>NC_052034.1:5831816-6137523 GCF_015832195.1 Motacilla alba alba | reverse complement strand
AGAGGAAGAAGGTGTCCCTAAAGACCCAGACAATTAATATTTCAGCAAAACTTTTCCTTTTTACCAGAACTCCACTGCTTGCTTTTCACCAGAAATATCCCCAGAGATTTACTTTCCTTCCACTCCCTAATTTACTTGTGATAATCTTTCCTCTGCTTCTGTGTGACTCTGAGGACTCCAATTCAGATTTCCCTCCTCCCTTGCATCTCTGAGGTGTGGGACACTTGGCAGCAGCACCACAGCACCCAAAGCTGTGCTGTGTGAAGACCTGGATCTGCAGGAGACCTGGCCCCAGGGAGCTGCTTCTGCATTTCCATCTCCATGTGCCTCGTGCTGGCTGCCCCAGGGAGAGGTAAAGAATATCAAACTGAGTAATTATCCCTTCCTTTACACCCCCAGACTGCAACAACAGAGATACCAATTACAAATTAAACCATTTGATTGTGTTAAATGGTGGCAAATGATTTATTCTATTGGGACTTCCTGCTGCCTTTTCTATCTAAACGTGGCACCACAAGGCATGAACAGACTGCAAACATTCACCTCGTGGACACGGAGAATGAGATCACAGACAACAACACTAACACAGCCTGGATTCATCAGCTCTGTGCTTTATTTTATTTATTTAATCTGTGATGTGATTAAGTCCCTAATTACACAGTCAGTGCTGACAGCCAGGGCATGAAAGGCTGAGCTGTTAGAAGCAAGGGGAGTTCTGCTCGGGTCACCCACCTAGACAAGGTCTGAGCTTGACTTTACACCTCGTTTCCACAGTGATTTGCTAAGGAGGAGACAGATGGGCTGCATGCCAGAGGACACCTGTGTTAGTCTTCATGCAGGGCCAGTTTGGCTGCAGACACGTGCAGGGCACTTCTCAGGATGGTGCCAATGTTAGATGAAGGGAAACATCAATCCTGGGGACCCTTTTCTTGAGTGCCAGGTTTTACCCTGGCTGAAGAGACAAAACACCTTTTCTGGAATAAGGTGGGAACCATTATCTTGAAAAACAAGAATGCAGCTGTCTCTACATACTCAGGAGCAAAGTTTGGTGTCCCAGGAACTAATAACCTCAAGAGACCACACATGGACAAGAGACAGAAGAAGAAGAGGGCCAATACACATTCTGTAGAGTCTGAAACAGAGCAAACTCCTGAAAATACCAGATATGAGATGTTCAGCACTCCTCTACCAGGTAATGATACAGTTTTGAGAGCACAGCTGGTACCAGAGCACCCAAATCCCCCAGTACCACCACACCAGGGTCACTAGCTGAGCCAAAACACAGCAAAGGTGCCAGTGGCTTTTGGCACAGCAACACCTCCATGGGGAGCTGACAGCACAAACTGTCATTTTCAAGGCAATGCCACTTCAACTTTAGCAGGCAAATCTACTCTGAAAAGGAGCATTGAAAACTGGCACTTCCATCCCTCCCAGATAGATTCCTCAGTATATTCAGTAGTGGGTTCACAGGTTTGGATAACAAGCAAACCTGCATCCTGCTGCACCAGGAGACAATGTCTGATTCAACTTCTGTCTCTCCTTTCCCAAGACAAGGCATCACAATCCTCTTTAAGCTAAACACCAGCTGAGCTTTTTTAATAAAGCCACATTGTAAAAAATTATATTAAAACCACACAAAATCTTGCACCACTCCTCTCCTTTGACTTAAAAAAAAAAGCAGAAAATAGCAGCTAGCACTGAGCTTGAGTCACATGCCCTTTCCTTTGCTACTTGCTCATCCACATGTACAGAAGAAGATGAATAGCCATGCCCCAAATAAGCCCACTTATTTTGAAAGACTCAGGATGAGAAAAACAGTTCATAAGGTTTGTCTATCCCATCTTCCCCCAAATCTGTCCTCTTTGCTTCTCTGGAAAATCTTTGGGTCTAAAACCTTAAAGGCCAGCAACATTTCTGACTCTTTCCATAAGTCAAAAATAGAAAGTAAATGCTACAGAAAGGCAAACCTCTCATTCACCTACTCCTAAGGATTGAGCAAATAAAGCACAGAGGAGTTCTTACCTGCCAGGGCCTGGCTCACCCTGCTGGCTTTGGACATCTTGACAGGCAGGGCCTGGGCACTAGAGAGAAAAAAAAGAGCTTACTTTAACAGCAAGGATCAGAGACAAAACAAAGACAATACAGCAATGCACTGCTCCCTCCTGAGGGCCCTGGATATATTAGCAGGGATGAATTGCTCAGATGAGCCCCAGCTGGGACCCCACCCGTCTCCCACTGGGCCAGCAGCTGTACTTAAGGAGCTGTGTCCTTGCTGGAGCTCTCTCCTAGATTTACTTACCTGCAAGGGGGGCTTAGAGCTGTGCTGTCCTAAGCTGCTTCCAGCCCCACCTTCTCCTAACTCATCCATTCCTCTGGCTGGACGCTGCTCTGATCCTGGGACACCTCCCTGCTCTTGCCACTCCCCCACCGAGCAGCCAGCCTGCACTATACATCCAAGGGGCATGTGGGGATGAGGGAAGAAAGGCTGAAAGAGACCTAGAAGAGCTTGGCCTGTTTTCATTTGGAGATCAAGACAAGATGGACACCAAACGTGCCTTTCAGGTTCCTCACCTGCTTGTTTTGGCAGTGCTGGCAGCTGTACTTCAGCTTTGGGATACACGGGCAGCCAGGGTTATGCCATCAGCAGGAGTTAGGGAGGAGAGGAGAGCAGCAGCATCAGTGCTGATGGGGCATCTCCAGAGAAGAAACCAAGCTGGATCTGCATTAGCAGGGCAGGAACACTTGAATCCAGATGCTGGCCCAGAGAAGCCACCCACGGACTTTGTCTCAGGTGGCCCATGTGTCTGGGATGGATGAGGCTCATGCACCTCAGCAGCAGTTAATGCATGGTGCATTCAGACAACAACCCACAAGGACTCTCCAAAATTACACAGACCTGGCCAGCTGCTTAGGAATTCAGAGACTAAGGTGGTCAAGAGCCCAAATCTCACTATTTAGGAGAAAGCTTCTTGTGTCCAGCTGGGATGCAAGAGCTGCCCTGCCCAAAAAGGTACCACAGAGGTCCCTCTTTCCAGTCTTGCTAAAATCTTTGTTCATGTTCACATAACAATGACCAGGGCTGAAAAGATTTTTGAGTGGCACAAGGCTGTTTTCCACCCCACCTGTCCCCTCTCCTACCTGTCTCAGTTTGGAATAGGTTCCCACAGGTGTGCTGGCCTCCTTGAAGAACCCTGGGCAGGACAAAGGGCTTGGTGCAGCTCTGGCAGTGAGATCAGCACCCCCAGACCCTTATAAAGCTCTCTGCACCACAGAGGTTTCCCTCCTGCCTCTTTCAAAGGCTGTGCTTTCCCTTTTGCTGCCCCAAATTTTGCAATGCCTTCAAATGATGCAACAGATTGTTCTGGCTACAATTCAAACCCACCAAACACAGGGAAAATCTTCCCTGTGATTTCAAAGGGCTATAAATCAGATGTCTTTATGACTGTCTTTCTTTCCTGATTCACCCTCTTTGTCACAGCTTTTTCTTAGGTATTTCTCTACTTCTTTATTTCATCCCTTTGCTTCATCTCTGCCCTTATGATCCTCTTCAGAAGACGGCAAGGAGCAGGACTCCTTGTTCTCCAGCTGCATACATGAAGGATATTTGAGGACCAAGAAGTTGACAGAACTGCTCCCAAAAAATCAGAGACTCTAGACCTTCCTTCCCTCATTTCTTCCTGAGAAGCCAAGAAGACACCACTGAACCTGGGCACCCCCTCCACCCCAGCCTGTGACTGATACAGAAGTTTGTGTTTTGCTGTCATGCCCTGAGATGAAGCAGCACCTTGGGTGCTTTCACTTCCCCATGAAAGGTAAAAATAAAGCAAAGCCCAAAGCAGAACCTTCCACTGTAGCAGGAAAAGAGATGGGGGCAGGGAATCCTTCCAATGGGCTGGAGCACAGGGTCATGACACCTGAGGCTGGAGAAACCAAACCCAGAGCTGCCCTGGGAAGAGGATCACTGGTAACCATGCTTTGAAAAAATGGCAGAGACGTCCTTCACTCTTCTTGTTGTGAGACTCAAACCCAAGTCATCCATGAGTTAGAACTTGTATGAAGTTGTCCTGGTTTCAGCTGGGATGGAGTTCATTTCCTTCCTAGTAGCTGGTTTTGATTTAGGATGAGAATAATGCTGATAACACAGGGATGTTTTAGTTATTGCTGAGCAGCGTCTACACCAAGTGAGGCCTTTTCTGCCCCTCACCCCACCCCAGCAGTGAGGAGCCTGGAGGGCACAAGAAGCTGGGAGGGGACACAGCTGGGACACCTGACCCCAAGTGACCCAAGGAATATTCCAGACCACAGGATGCCATGATGAGTAGCAAAACCAGGGAGAAAACTGAGTAGGGACTGCTGCTTGGGAATGGCTGGGCACTGGTCAGTGGGTGTGAGCAACTGCTTGGTGCATCACTTGTTTTGTATGTTTCAATTATCAGCAGCATTATTTTCCTTCCCTTCTCTGTCCTGTTAAACTGTCCTTATTTTAACCCACAATTTTTATTTTTTTTCTTCCAATTGTCTCCCCCATTGCCCTGGGGGAGGATGGAGTGAGTTGAGGGGCTGTGTGGTGAGGGGCTGTCTGCTGGGTTAAACCACGACAGAAGTGAGAAGAGCCCTTGAGATCTGCAGAGAGAAACAGATAAGCACTTGATGCATTTGCAAGCAATCGTGTTTGGGAAGCTGTGAGTGCACTGCAGATAAATTACCACCCATGAGCCAGGAACCAGACACTGGTCAGCTGCCCTCCTGCTGTAAAGGCAAAGTGTGTCAGCTCTGGCTGCTGGAGGCTTTGAGCCAACTGATGTGATGATGGGGAAACCAAATCCTTCTTATTTCACTAAATACACACATTCATGAGCAGCATCTCAGCTGGCAGTGCTGTGGGACATGCTGACCCATCCAGTCTGCACTGTGGGAGCAGGGCTGCCACGCTCCCCGAGTTCTGTTACAACTGCAGAAAGCCCAGAGGCTGACGAAATCAGGGGAAATCCACGGGGCTCTGAGGTACCACGACACTGCCTGGGCAGGTCTGCAGCCACAGTGCGTGGGAGGAAGTGCTGCTGTGCCAAAAAAGGTGAGGAAATGCTCCTGAGAGCCTAGCCTGGGTCTGAAGTGGGGGCTTGGGAGGAGGAAGGGGATGAGGTAACAAGGAAGGATATTGCTATTGTAGTGTAACGTGGACTGTGCATCCAATAATGGAACAGCACAAGCTCAAGATATTCCAGCATTGCCACACCAGTGCTGGCTTCTGGGGAGAGGTCCTGCTCGTGTACTGAAAACAGCTCAGTTAGGAGAAAAAATGATGGTTTGGGTAGCATCAGTGCAAGAGCAAGCACTGCAGCGTGGAGAGACGAGAAGGAGCCACTGAGACACCTGCTCCTGCTGCCCACAGACATTCCTCACCAGGCAGTGCCTTTGACTCCTGGCCAAGTGTTCTTGCAGGTGCTTGCAACACCTGAATTCTCTGAAAGTGTACTGGTATCAATTCCTCCTTCCTGGTTCAATTTTGTCCTGCCGTTTGCTGCAGCTCCTGCCCTGCCACTGCTCTGTGTGCTGGATGTTCCTGAGCGTAACAGGGATTACCAGGTTGTGAATAAAAGGATGCAAAATAAGACAATGTCCTCAGAGATTCAGCAAGAAGATCCTGGTAAGATTTCCTACCACTGCTTCCCAGGCAGTCTGCTACAGGAGGCAGACAGGGCAGATTGAGATTTCAGCATGACAAACCCACTCGCTTCTCCAGAATTTCAAGAATCTGCAGCACCAGTGAGACAGCAGAGCACAAGTCCAGCAAGGAACTGTGTCAACAGCTTGGAATCCAGGGCTGCTGCCACTTCAAACACTGGGTGGCCAGGTTGGAGCCATCACCAGAGCCACACATGCACAATACCCCAATGGAGCAGAGCTGGGGAAGCCTGTAGGAACTCACCCTCTCCACCTGGTATGGCTCTTTCTTCCTTCCTCTCCCCTGCACACAACCAGCAGGCCACAGATCTCTGTAGCCCTCTGGGCAACAGCCAACACTTCTCCTCACAGAGCAGGGCAGCACACAGCCCTGCTTCACACTAAGTGCTACCAAAACACCTTAAGGTCCAAACCCCTTCCCAGGCCTGAGTGACAGGTGACATTAATGACCCCATCTGGTGGCAGCACCATGCTGGCTAAAAGGGCTGCAGGACAATTCACAGTGGGCACAGTGGAACCAGCACCAGGACAGCTCTTCACTCCCAAGGAGCTCAGGGGAATGCCTGTGGACAAAGCTGAAGGATACAAAGGTGGAGAGAAAAAAAGGAAAGGCCCTGAAAAAAAGGGTCCTTCCTGATCCTACAAAGCACTGACTGTGTATTGCTCCCCATGGCAGATCTGGGGTGCAGCACCAGACCTTTCTTAAGAACACCCCAATTCTGTCAGCATCCTTTTCCAGCTCCCAAGACCCCCATTGGCCCTGATTTTATACAAAACCCTGCCCCCATCAGCTGCCTGCCTTATTTGTAGGAACAACCCAGAGCAGCAGCCAAAGCCACATAAGCTCAGAGAAGTCTGCAGAGCTGCTGTAGGGATTTGCCTGGCTGGGACACTAATTAATGTCCCCCAGAAGATTGCTTCCTGCAGCTTTACTCGCTCATATTACAAGCAGGGCACTCCTTACTGTGCTCCAGGAGTGCCTTACTCTGTAATTAGACAGCACAGGGCAGGGAACAGGGGAGCTCTTGCCCTAGGGAACTGATGCTTGTGGGGTGGGAAGGCTTTGCCAGGAGGTGGCTGGGATCCTGGTTAACAGTGCTGAGGTAAGGACACAGCCCTTGCCGTGGCACTCTCCATGTGCAGATTCCAGCACTTTCCATGAGAGAGGCCACATTCATTAACTGTGTTTAATCCACCAGAGGAAACTAATGCACCAAGAAGCAAAATAACTTGCCCACATGAATGTAATTTATTAGCAGCACAGCCAAGGATATTAGCATCTAGTTAAGCCTTGGCACTCCTCTCTGGGTTTTCCAGGGCCTTTGACCCTCTTGAGAGCAGGAGGAAATTAAAGTGCATTTGGCAGCGCTGGAGCCCCGCCTGCTCTCACACCAGCATCCGCCCTCCAGCGAGCAGGAAACACATTTAATCACCCTCAGTGGCACAGCAGCCCGGGCATGCCTGTTCTGGGGGCTACCCCTGCCTGCCTGCTAGAAGTAACTGTCACAGCCACACAGGGAGTCAGGCAGCTTTCCAGGATGAACTGCACCTCGTTCTCAGCCCTGTAAGAGAGAGGTGCTGCCATTTTTAGCTGTGTTTTCTAAAGAAATTGGGTGTAAACAACTGCACTGCCTTTCAGGCTCCCCCAAGGAGTTTTTGAGCCCTTCTGCCAGTTGCAGCTCAGCCACTTCTGCAAGTTTTGTGGAGATCAGCAGTTTTGTAAAAGCAAGTAATGTGTCAGGGCTGCTTTGGAGCCAAAGCTTGTGGGGTGAACACAACACAACATTTAGCAGACACCAGAGGATCCACCGTGGCCCAGTGCTCCTTTCCCTTGGGTCTCTGAGCACGGGCCAGCACAGGAATTGCACATCACAGCCAAGAGAACACAGCCAGAAACCCATGGCAGGATAATTAGTGCAGGATAATTAGCCAAAATGGTTAGACTGTAGGGAGATGCATTGACTGCAAGGGAAGGGGAACTAACCACCATACTATGTCCAAGGGGGGAAGACAGGGAACCTAATGGATAAAATAACTCAGGAATGCTCTGGGCTTAGGAATTAAATGAAACACATTGTTAGAGTTTGCTGCTCAGGTTTCCCCTAATTCACAGAAATTAAAGGATTTTCTGCTGGGACATGGGTTTCATGAGCCTGAGCCTGTAACTCCAGCCAGGAGCAATTACACCCACCCAGTGGCATTTCCGACTCAACCCCAGCACAGGGCTGATGGGGAAAAGCCACCCCGAGCTGTCAGCTGGGGATGAAAAAGTCCCTTTCACATATGGCACCCTGCTGGAAGACAGATTACCCCCCTGTGTGCACTTGTTGTTCTGGCAGGGTTAAAGGAGAGTTGCAAAACTAATCCCAAAGGACTGAAGATCACACCCCAAGGGACAGACAGCCGGCGGCCAAGGGAGTGGGGCTCGCTGGGGGTGTGGGTTTTACACAAGTCTGACAGCACTCACACCCTCCCAGCTATCCAAAGAGCTGCCACCTGCCCGGTGTGGCATGTCCTGCTGTCCCCAGCATAGATTTACTTGTACAATCCCTTGGCATCCCCCTAAAGGCTGGCTTGGCTGGGGATGATTGCCAGGACACCAGCCACCTCACCCCCTCCACAACACAAACAGCTGAGCTGCAAAACAAGTTCAAACAGCCCAACCTCAACCAGCCATGGGCACCTCCTGGCCACCCCTCTCCTCCCAGTCAGCACTGCCTGGGCCATGGGCTCAGTTCATAGTCAGGAGCCCGCGGCAGCCCCCTCCAAGCATCTCTCTCCCATCCTCCCTCCTTTCAGGACAGCCTGTCCCCCCACCAGTAGCACCCAACATACCCTGATCGGCTCCTGACAGGCCTGTGGGGCAACTGCTGCAGCACTTGGCTCCTCCTTTTCAAACTCCCCACCCTGAGTCACTTGGCAAATCCTCTGGGGAGGGATGGGGGTCCGGGCAGCCCAGTGGCCCCACACACCCACCAGCAACTCCTGCGAGAGGGGGAATTTGGCAGCTTCTTCAGGAGACAGCAGGAGCCTTGCTGGGGGCTCCTGCAGGCAGTGCTGAGGGCTGATTTTCAGCCCCACTCAAAGGTGACTGGAACAGAGAAGCACTGTGGATGCTTAAGGCAACACAAAAAATCACCAGGTGGAAAAAAGCACCCAAAAAAAGACCGTGAGAAAGAAGAAGAGGATGTCAGAAGTCATCTCACTCAGATGACCCTGAAGAGGGAAAGTCCTGACATGACACTGAGAAAAACATCTCAAGGTTCACAGTTTTGTTTAAAACAAATGAGATTCAAAACAAACCTCAAACCCCTGTGCCTCGTGCAATTAGCAGAATGCGCTCCCTACACTCTGCTAGATCTCTTATCTCTGTTCTTACTTGGACAGGTAAGTCAGCCCTGGCAAGTTCCCTGCAGTTTCTCAGGAGTTCAACAGCTGGATTACTCCCAGTGAAGTGAGTGTAAGGCTCTGCCACTTCCAGCCATGCACAAACAGAGGGAGCAGTCAGCCAGCCCTTGCTGGGTCACACTCGGTGCCAGCACTGCCACGGACAAGCCGCACACACCTCTGCCAGCAAGGGCTTGAGCACAGGAAGAGTTAAGATCCTGAAAGTGGAATAACCAACTGTGGCTTGCCCCAGCAGCCCATGCCATGGAGAGGAGCCGGGCTGTCGGACCACAAGCCTCTGCTTTTCACTGAGCTGGCAGCAACCAAAAGGCCTGAAGAGAAGTGAGGCTCTTCCTCCCCCACCAGAAAGGTGCAAACACAGCCCTGCTTTGGCTCTAGTTGACAGGAGCTGAAATCCTGGGCTGAGAGATGCACACTGGTTCCAGCCCTGTCACAGAAGACACCTGACAGAGAACCGCGGTGAATCTCGTGGCACCTCTGCTCTTCATCACCACTTAGCCTGAAAAATAATTTGATTTTGACAGAGAGCTCATGATATCTCAGCCACACGCAATGAGTCCTGTGGTTCCTCCTTGAAGTGGCAGAGCTTAGAATGCAGAGCAGTGTTCCACTCTACTGCCTAATTTGAATTAAATAAGTGTGTTTACAAGTCCCCTTTTCCTTCACTGGGTCCCCCTCAAAGTTGCTTTTTAACCTAATCCAAAAATACCAGTGCTCACTATTAATTCTCTCAAGCCTTCAGAATCTCAACCTGAGTTAGCTGCCCTGTGTTTAAGGGAGACTGGCAGACAGAGACTGTATTTCAAATGGGAAGAAAATAGGTAGAAAGCAGAGGGGAAGTCTCTTCATCACTGTACTGGGTATACAGGCACAAACCTCTCTCTCCTAGGGACAAGACCCTTGTGAAGTCCTCTGGGACAGAGAGGCTCCTGGATGCAGACCTGAGCCCAGCAGATCTCCTGGACACACATATGGTATTGAAAGGTGAATTGGGATCTGTACCTGACTCCGTTAGGTGCTGCCAGTGCTGCGCTGACGCTCCCAGGCTGAGCCAAAACCAAGGTGTTCTGTGCACTGAGTCTTGGTGTTGACCTTGCTCCAGTCAAAGCGGGTTTGTTATAGGGCACGAAGCCGACGCTGGAAGAACTTACTGACGCTGTCCTCCCGGGAACCTGATGAGGAGCGGAAGAGTTGGGAGAGTTTGTCATGGAGTGACGGTAGCGCGTGGTGATGGGGCCAGTCCCGCTGTTTGGCCAGCACTGCTGGCAAGAACATCCCACCCCGGTGTGAAGGGGTGTGGTGGACGTCGTCACCGGGTACGGGGTGTCCAAACGCCTCTGAATGCTGCGGCGGAACCTCGTGGTCTTGTTGGTCTGGACTTGAGCCACAAAGTCAACTTCGTAGTTGTAGCCCAAGGGCCCGAGATCCACTCGCTGGTGGTTGGTGGCACGGGCCTGCTCCAGGAACACGCAGACGTTCATCTCGTACGGGGACCAGCCGCCCTCATCGTTCTGCCACTCCCAGACGATGCCCTGGCCAGCGGCAGAGTCCCCCGGGAAGACGTGCCTGCGGACAGCCCGCATCGTCCCTGCGTGGGAGAGCGGGGGAGAACAAACACAACCATTTAGTGAGCAGAGAACCAGGAGGGATGCTGTCCTGGGGATTTGTTTCTGTACACATCCGTGCTGCCTACATGGGGGTGGCCTTTCTCATTCTCCCTCAAGAGGGGCACTAAAAGACATTCTCTTCCCAACAGGGCTGGGTTTGCTCATGAAGCTTAGAAAAATGCACCATCCCTGAGATCCCTGTCCCTCTGCCAAATCTGATTGTGGGCTGGCAGCAGGTTCAAAAGCTGCAAGGAGGAAGGGTGGGAAAGGAGGGAAGGAGAGAGGATGCAGACGCAGACACACCCGAGCACAAAGGCACAGTGATCACATATGCCTCCCTGACGTTAAAAGGAAAAAAAAGGAAAAAGAAAAAAAAAAATCAGGCTGAGGCACAGATCTGGTTAAAAAAAAAACAACTCCCACAGCCTTGACAACAGAGTAACTATAGAGACAAGACACCATCGGGAAGTACTTTGTAGGAGGACTTAAGGGGCTGAACACCCACTTTGTTACACAAGGGTCGGGCAATTTTGGTCTTCGGAGAGTGGGTGAAGTCCCACAAGGGGCAAGGGCAAGGACTCTGGAGAAGGGCAAACTTCTGCAGGCTCTGACTGCTGGGAGAGAGAGCAAGACTGGAGAGGGGAAGACAATGAAGTAACTTGAAAAGTGGAGAGAGCAGCTGTTCAGACAAAGGGAGAGAAATGGAAGGAGAAACACTACTCTTGCAAGGCCGCTCAACAGCGACAGCTGGAGCTCGAACTCCCTGGAAGCCTGGCTTCCCAGGATGACTTCACTCCTGGGTATTTTATCCCTCACTTCAAAAAAGCAGCAGCCTAATGAGAGGGAAGGAAGCCACCCAACAGGACAGAAGCTCTGTAACCTTTGAAAAATGGGTTCTTGCAGCAGGGTCAAAACTGCTGCTGCAGGAAGAAGCCTCAGCAGCATTCCATAGCAGGAAAAGCTGTGGGGAAAGCAAGTCTGAGGATCTAGGAAGGTGAGGGTGAACAGGGGTGCAGCAAGTTGTTACAGCACAGGAGGAGTTCAAAGAAGAGCACCAAGAGAAATAAAATAAAGCCTCTAAAGAGGTCATGAGAGTTCTGGCACTATGCTTCAGGACCCCAGGTGAAAATTGGCCAGTTATCCTCCTAAAGCTGGAAGAGAACTGCCCCAGGATATCACTGAAGACCCCGTGGGACACAAGCAATCCAGGCAAGCTTCACACCCAACAAGCACATCCTAAAGAAGAGGGAGGACAGCCCACGTGGGACTCCACACTGCCAAAATCCAACTGCTGCTGTGTTCAGGCTCTGCCTGCCTGCATGCTGGCACGGGGATCACGCTGCTGTTATTGTACCCAATAATTGTGAGAACTCTGTTTCCTTAGCACTGCTGGAGCTCCAGAGCTGACACAAAGGCTAAGGCTCTCTCCAAGGCACAATGTGCCAGACCAAGGAATGCCAGGACTTGTGTTTCTGCTCCAGAGCAGCACCAAACATCCTGCTTACTGCAGAGCAGGACTCTCCAGTGACACCAGCCAACAAACAGCATCTCACCAGCACACTTGAAACACTGCTAGCAGCCAGTCAAACGCAGCAACATCCCCAACAGCTCAGCCATGGAGCTCAGGGTTCCTGTGGGACCAGACCTCCCTCTGGCAGAAACTATCAGTAGAACCAAGATGACCTGCCCAGCCTGGAATTGATGTTTTAGTGGAAAAGCAGACTAAACAGCCAAAAGCAGACTCTAGCAATGACTTCTCCTATCCAGCAAGTCCTGCCAAGTTTCAGAAACACGAACAGCCTCAAAAGGTGGATAAGTTCAGGAATGAACCCCTGAGCAGGAGGAGAACTAGGGATGAGACTGGACTGGGAATGAGATGGTGAGACATGCATTTAGTGCAGGCAACCTGCTCCCAGAGAAAGGGGACTACTACAGGTAAGGCAAGGTGTCCAGTGGGACATATCTCAGGAGATTAGCAAGGCTTCCCCTGCTCCATTGGCAGCTCAGAAGCTAAAAGCAGCATAAAGAGGACTGTAGGACTTGCAAGCAACGTGTGTTTTAAACACCCTCAAACAGCAGTAGAAAGAAGATTTTTTAGGAGTCAATAACAAGACCAAGGCAATGCGCTTGGAAAACATCTCCCTTCCCCCAGGCTGGCAGGGAAACTGGCATTCCTCCCCAGGGTGGGCAAACAGCTGTGGTGAGAGGACAACTCCTGCTGCTCCCCTGCACTCACTCCTAGCTAATCTGCCTTGAGCAGCAGCTGAAGCCCACAGCTAATCCTGCCCACAAGATCCCCCCGCACAGCTGTCATTCCCTGCTGCTGGGGACGCTGCTCCCGTTAACACTGGCTTCCTGTTATTCTCCCTGGCTTCCTTTGAAGAGCCTATTTATCTGTCTAATAGCTAATGAGCAGAATACAACAGCCTATTTTTTGCACTGTTTAAAGATTTTTCATGGGGATGTTTCCTGTAGAGATTCTTTTCTCCAGCACATGACAAAGTTCAGCTGGCGGCTCGCTCAGAAAGGTTCACGTTTAAGGCAGAGCCTTGCAGGGAGAAAAAGCTTTGCTTAGAACTGGGCCATGGCAAGGGGATATGAGAGCTTTTCCAGCAGTCACGTTGCAGAGCACACAGGTATTTGTGGAGGGAGGTTCACAGCACTGCTCAGCATCCCTTTGGATCAATGGGAAACACTGCAGGAGAGCTGTGGAGCAGAATCAGCCTTTTGGTTCTTAACAACCCAAACTCAGATCTAGACCGAGGAAAGATGAGATCATACCAGCCAACATCATTTCCAGAACTGAACTGGACTGTCCCCCAGAGAAGAACAGCTCCAAACCACCCTGCAATGGACAATATTCACTGAGTGTTTCGAGATCTTTCACAAGGACCTGAAGAGCTACAAACCCTCTAAGCACTGGGACATGTTTCACCCGCCCCACAGGCTCTCTGCTCACCTTCACCAGACAGCTTAGGACTGCTGCCCACAGGCTGGAGCACTGGCTGAAAGGGCCAGAGGCTGGAAGGCTCCTTCACAAGTTTGGCATGAAAAAACCAGGAGAGAAACAGCTGCTGGTGCCAGCTCTGGTGGTCCAGACTGTTCCACTCCAAGCCACAGCCTCAGCTGGCCATCCAGATGTTTGAACAGGACAAGCTGAGCACACCTGCCAGGGCATCCAGCTTAGAAAGCTCCTCACCCAGGACACCACTAGATAAAGTCAGCCTAAGGTCACCAAGTCAGAATAAAAACACGGATGCAGCTGTGATGACCACTCACATTTGCTCCAACCACTTCCCTTTCCTGCCGGAATTGGCTGATCGTGCAGTTGATTCAAAATATTGCTCATTTACTGTTTCAACTGGCAAGAAACCAGCACATGCCCCTCTTTAAAGCTTGGCACGATGCTCAACTGCGTCCTGGAGTGATGGGAGAGACACTGACAAAGGGGAAACTGATGGATGGAAAATTCTCCAAAGCAGCCATTCATTTGGGGTGTGTAATTTGGGATCTCCCTGAATTTTCCAGGGATGAAGTGCATGCATTCCATCCTTGCCCTTTTACTAAGCTCCAGCTGCTCAGCACATCTGGAGCAAAAAGGGCAGGACTCATCTCTGCAAATTCTGAGCTGCTACTCCCAGTGACCCCAGGAGACAGCAGAATGAAAACCAGGTCTCCATTCTGCTCTTGAGCCCATCCTGCCCTTTCTTGCTGGGAGGAAGCGAGCCAGGCTCACCCAGCACAAGTGGAGGGAATATTCTGCTGCAGCGTTTTGGTGTCGCGCGGGGGCCGCAGGCACTCACAAGCAGCTTGAGCAGGGCTGCATGCCAAGGCAAAGCAGCTGGCACTCCAACTCCAGAGGGAGCAAGGGATTCAAGCAGGAGGGTTGGAATCGTAAAAAGGCCTTTTTTACGCAAGTGATCTTGAATGGATTGGGAGGGAAGGGAAGTTTCCAGCTCTGAGAGCTCTGGCTCACAGGCTGGGAGCTCCAGGAGTCCCATGACGATGCTCATGAAGAGATCACGGCTGCCTGCCTGCACCCAGCTCCACAGATTTTTCCATGTTGGAGAGCAGACAGCATTAGGAGAGCAGCAGATGTGCTCACAGAGCTGCTCAGCATGGTAGCAAACAGCAGAGCTTTGCAAGGCTCTTACAGAACAAGGCCCTGCTTGTCCCCACACACACCAGCAGAATGGGTGGGGAAGCTCCCTTACCTGTATCCTGCCGGAATTGTGTCAAGCTTGGAATGTCGATGACATAGGGAGCCAAGGCGGGATCCGCGTGTCCCAAAGGGATGCTGCTGACCAGCCCCGACCCCGAGCGCCGGCCCTTCTGCTGAGAGGCCTGGATCACCTGCTCAATGTAGCTGCAGACATTGCCTCGGTACGGCCTCCACCTGCCAAATTCTTCCTGCCATTCCCACACTGCCACCGCCGTGGAGCCGCTGCCGTGCCCCGGGGCAGAGCCGGGCGGGCCGGACGGCCCGGCTGAGCTGCTTCCCGCTCCCTGAGCTGCCGCCATGCTCCTCCCTGAGCTCCGGGCACGCTGCGGCTGGAAGTGGCAGCTGAGCTGGCCTTACACCATTTTCTCCTGGGGACCTGCAACAAGAAACAGAGAGCACAAGGAGCTGAGAATGATGTCCCGAATCGCCCCACCCCACATCCACATCACACAAGGCATCTGAGAGGGAAACAAGCTCTGACTTCCACAGAGGATGTTCACTATGGATTTAGGAGACTCCAGAGAAGCAGACTGGCCTCAAAACCCTCTGGCTGAGGGCGAGTGAGATACCAGCACTCACTGCCTGCCAGTGCTGGCAACTTCTGCTAATTGAGGCCAAACACTCTTCGGGGAGACTGTTTCCTATGGTTTGTGGCACCAAACACCACCTGAGTCACCACAGATCTGAACCAAACCATCCCGGAGCCACTGCTGATCTGTGTCAGGCAGACCTGTAAGCCTTGGCATGAGCTCAGACAGACACTCACTAGCCAGCAGTGTGCCAAGGCAAGCTGCCATTCTGCCCCTTCCCCATGATCAGCACTGCCCCTCCTGGCAGCATCACACTGACCACCCCGATGTGAGCTGCCAAATGCTGGCCAAACACTCATTCACAGAAATGACTGAGTTACACAAATGGTTCCCAAACTCTTCACACTGATCTGAGCTCCAGGGCTACATCATCAGCTCCATTCAGGCTTCTGACCACTTAGTTTTGGCTCAGGATCAGTCCTGTGACTCCTGTGCAGCATTACACATGCAAACAAAGCCAGAAGACAACTCTTAGTGCACAGTTTGCAAATCACAGTACATGCTCTTCTTCAGTTCAGTGTGATCCCAGCAAAAAACAGATGGGAAGGTGTACAAGAGAACCAGGGCATAATCAACTGCCTGTGCTGAGGGCACTGATTTAGTAAGTCCTCAAGATCAAAGCACACCTATTTTGCAGCTTCTCAGGTTGAAAAAAAATGAACATCTTGAAACGACAATCAGCACTAGAGACTCAAGCCCTTAAGAGATGATTTGGAGAAGAATAGAGAAAGGGTAGGAGCCCAAAGATCAGACAAAGACACAAAGGACAGTGAATAAATTCCAACAAGAAGAGATCACCACTCTCAGCCCCCGAGGGATGTAAAAAGAACAGATCCAAAGGCATCACATGATCACCGAGAGACACCAGAAGTCTGATATTTGACATTCCTTGCCTGTTGTGTCATTCCAAGGAATCCTGTCCAAACTATCTGCACACACATCTGTCCAAATGCTGGACAACCATTAGGAGATCCCCACATTGTAGGGGATTTGGTGGTGTAGGTGGATTTGGCTGTGAATGAGTGAAACTCATTTTGTTTTAAAATAAATTCGCCTTCTCCCTTCTGAGGTCTCACGTCATCGATTGCTCGCTTAACTCCCAGCAGCCAGCAAGGAGCTGGGAGCTTCCTTCCCATCCAATGGAAAAGTTCAGGTCTCCCAAGAGGCAGAGCAGCAGTGGGTGGCTTCTACTGGAGGATGCCATCTGCACAGAGAATGACATCCCAGCCGGATGGGGGAAGATCCTACGCTCCACCGAGCGTCCCATCCATCATGCCCGTGTGGCTTGATAGCTTAAAAAAGACAGAGGAGAGTGAGCACAGAACAGACACACCCACACGTCTGCATTTCTAAGAGGAAGGCAACAGTTTCCCCAGGAATTCAGTGTAAATCAGTTTATGAGCTGCTCTGAGATTTTTATACAACACCCCCAGCTCAACTGGTCTGGGTGACAAACCAAGATCACCAAGATCCTACCCTGGTCTCTGCTGTTAATCTTTTCCTTGTGATCCATTCTCGCCTAACACACCAAGGACAGTTATTTCACTGCTCAAAACAGCAAATTAAGACTTAAGGTATCAAATCCAACACCTGCCTCTGCCACTTCTTTTTATGGCAGGTTTCACACCAACACTTTTCCAGCTCAAGGACCACCAGCATCGTCCGTGCTCAACTCAGAGCAAAAGCCAGGCTGTGGCATTTTCTGTCCCACCCACCTGCACTGGGTGCTCTGAACCCCACATACAGAACCAACCCCGTTTTCCCCCCCAGAGTTGTTACCAAACATTCATCTGCAGCCACACGCAGAGCAGAGAGGAGGGAGGCTGTGAGGAGGGAGTCAGCGGCTCGTTTTCCTTCCTTTCTGAAACAGCAGCAGGAAATGCAAACAAGCAGAAAAGCCACCTCCTTCCCGTGCCACCTCACACTCGCTGGGGTAACGGCTGGGTGACAGCAGCCTGTCCCTCACCCCGGGGTGGCAGCGGGGCTGTGAATCCTGGGCCACACGTGAAGGTGCCCGGGCTGGCTGCGCGTGAGTGTCGCGTGCTCCGACATCCACTTCCCCATCAGAGTGGAAAAATATTTCCTGTGCTGGGACTGCTGCTCCCAAGGAGGAGTGAGGGGCGTATTTCAGCCTCCTGCCAGGTCTTGCTGAAAGCTGCTGCAGCCAGCAGCTGTTTGCATGGATTGGGAAATGAGGAATGCGGGAGAGCATCAGTGAGCCAGAATTACACAAGTCCTGGAGTTATGGCAAATAACAAAGAAAAGGCCTAAAGTTGCAGTTCCTGATTTCTCTTTGAGAATTCAGCAGCACACAAATAGTAAAAGCTGAGAAGTTCAATGCTGGAGCTGCTTGTACAGAGCTCAGCACTGCACCACAGCAGAAAGGGTTTGGGGAAGAGTGGGACGTGGTTTGGGATGTGTTACACATCCCAGCTGACATCTTCACTCAAATCCCATGGACGAGAACACTTCACCTCAAGCTTTACAAATACCTTGAAAAGCTGAAATTCACATCAACCCTAAAAGCTCTTATTCACCAAACAGTCGTGGCTCCAGTCAGAAATTCTCTGGGCCACCCTTCCTCCAGTGAAAACAAAACCCTGGCTAATTCAAGTGCAGACTTAAATATTCCAGCCAGATGCCCTTCACTTTGAAGGTATTTGGTAACACTGGCTCAGAGCTTGAGCATGGATTTGTTTGGTTGGAACTTTACGCCCAGCACAACCTCTGAAACATTTGTCCACATGGCTTTAATTGGGGACTTGGACAGGAAAAAAACTGAGTGCATTTCAGATGTGTTTTCCAGCAGCTTTGCTCCCTGCTCCTCAAACTCCAGCAAATGGTGGTGAGAAAGCTGGAGAACGGGAATTGAAACCTTTGAAAGCTGTATTTAATTCTCTGTTCTACTTCCAGAAAGCCGAATTTTCTTTCGCTTTAAATGTGGGATCTTAAAATTCATGGGTCTGAGATGATTTCTAAAAATGCCAACTCCTTTTGTTAAGTTTCTGAACTTGAATTGCCAGTGCTGATAAAAGTTATGACAAAATGCGAGCTTGTACCTGGAAAAGAAAAGGAGCCTTGGGAGCTCTTGAGCTGGGCTGAATTAAAAATAAAAACCATCAGACTGGTAAAATAAGAGACTTTTCATCAGGTTGTTCAGAAGAGAGAGTGCCCAGGAGGGATCGCTAAGCATCACCACTTTGAAAGACAGAATTAGGAGGGTACCAAAGATCCCATGGGAAGAGATTACACAGGGATTAGGGGAGCACATAAAGCACAGGGAGGCCCCAGGGCTGCAGTAAAACGTGACCCTGTGCAGGGGCATGACTGCAGCAGCATGACAGGTGCCCCGTGCCCTCCTCCGACCCCAAACCAGGCCCCCACACCAGCTGAGCTGCACCTCTGGGCACAGCAAAACCCGATGCAACGGGGTTGGAAGCTGTTGCCAGGTAATCCATACCCAAACACAGCTTTCCTTACACGGGCACCCAGCACCGATTAGCACCAACCCAAGAGAAAGAACTGAGCTCGGCAGCAGGGAAGGGTCACAGTAATAACTCCCAGCACGCAGATCCATCCCAGCCCTGCCCTCTCCCAGCCTCTGCTGGTCCTCACGGCACAAGGTGGCTGGGTTGACAGCCAAAGCAGAAGAAATAACCCGGCTGCTCCAAACCTGGACTGCTTCCATTCAAAACAAGCTTTTAAGCAAGTTCCCCTCAGAGGGGGAAAATACAGACGGCAACTGAGGCGGAACAAAGCGCTTGCCTGTCAGTTCAGCCGAGGGCTGGTTTCGGGCACGGGAGAACTGAAGAACTGAGGCAGCGAGAGGAGGGCAGCTACACCCAGACACGGGATCCCACCTGGACACGGGATCTCACCGCACTTTGCGTCCAACCCGACCGCTCCTGGGTCCTCCTGGGCACCCAGGCAGGTTATTTATTTGGGGGAAATCACTGCTCTGCGAGGTGAGAGCCTGGCACCACCTGGAGGGCTCCTCCAGCTCCCCCACGGCTCCAGCTCGGGGCAGGAGCTCCTGGAGCTCCGGAACGGCCGAGCCGGGTCCCGCCTGAGGAGCCGGCGGCCCGGGGCCGGCCCGGCGGGGGCCACCCGCCCCTCAGGGAGCTCCCCCCGTCCCGGGCGGCACCCGCCACCCCCCGCAGCCTCCTGTGCTCCCACCGGCCCGGTACCACGGGCACCCCCGGGCTGTCCGGGCGACACCGACCGCTCCGGAAGCTGCGGCGGGCCGGGGGCCCGGTGCGAGGGGAACGACGCCCGTGCCCGCGGGCCGACGGGACGCCAGGCAGACCGGGGCCGGAGCGGCCGCAACGGCCCGGGCGGCCCCTCGCGAACGGCCCGGGCTGCGCGGCACAGGGAACGGCGTGCCGGGGGTGCCCGCCCGCGGGTGCCCGCCCCGCGAAGCGCAGCCAAACCCAACCCAAGCCAGCCCAGCTCCCCGTCCCGGCGCCGCTGCCCCCGGCCCCTCACCCCGAGCAGGGCCCGGCGCTGCCGCTCCCGGCCCGCGGCCACGGAACCTCCGCGCGTGCGCACGCCGGACCAACGCGGGGCGAGCTCGGGGGCGGGGCCAGGGGCGGGGCCATGCCGGGAGGGAGGGACGTGATTGGTGGAGGCGTGAGGGAGAGGAACGGCGAGCGTGAGGCGGCGCGGAGCGAGGGTGGTAATGAATATGGTAATGAGGATTATAATGATATGGTAATGAGTGTGATAATGAGCGTGAGCGTGCGGGACCGAGTGTGGTAATGAATATGGTAATGAGTGTGATAGAGAGTGTGAGTGTGCAGGACCGAGTGTGATAATGAATATGGTAATGAGTGTGATAATGAATATGGAAATGAGTGTGATAGAGAGTGTGAGTATCCAGAACCGAGTGTGGTAATGAGTGTGATAATGAATATGTTAATGAGTGTAATAATGAATATGATAATGAGTATGATAGAGAGTGTATGTGCCGGACCGAGTGTGCTAATGAGTGTGATAATGAATATGGTAATGAGTATGATAAAGAGTATGAATGTGCAGTAATGAGTGTGGTAATGAGTGTGAGTATGCTGAACTGAGTGTGGTAATGAGTGTGAGTGTGAGTGTGAAGGACCGAGGGTGGTAACGAGCATGGTAATGAGTGTGTGATAGTGATAATGAGCGTGTATGATTCTGGGTGATAGAGCCAGTGACAGTGTGTGACAGTGAGTGACAATGGGCGTGTGTTGGGGACTGTGCGTGTGATAGTGAGTGTGCCTGTGTGATAGTGTATGATAATGAGTGTGTGATAGTGTGTGTGAATGATTGTGTGCCACAAGGAGCGTGAATAGATATGGAAAAGTGATTGTGTGATAGTGGCAGTGATAGTGTGTGAGAAAGAGAGAACTGGTGGGTGGGGGATAGTGGGGGATAGTGTGTGTGAGGGTGTGGGGGTGTGTGTGTGTGATATTGTCCATGTGAGTGTGACATTGTCCGTGTGAGTGTGACATTGTCCATGTGAGTGTGACATTGTCCGTGTGTGTGTGACATTGTCCGTGTGAGTGTGACATTGTCCGTGTGAGTGTGATACTGTCCATGTGAGGTGATATTGTCCATGTGAGTGTAAGCATGTGTGGTACTGAGGGGGTGAGATGCTCTGTGTGTGCAGGGCACTCTGAGTGTGAGTGTGCCTGTGTGTGATGGTGTTGTGTGTGTGTGTGTGTGTGTGTGATGGTGTTGTGTGTGTGTGTGTGTGTGTGTGTTGCACACCAGCGGTGCAGCCTCTCCTGCAGTTTCACACCTCTGGGAGCTCCTGTGGGAATGTGGCTGTGACCCCTGGAGCCAGATCCAGCCTGCATTCATCAGCTGCTCACCACCCTGAGGGTTTAGCTTACGTCCAAGTTACTCCGAAGCGAAGCCCTGGGGATGCCTGTTCCTTGTCTGGGGTGAGGATGGTGGAACACAGCCCTGTGTGCCACAGATCTCTCCAAGGACACGGCGCTGCTCCCTCCCAGCTGCTGCTCCTCCATCACCACCCTTGCAAGATGTGTGCGTTTATTTCGGAATTCCTTTGATCCCGGAGCATCCTGGAAGGTGCTGCATCACTTCTTCATGCTCTCTTACAGGCAGGTCAGACCCCTCCCAGGTTTTCTCCTTTCCTGGGACCCCCACCAAGACCTCGGCAGCAGTGATTAAAGAACCACAGAACCAGAGAACCATTTAGGTTGAAAAAGACTCTTAAGATCATCATAATTCCTTCTGAACCAGGAAATGTTCACCAGTCCTTATCAAATGACTTGAAACCTCCCTGGACTTTACTCCCAGCGGCACTGATTCACCCATGCCATGATACACCTGCCCCAAAAGGTTTATAAAATAAAGAAGATTATGTTTGGAGTCAGTAGTTACAGCAAAAAAAATAACATACACATGTTATTTAAGTGTTATAGAAGCACTTTATACTGGCGGAATGGAGGGATGTAATAAAACTCTTCTTCCAGGGTTAAACATGTGAGACTCATCTTTACAGAGCCCGAATAAAGTTGGTTTTCATCCCAAAAATGCACGGTGCCAAGCACATAACCTCGACAGCTCCAGTGAAAACCCTCTGGAGCTGCAACCCCCCCCAGCTCAGCCCGTGGGTTTCTCTGCTCCAGGATGGATGAGGCTGTCACATGCTTGAGTCCAAAATACTCACAAAGTACTAATAATTGCCAGAAGTGATTGATAGCCTGCTTGTAATGTGTCTGCCTAAGCAATAAGCTTCACATTTACAACTCAGGTGCTGGGGATTCCTGTCTCCCGCGGCTGTAATTAGACACTGCAGAGCAGTGCAGAGGGGTTTTTTTCCCCCTGAAAAGCAGATAGGAATGCTTCATAAAGCCGTGCTGGGAGCAGACCATGCGATCCGTGCGGTTGCACGGGTGGGCAGGTGTGAAATATCTGTGATCCTAAGCAGGAAAAGGTTTCAGGGGGATTTGAGGATGGCGAAGAAGGGTTTCTATTGAGCCTTGCAGACCTTCGTGGCATGGCTGGGAGATAAAGGGATGCTCCTCGTGAGGAGTCCAGGCTGGTGAGAGAGGATGGGCGAGGCCCCAGGGTGATGAAGGTGCTACTGATAAGGGCTGCAGGGTGGGAGGGAGCAGAGGTGAACTGGGTGCAGCTCCTGGGTGGAGGGAAGGGCTGTGTGGTGGAGATAAAGCAGCCAGGTGGTGGCTGAGCTGTGGGAAGAGTCTTAAATTGCATTGGATTTATTTATTTTTTTATTTTTGAGCAGGGATTCGTGATCTGATTTTGCTTCAGGGTCCCTGGAGGGTTTTGCCAGGCACAGTGAGTGGCTGAGGTACCTCACCTCAGCAGTACAAGCGCAGGGCTGGTCCTCAGTCTCCCTTTTCTCACACCTCTCCATTGCTTGTCCTGCATTCCACGATGTTCCAACACCCTGAAACGGGTTTAACAGAGCCATGGGCAACAGGAATGAGGGGTCTGGTGACCAGCTGAGCCTGTCAGACACCACTGCACAACTTCCCCCAACTGTTCTGTGTTGTGAGGGTGGCTGTAAGGATCCTCAGTGATCCCCGCGTCTAAAAGGTGAACCTCAGTGCCCTGCTGTCCCTAAGGACCCTGTTTTCACTGGGATGCAGACCTCACAATCCTCGCTGCCTGCAAAAATATTTTATATTTTACATGATTTTTACCTTAACGCTCTCCAGATTTAACATAGTCCCTTGTGCTTTTTTAAATTTTTCCCAGCTGGATCCCTATTTTCCCATGCAGTTCTTTCCCACACCCTTCTCTGCATGCTCCCCAAATCAGTATGCAAAGCACTGAGTCCTCCAAGGAGGCATCACCTCCTGTCTGATCCATCCACACACTGGGGTAACCAGCCAAATATTTGCCTTCCCCCTGCTCCTTTCCTTGCAGTGGTGCTGGAAGGCTGCTGGATTAATTTCCCCATGGCTGCTCCCTCTCACAGGGTTTTGGCTCGAGGTCCTACACTAATGTCTACAAAACCTGATGCTGGAGGCTCTGTTAAATTGCCAGGCTTAGCCTGGTGCTCCAGGGAATAGCCTGGCCATTCAGGAAACCGCCTGTCCAAGCTCTGCTGGGATTGCTGCAGCACTTTGAATTCACAGCCCACTCGATTTCAGATTAATTTCCCTGAGCAGACAAACCCAAAGTGACAGGAATTAGGAGGAAATTCCTCTGCAGGCAAAGGATAATAGGTGAAATTTCGTTTCATTTTCCTCTGCAGCAGCTGCTGCTGGTTCCTGCCAGGGACCAGCGAGACAAAGCAGGGATGGATGTGGTGTGGGCATCGTCCTCCTGCGGGGTGACTTTGCTGTCCAGTCCCTGGGATTTACTGCTGAGAGGGACCTGCTGTTCCTGTTCCTCATCCCTGCTGGTAGTGAGAGATGCCCCATGAGCTCAGCTCAGCTCTCTGTGTTCCACTGCCTGCCTTCTCCGGGGAAATCACGGAATCTTGAACAGTTTATGTTGGAAGGGACCAGCCCAGGTTGTTCCAGCCCCCTGCTATGGGCAGGGGCACCTTCCACCATCCCAGGCTGCTCCAAGCCCCACCCAACCCGATCTTGAACACTTGAGCATCCATATCTTCCCTGGGCAACTAGGGCCTCACCACCCTCATCATAAAACATTCATTCCTTATGCCAATCCTAAATTTACTATTTTCAGTTGAAACCCCAGCCCCTTCTCCTGTCATCCTGACCCCGATCAAAAGGCTCTCTAGGGCAACTAGGGCCTCACCACACTCATCATAAAACATTCATTCCTTACACCAATCCTAAATTTACCATTCTCAGTTGAAATCCCAGCCCCTTCTCCTGTCATACTGACCCCGATCAAAAGGCTCTCTCCATCCCTGCCCTTGCTAAATCCAGCCGGGAAACTCTGGAGCCGAGTCCTCTGGCGTGTGTCCCTGTCTCACCTGCTCTGGCCACACTCACCTCGCCATTATTGCTAATTAGGGGCAGAACTGATCCCGTTCTGCCTTCTGCCAGCTTTTCCCAGGGGTGCTTTCCCGTGTTCCCAAGTCCAGCGTCTCCCCGCTGTCGCAGCGCTTCTCCTGCCGCTGCGTGCCACCTAGCGCACGCTGAGCCGCGCGGCAGCCGCCGGGGCCGGCCCTCCATCCCTCCGGAGCCTTCCTGGAGCTCAACCAGCCTCGCAAGGAGCCTCCAACCCGAGCTGTTCCCTGCAGCGCCAGGCTCGGGCACGGCTTCTGCATCCCGCACAGGATCCTGCGCTGGCAGGCAGCGATGTCCCCCCGTCTGTCTTGTCAGCCTGGCTGTCCCCACACAGGTCATCGCTCCCCAGTCGCCCACTTCGGCACGGTTTGGGCTCTCTGGAGTGAATCTAAAAGCACCGAGGCTGCGGCAGTCCCATCTCACAGCAGCGACGCTGCAGTAGGAGTGGGATGGATGAATTATCCTGGGCTGGCAGAGAAGCCAGCAAGTGCTGGTCCCAGTGGACAAGTCATAAAAATAAAGACACCTATATAAATACCTGTGTATATATACATATATATATGTGTGTGTGTATATATATGTGTATATACATATATGTGTATATATATGTGTGTATATGTACATATATATGTATATATATAAAACCTGTGAATATATAATATATGTAATATATTATATTTTTATATATAAATATGCATATACATATATACACATATATTTACATCCACACACACATATATATGTATATATACACACATATATATACACACATAAATATAAATATAAATATAAATATAAATATAAATATAAATATAAATATAAATATAAATATAAATATAAATATGAATATATATATATATATATATGGCTTTTGTCCCATAGGATCCTGCTGCCAGGTGAGGTTTCACCCACAGAAGTAACAGCAGGCAGAAAAGGGAGTTACAGACACACCCTAAAGCTCATGGTCCACAGCGAGTGCCTTTGGTGACCCAGCTCCCCGTTTCCCATCCCCTACTCCACAAATGGGGTTTGTTCCTGCTCGTCCCCAGCCCTGGGTGGCGGCTGGAGCCCATGGCTCTCCGGAGAGCCTCCTGTCAGCGCCGTGTCCTTGGGCTGCTCCTTGCCACCTGCCCGAGGTGGTTCCTGCAGCGCGCCGGGCAGGAAGCAGATTAGGGAGGAACAAAGGTGATTTTGTCCGGGGAGGGGATGGGTACCGCTCCCCGAGCTCCAGCCTGCTGCAGCCCAGGGCGATGCTGAGCCTCCCTAGGGGCTTCCACTGCTCTTTCCTCAGCCCTGCTCTTCTTTCAGTACTTAAAACCTGCCAGGAAACGCCTGAAAATGAGCTCGTGGTTCCCAAATAGCACAGGGGTGTGCGGGGAGCACAGCTCCAGCTGCAGCGAGGCGGGGCTTGGTGTCAGGACAGGGAACCAAAATGGTTTTGTCCTGGATTTACATCTTTCCTTTCTTCAAAGGCTGCTGGACACAGGCTGGTTTGGGGCTGAGAGCTGCCAGGATCCCACATTGCAGGATCCCACATTGCAGGATCCCATCGCTGGCTGTGCCTGGAGCACCAAGAGGAGCAGAGGGAGCAGGGGAGGCTCCATCCTGCTGTAAATGCAGCATTTTTCCTGCCGCTGCTCCCAAAAGTGAAAGCAGCAGCAGGAGCCCCCTAAATACCCATTGATTTAGCTCAGCAATCAGCAGGGGAACCCTGTCATTCTTCATAAACCAGCTAATGGCTTGAAACAGCAACTGGTGTTCTTCGCCCTGTGCTTCCCTCCTGGCAGCAAGGAGATGCCTTTTGTTTCAGCTTACAGCTTTTTCACATGGCACCAAGCCCTTCTTTACATCCCAAATGCATTTCCTGGTCTTGGTATAGCCTGGACAAATGAATTTATCTCTCCCCTCTGTATTTTCCCAACTAATTGAAAAGGGAAATCACTTTGGAGTTTTGGTTTCCTTTTTTTGGGTTCTTTTTGTTGTTTGTTTGGTTGATTTGGGTTTTGTTTGTTTTTTGTTTGGGTTTTTTGTTTGTTTTTGGGGGTTTTTTTGGGGTTTTTTTTGTTTGTTTTTTTGGGTTTTTTTCTGGAGGCCATGTATTTTCTGCAGTTTCATGAGCCACTTGTTTCCCCACAGTTTCTACCCATGGCCGAACTGCTGCCAGAAGAGAGGTCTGCTGGAGATGCCACCCACTGCCACAGGAAGCTGCTCATGGCACGTGGCAGCTGCTGAGTGTGTGTGGGGATGGCCCTGAGTCCTCCAGAAGCTTCTCTCCTGTGAGCATCTCTGGAGTGTCCCCGAGTGTCCCTGCCTGACTAGGCAGCAGGACCATCAGGAAGCACAAAAAGAGCTTCTTTTTTTTTTTCCCTGGCATGCAAGAGAACAGCCTTGCTGCCCTGTGGAATTTTATAATTAGCCTTTCTTATGTTGTGGCTGCTCCTCGAATAAGGCTGGCTGTGTTTTCCTTTCCTCAGAGCAGCGTAATCCCCCAGGCTGATACTGCCAAGCCACTCAAAGCACACACAGGAACGATGTAAGCATGGAAAAAGGCTGAGATGCTGCCCCAATGCCCAGAGAAACCCTGGGCAGGGTGAAGAGCATCTCATCCCTGCATGGCCACATTATGCTCCTGGTCTGCAAAACCTGGATGGGGATTGATGCTGGAGCTGATGATTTCCAGTCCGTGGGCCCTGGCAGGCAGCCAGGAATGTGGGGAGTTTGTCAAAATTTAGGCAAAACAGACTTAAAAGGCACCTTTGAAACTTGTGCTCATGATCTGGTTAATTAGAACTTTGCTGCTCCTGGGAAATAAAAGTGCCTAATTGCTAATTACTGAATCCCTGCAAGAAAGGAACAGCAGAAGCTGTTGGCAACAGTTGCAGCCAGAGCTGGCTTTATGCAGTTAAAATACAAAACCCTGACCTTTTAGGGCATTTAGATGTCTGGGCTTTGCACAGGAGCAAGTGAAAAACCCAGCAGCAAGAGCCACAAGGCAAATTCTGCCTCCTGTGAGAAGGAGGGCAGGAATCCTGTAGCTGATAAAATCAACTTGTTCAAAGCCAAAAGCACGCCAGGCTCCTAAAATTGCTGGGGAACTCAAGAATCCATAAGGCTGGGAAACCCAGTGTGCTTGGAGGTTCCTTTTCTGTGGTCCTCAAGGCCCAAGAGTTTCACATTATCTGGCTTTCACTTACAATGATGGTTAAAATGGTTAAAAGGCTATAATAGATACAAATTATTAAATACACACAATTCTTTTTAAAATAAAGAGATGGCCTGGTCAGGAGCAGAAGAAGACAACATGAATGTGTAGAGTACAAGGTGGGGAGGTGGATGGGGAAGGTTTCCAGCCACAGGACATCCCTCCCCACAGCCTGAGAGCACCAGGATAGCTGAGGTCCCTCTAATGTCCTCAGCAGAGATGCCTTGGATGGTCAGACAGGAAAAATCCTGTGAAAAGGGACCTCTAAGGGTAATTTCTTGCCTAGGAACAGGCAGGGAAGACCACGGTTTGCCCAAGGATCATGTCTCCGAGGTCCCCAGGCAGGGAAGGAGGTCAGAGTCATCCCCTCCTCTGCATCCCAGTGCTGGCTCAGGCACCCACAGAAGTATTTCCAGCCAGATGGTTATTGCTGACTTCCTCTCCAGGTGGGCACTCAGACAGCTGAGGAGGGAGGTGGGAAGGAGCTGAAAAGCCCAAATCCTCTGAAAAAGCTTCTTCCTTCCCCTCGAGGCGTAACCCAGGCTCTGCCAGTACCCAGTTTAAGGATGTGTCCCTGCCTGCCTCCCTGAAACCCGAGCCATTCCCTCCCCACCATGTCTCCTTAGCGGTCTTCCCTCTCTTCTCCTCTTTCTGCTTCTTCTTCCTCCTCTTCTCCCTTCTCCTGCTCTGTCTCTTTCTCCTTTGCTTTGGGGATGATCTGTCCCAGGATGGGTTGCAGGGCTGCCATCCTGCTGTAACCCAGCAGCAGCAGCCCCAAAACTGTGAAGGGATGACAGGCTGGAGCTGTTCTGTTGATGGATGAGATCCATTTTCTTCCCCCTTTTTGCTTTTTTTTTAAATTTACTAAGCAAGATCTCACCTAAAGAAAAAAAATCCTGTCTTATCCCCATCCCATCTTACCAGGAATATTAATTTCAATCGTTATTTTTGAATATTTTATAACTAACTAGCCAGTTCCTTTGTTTATTTCAAAAGAGGACGGATATTTCTGGGATTCGATACACCCATCTTTATACTGGAGAGAAAAATCCCAACCAGGTACGTGGATTTATGATGCTTTTTTTTTAGGTCAGGGTTGGTAATTACAAATAATGATCTGGCAGGGTGGTGGCAGCTGAAAAACTGATTTCTCCTGAAGTTGTTTGAATAGTCAAAAAGTGGAAGAAGTGATAAATAGAGAACTGGGGTTCACTCCAGCTGTGGCCAAGGGGTCCAAAAGGGATGAAAGGACCAGTGGGGTCCAGTGTCCAGGTGGGAGGAGGGAGTTTTCACTGAGGGCAAAGGGCTGGCTGGGCACAGCGTGTCTGTGCTGTGCTGTGCTATTTGGGGTGAAAGCAGAGACTTTCTGTGCCCCACGTTAAAGCCCTGATCCTCCCCTGTGCGTTTCGTACCATCCCTGGTGGTCAGTGCTTGTGCAGCATGGGGGTGAGGGAGGATTTGCTGCTTTCCCAGCAGGTCCGTGGCGGGGGTGGCTTCGCAGGACACCTGACAGCTTGAAAGCCTCGGTGTGAAGGGAATTCCACAAACTCGCATTGAGCAACTCTTTAAACCATAGAATCATCACAAAATCATAGAATGGTTTGGGTTGGAAGGGACCTTAAAGCTCATCCCATTGCACCCCCCTGCAGGACACCCTCCACTATGCCAGGTTTCTCCAAACCCCGTCCAGCCTGGCCTTGGACACTTCCAGGGATGGGGCAGCCACAGCTGCTCTGAGTGATGTTAAAAGGGATGCTGGGTTTTGCTGCAGTGCCATGATAACTAAGTACGGCTTAAAAGCAGATTTTAATCTGTGGAGATTCTGAAAGACCCCTAACACCCCGGGTTCGAGGAAGGGGGATTCCGTTTTCAGCTGAATCCTGAGCGCTGGGGTGAGCATTGGGAAGCAGCTGGAGAAGCACAGGCGGAGGAGGAGAGTTGGGTTTTCCCTCTTGGGGGTCAGCCGCGGCGCAGCACCGCAGTGGTTAATGCCCGCTGCCACCCTGCGAGGGAGCAGGAACGCGCTGGCTCCGGCACAAAAGTGGCCGGCGATGACAGCGTCCCTGCGGGCAGGACGCGATGCCGGGGTTTGGCCGGGACAGGGCGGCCGAGGGGCCATCTGTCAGCCCTGCCCCGCCGCAGAGAGGGGAGGGCCCGCGGGACAAAAGGCGACATTATTCGGTGCTTCGGGAGGGATGAATGGAGTATTGAAAGGCACCACCTCAGCGAGTAGATTGGTTTTCAGCCCCCATCACTGAGCTGTCTGTCCGCTGCAGTCTCCTGCAGGGGCTTGGTCAGCGGGAGTCGAGCAGAGATCAGGGAGATGGAGCGGGGCGGTGTCCCACCCATGCAGGCTCCTGCCTGCGCCTCCATCACCTCCTGCCGGTGCACAGAAAGCCCTGTGCTTCACCGTCATCTCACCCCAGCGAAGGAACGAGGTCCAAGCCTTGGTCTGGATGCTCTGGAGCTGCCCCAGCCCATGGTCTGGAGGGGCCTTGGCTGGGTGGACACCAGCACACGATCCCCCCGGGAGCTCTTCTCATGCCATGGCTCCTCATGGAAAACCAGGAGCAGCGAGAGGCTGGATGAGGGGTTTCCATGGGAAGGAGGGGTTAGCCACTGGTACAGTGGATTTCGATGACCTTTCCCAATTTCTGACCACCGGCAGATGCCTGAAGCGGCAGCAGTTTTTCCACATCCCTTCAGGAGATGGTGTGCCCCGTGCGGGCTGGAGGGATTCATTTTAGGGCTCGGCTGAGCCGAGCTGAGCTGACAGCCCGGCTTTGGAGGCGGCGTGCGGGAGCTCCTCACGATGGCACTGCTCCCCAGCGCACGCCGCCCCAGCCCGGCCGCGGGCACCGCGGGGATGGGCTCCGGGCTCCCGGGAGTCCTGGCCAGCAGGACCAGCACCCACCCCGCCCCCAGAGAGCCTGCGAGTGAGACAGAGCTGGAAATCCTCCCCTTCGGCAGCGAGCAGTAAAAGAGGGGGAAATGGAATCTTAAGATCCTGAATCTCTTCCTCATTTTCTGCTGACATTCCCTGCTGCTGAGTTTTATCTCGCAGGTGGGGTACAGCCCTTCAGCTTCATCCTGTCACTCAAAAACATTTGCTTGTTCCCAATGAATCCAGCTGGAATTCTTTTCATGTGTCTTCTGGCCGCTGCTCCTGGAAATACTGAGGAGTGACATGTTCACAGGCCCTGCACGGCCCTTGGTGACCACAGCCTCTCCTGGCCACCACCACTAACACTGCTGTCTGCATGTTTCAGGGCAGAGTCCTCTGGAGAATCGCCTGCAGGAGGGCTGAGCAGCAGCAATGACACCCTGTCCCTGTCCGGACACCCGGCACGGCACAAGGAGGCTGGACACCGAGGTGCTGCCTCTCTCCTTGATGCCAGCCACGCTCCTCATCCTCCTCATCCTCCTCAGCCCCGCCGGTGAGCTCCTGCCTGGGGCAGTGGGAGGGGTTTTAGGCACCTGTGATCCCTCTCCTGCTCTCAGATTTGCGGGCAGATTGTCTCCAGGCACAGGATTACTGTGGTGTCCCCGACATCCCCGAGTGCACACAGGGACGGAGGGAGCAAGTTCAGCTGTTCTGTCCCACGGTGACCTGGCTGTGATGGCAAGCCCAGCATGCAGGACAGGCAGGCGAATGGGGCAGGCAGCTGCCAGCACTGGCGACAGAGCAGTTCTGGGCTCTGGAGTGGGCAGCACCCATGCTGATGGCCAAGGGATGCTCCTGGAGTTGCTCCCCAGGACCTGTGGGACCAGTCCTGCCAAGGAAACAGGTGGAATGAGCACCCATCCCCTGAGAACAACAGTCTCTGCTCACTCCTGCAGGCACTGTCCAGCGGGGATGGGAAGCATTTCAATAGACCTGGGAAAGCCTTTCCCGCTCTGGAAGGCAGGTCCAGAGTGCTGTGGCAGCGAGGTTACCCCAGCGTGACTCCATCCGTGCCATTACAGCCAGGGGTGGGGAACTCATTCCTGCCTCACCAAACCCACGCCGAGGCACAGCCAGCAGGAAAAATGGGAATTCAGATGTACTCAGACATCCTGATTGAGTTAAATTGGGTTTTACCTTCCCACCCCCCCAGCTGGTGCTTCCCTTTCCCCCGGGGATGCTGTGGCAGCATCCGCGCTCACACTCCGGGTGTGGGGACCCTGGGGGGACCCTGGTGGCTCTGTCGTGGTCCCCTGCTGTCGCCTGGCTGTCCTGGTTCTCCTCCTTAAAGGGCACAGATTAGTCACTAAGGAAGGGCCGTTTGTCCTTGTGTGGTGGTTCTGTTTAGCAGCGGTGTTGACTGGAGCAGTTTCCCTTTTTCTTTTGGCTTTGTGAAGCTGGATCAGAGAAACTTGGAGGGCTCTATCTCTTCTCAAAAAGACAGCTCCTTATTATTGTAGACACGCCAGGCATATTCTTTTCAGATCTCTCCTGACTTTGCTGGAGGATGCTCTTAAATGAATATTTCAGAGCTTTGATTTTGACTCAAAGGGAGATGAATATTTATCAATGTCCTTTTTATCCACTGCTTTTCGACACTGGAGTGGACTAGGTATTAAAAATCAATAAAAACCAGGATCAAACACTCTTCCTAGAAACCCACACATCTCCCCAGTTTTGATGCAGGGGTGAGCTGAATTACCTCTACCCTGTTGTCCAGCTGCTGGGGCTGCTGTACCCTTCCCTGTCCTCTCCTGCAGAGCCTCTCTGCTCCCTGGTCTCACCTGTTCAATCCCCAGCTCTTGCTGGAACCACAGCATCCCTTTCCATGCCTGGTCCAGCTGGGTGGGGCAGGAGCACTGACCATGCTGGAGCTCCCTGGCTGCTGATGCTCATCCCAGCATCCCTGCTAAGTCATGGATACATCCAGACAGTCGCCTTCTTCTCCTTTCTCCTGGGGCTTCTAGGTCTTTCTTTGACAGCCCTGATTTCTGGCTGACTTAATGGTCTCCCAGGCAACGTCCTAGCGAGGAAAAGGGAGGTGGGTTCATCTGCTCCACTGTCCCCCCGGGCTCACACTGCCTCTCACAGCGCTGACATCCACCTCCGGAGCGGCTGGGATTGACCTCCCCGTCACTGCTTGTGGGCTGGGCGTGAGGCAGGACAGCGGCAGGAAAAGAGGCCGCGGAGCCCCCGCAGGTGTTGATCAGCCCTTGGGTGCTGTCATTAGCCCGGAGGCATCGTAGAATCAAGGAACGGGTTGGGTTGGAAGCAGCTTTAAAACTTAATCTCGTTCCAAACCTCCCCATCCACTCGGCGTGGAAGGATTTTGGAAGGTGCCACCCATGGGAGAAGGTTGTGCAGCCAGAGTCTCAAGCCCAGGACACCTCGGATGCCCGAGGAGATCTGAGCTGGGCTCCAGCATCAGACAAGTGCTTGTGGACGGGGATGTCTATGAGAGCCAGCTGCCCATCTCCATCCACCATCCCCCAGGGCATCATGATCATGTTGCTGTGACCTCCTGGACGAGCTGGAGCCCTCAGTGACCCAGGCTGGCAGCATTCCAGGGAGGATCCCACATCACTCAGCAGTGGGGCTGAGGGGGATTTTGTGCCCAAAAAATGCCCAGCAGTGGGAGGGGGGGCTCAAGAGATGAGGACACATCCTGCATCCTTCAAGTGTTCACCTGCCTCTGGATGAGGTTTCCCTCCCTGTGGATGGGGGTTACCCCCTAAGGTGGCTGCTCCCCATCAGCAGATGTGCTGGTACTTGCATTATGGAGCTTCCAAAAAGTGGATTTTGTTGGGGAATTAAAAGAAAAAAAATCAATTAAAATGCTCACAGAGTGCAGCATCATCCATCAGGAGATCTCCAGTGGGTTTCTCAAGCTGGGCAGGATTGATTTTCCTTGTTCCCATCTCACCACCATGGCGTGATGGGGCAGGAGGGGGCAGGATCTGCCCAGGGCCCCAGCAATGGGGCCAGGGACGGACAAACAGGTCCCAAGACCTGGCCCAAGACAGGATCCACCTGGAGTGGCTTCTGCTAGCCATTGGGCTCATCAGGGTCACACATGTCACCTTGTGCTTCACAGTCCCACCAGAGTCACAGTCGCTCCCATGCTGCCTCAGTTTCCCCACCTATGAACTAGATGAAGCGATGCCCTGGGGAAGGGTGTTCATTTTTTCCCTTACAAACTCCAGGATTTTGCAGGAAAGGGAAGGATCCAAGGGCTGCTGGGTCCTGCCAGTCCCCACCACCCCCATCCCATCCCTGCTGCCATCACTCTCCAACTGCACCTCCTCCTCTCTGGGACGAGCTGATCCTTCCTCTTCTCCCTTGCAGGCACCACCTCTGAGCCCGAGACGTTGCCATTCCCAGGTGAGATTCTTCTCTGAAAATCACTTTTCTTCAGGAAGTTTTGTAGCTGAAAAATGCACTTTTAGGTAAAAGAAGGGATTTGGGGAATTTAAAAAAGGAGAGATACTGGTTTGGAAAAAAAAGCAGCAAGAAGAAGTTAAACTTCTTTTACAGAAAGAAAATAAAGATTCTTTATCATCTCTATTCCACTAATTATCCTGAGAGGAGAATTTTCCACCTCCTGCTGAGTCCCTGTCCCTGTGCCATGCACCACACACAAGTAAATAATTCCCTTGATGTGGCAGACCCCAGGCTCTTCCATGCCTGCTCCCCATCGCCAGCAGCCTGAGATCATCTCCATCCCACCAGCTCCCATGTGGGACCAGCTCTGGATGCATTCACTGAGCCTAATAAGAATTTGCTAATTGCATCTTGTCACTTGTCACCTATTGCAAGTCAACATGTGGTGCCACATGTCTGCTTTTCCCTTCAGCCTTGGGTTTTTGCCATCAGCAGGGGAGATGATGGGAGCACCACTGAGCCACAGAACGGTTCGGGTTGGAAGGGACCTTAAAAAACATCTCAGTGCCATGGGCAGGAACACCTTCCACTAGACCAGGCTGTCCCAAGCCCCACCCAGCCTGACCTCGGTGACGGTGCACCTGGATTGGGAGGTGCTGTGTGTCCTGGATTGGGAGGTGCTGTGTGTCCTGGATTGGGAGGTGCTGTGTGTCCTGGACTGGGAGGTGCTGTGTGTCCTGGACTGGGAGGTGCTGTGTGTCCTGGACTGGGAGGTGCTGTGTGTCCTGGACTGGGAGGTGCTGTGTGTCCTGGATTGGGAGGTGCTGTGTGTCCACAGCCGCTGCTGTGGAAATGAAGGGCAGCCCGTGTCCCACCAGCAGCACCAAGCCAACAACTGCCTCATGCTCCAGAGGAGGGGCAGGATTTTATCCAAGGAGCAGGAGTTAGACGTAGATTTGCTCCCCGTGGCCCGCTGCCTGCTGAGGGACCCCTCTGTTCCACCCTCCCAGAGATCCGCCTGGCCAACGGGCCCAGCCGCTGCCAGGGCCGAGTGGAGATCCTCTACAACGGCTCCTGGGGCACGGTCTGCGACGACGACTGGGACATCGTGGATGCCAACGTGGTGTGTCGCCAGCTGGGCTGCGGCCACGCCATCACCCTGCCGCCCGCCATGACCTTCGGCCAGGGCAGTGGGCCCATCTTCCTGGACAACGTGGACTGCAAGGGCCCGGAGGCAGCCCTGAGTGAGTGCTGGAGCCACGGCTGGGGCATCCACAACTGCTACCACTACGAGGACGTGGCTGTCGCGTGCAACGGTAACGAGGTTGGGTTCCTCGGGGGCAAGGAGGGCGCGGGGTTCCTGTGGAGTGCAAGACTCGGGGGCTGCAGGGGCCTTGGTGGAGCCCAAGAGCCTTATCTCAGAGCCTGGTTCTCTGACCTGGGTCAGCCAAACATCCTCTGCATTCTCCTCTCACCCCTCTCCTCAATCCAGGTCACCTCCCAGCTCCACAGGCTGGTGCTCCATAAGGTGACCAGCCTGCTTTGTGTTCCTTGTCACTCCCAGATCAGGGACTTTGCGCCCTCTCCAGCACGATCCCTGGGGAAAGAGCACATGCCCACCCACGCTCCTGCCTCTGAGTCAGTTGCTGCCCAACTGCTCTTTCCCCTTCTGACTCGTGTTTCTTTAAATTGCTGAGCTTTTCAGTAGGAGATGTTCCTAAAGGTGAGAAAAGCAGTGGAAAGCGTTTGAACTCGGCAAGTGAAAGTGGGACAGCTCGGTGACGACCCTTATGCACCCCACACACGTTCCTCCCTCGCTGTGCAAGGTTTGCTCACCAGCCAGGCACCAATGAGCTGTGAAGGCGAGGCTGTGCAGACCTGGAGCAGCTGCTCCGTGAATCCCCACGTCCTGCAGAAGCAGGGCTTGGAAAAGGAGGGATGGAAAGGCAGAGATGCTGGCTCGGCTCGTAGGTTGTACCGACAGCAGCCAGAGAACAGAGGTTGTGGATTGAGCAGGAAACTAAATCATGGCATTGCTGGAGAGGAGAGGTGGAAGGACTGTGGAATGAGGTGGGGAGCTGGGTCTGAGGGCAAAAGAGAGGCTGGAGGCATTGGCAGAGAGCTCTGGTGCAGCTGCAAACCCATCTATTTTCAGCTGGGGCTGGTTTGGTGCAGACCCTCCTGCAGCAGTGGGGTGGGAGGGATCTCTCCAGCTTCGAGGTGGAGCAGCAGCAGGTGCCACCTCTCCTCTTCCCCTTGCAGAGTTCTCACCCACGCAAGTCAGCGAAGGACCGACCACCAGGACCCTCACAGCCCCGGTACAGGATGGGGAAAGTAAGCTGCTCAGCCTGCAGGGGGGACATCCTGCCTGAGGGCAGTGTCCCCTACTGTCACCTGCTGTCCCTCTCGAAGCCTCTCAACCCTCCAGACCTGAGGTGCAGACCCCCAGACCCTATCACTGTGCTGGCCATAGCCACACCTATCCCAGAGGTTCCCAAGGTTTCCAAGCCCCGTTGCTCTAAAGCTTTGTCCCTTCCCCTCTCCCTCTCCCTCATTTCCTTCGCCATCTCGGGCACGGCAGGGTCTGGGCACAGTGGCAGCGCTGTGGCACGTGCAGGGACACCACGTCCTTCTCACCTCACGCTGCCACCCTCCAGGTGACGGCAGCATCCGCCTGGTGAGCGGCCCCGACACCTGCCAGGGCCGGGTGGAGATCTTCTACCGTGGGAACTGGGGCACCGTCTGCGACGACGACTGGGGCCTGAGCGATGCCAGCGTGGTCTGCAAGCAGCTGGGCTGCGGGCAAGCCCTGGATTACAAGAGCAATGCCTATTTTGGCTATGGAACGGGACGGATCCTCCTGGACAACGTCAACTGTGACGGCAGCGAGCCCTTCCTGTCCGCCTGCTACAGCCTGGGCTGGGGCATCCATAACTGCGGCCACCACGAGGACGCTGGGGTCATCTGCGCAGGTACCAGGCAGGGCACTGCCCTCAGGGTGGGGAAAAACCCAGGGACATCCTGTTCTCCGAGCAGAAACACCTCAGAGAGATGCTGAGATGCCTGAGGCTGGGCAGGGACCGGGCTCTGCGCTGCGGGAGCATCCTTGTTCCTCATCCACCCTCATCCTGGTGTTCCAGAGCAGCCCCACGCCAAGAGCCCGGAGCACAGCCGGGGTGGTGATTTGCAGGGGAAATGCATCTGCCATCCTGCCACTTCCCCGTGCCATTTCCCTGCTCTGCCGGCTGGAAAACGAGCTGCCCGCGTCCGGAAGGAGCGAGCGGCTGCCAGGGGCCGGGCACTGCGCCAGGCCCAGCCCGCCTCCCCTTCCCCTCCTGAAATGATGTATTCCTGCCATTCTCCACTGATTACTGTTTATAATCTTAATAATCCCCCTGAATTCCCTCATTATCATGGCTAATGACGGGAGCAGCCAGTGCCAGTGCTTTCCCTTTCTCACTATTAATGGACAAAGGGGATGATGGAGGACAAAAGGGACAATTTTTTCAGGCTTTTCTGTCTAAACATCCCCATCCCCTCTGGCACCTCCTCTGGGCAGACTCGATGGCACCACCACGGCCAGACCTTGCTCAGAGGGGCAGGGGACGATGAAGCATAAATGGTAATGAATCCTGATGATAAACCTCCCAGGTGCCACCTCTATCCCTCTGTGTCACCACAGGACTGGACACATCCACCATCACATCGTTCACCACCTCGGTGGCCCTGGACTCCGAGGAGACGCTCACAGCCACGGCCACAGGTAGGAGGCTGGCAGTCACTCACCTGGGGGGGGAAGCTGTGCCCTCTGTGTCCTCTTGTGACCCAGCCTGGCCACCCTGAGGTTCTGCCACGCATGGGTGACGCTCGAGGGGTGACACTGCCCATGGCAGGGTCTTGCCAGGGGCAGCCGTGGTGCTGGTGGTCACTGGCACCGACTGGAACGGGGCAGTGGGTGCTGGATCTGGACCCCTCAATGCCCACATGTCCCCACGCTTGTCCCAGCAGTGACAGACAGCAGGGACCAGCCCTCCCAGGCCACCGAGGTGGTCACCACCACGCTGCTGACCATCGAGCAGGAAAGTAAGTGTGCAGCTGCTGCTAGACCTGCACGGGGCTCCATGTCCCTGGGGAGTCACTCCACATCCTCAGGGCTCCCTCCATGTCCCCAAAGGTCACCCCATGTTCCAAGTGCTCAATCCATGCCCCAGGAATTATCTCACATCCCCAGGGCTCACACCACACCCCCAGGATTTACTCCATGCTCACAGGGTGCTCCCCCCATGACGCTCAAGGGTCCATCCCACATCTCCAGGGATTGCTTCATGCTCACAGTGCTCACCCCATGCTGCTCGGGAGCCACCCCATGTAGCCAGTGTCACCCCGCATCACCAGGACTCACCCTGTGTCCCCAGGGGCTCAGCTCACATCCCCATTGTCACCCCGTGCCCTCCAGATGTTACCCCACACCTCAGAGACTCACCCCATGCCCACAGGGGATTGCCCCACATCCCCAGGGGGGTGTACCCATGTCCCCAGGGGTTACCCCACACCTCAGAGACTCACCCCATGCCCACAGGGGACTGCCCCACATCCCCAGGGGTTACCCCATACCCCAGAGGCTCACCCCATGCCCTCAGGGGATTGCCCCAGGGGGTTGCACCCACGTCCCCAGGGGTTACCTCAGAAACCGGGGGCTCACCCCACACCCTTGGAGGGTCATCAGGGGACACCGGACCCCCTGTGGAGCCCCGGTCCCCCCCGGCGTCGTGGCCCGCAGGTGGCGGCTTGCGGCTGGCGAACGGCAACGGGAGCTGCCGCGGGCGGGTGGAGGTGCGGCACGGCGGCACCTGGGGCACCGTCTGCGACGACGACTGGGACTTCCCCGACGCGCAGGTGGTTTGCCGGCAGCTGGGCTGCGGCACCGCCCTCGCCGCCACCGTGCTCGGCTCCTTCGGCTACGGCAGCGGGCCCGTGCTGCTGGACAACGTGGGCTGCGGCGGCGGCGAGGCGCGCCTGGCCGACTGCTTCCACCTGGGCTGGGGACAGCACAACTGCGGCCACCACGAGGACGCCGGGGTCATCTGCCGAGGTGAGAGGGGGAGCCGTGAGAAGGGGGTCTGGTGAAGCCCAGCTCGGTGGGAAGGTCAAGGAGAGGATGGATGTAGGGAGGATTTCGGCCACGCTCAGGCTGGCGGGGGAAGCAGGGTCCCCGGCGGTCAGTGGTGTGTGTGATGGCTGCATTGTGGCATCCCCTGTGGTCCCCATTTGTGCACAGTGGCTGCACATCCCACCCCACATCCCTGCAGCCATCCCCAGCCATCCCACAGCACTGCTGGTGGCTCCGACCTGACCCTGTGCCCTGGGTCACTCTTCCCACGTCTCATCCGCTACACCAGGTGCTGATGACACTGAAGACCATTTCCAAGAGGCCACTGCCACAACCACCACATTGGCTCCAACTCGTCCCAAGGAGGGTAAGTAGTGGGGTGTCACCTTGGGACACAGTGCCAGCCCTGGGGATGCTCCAAGCTGGCACAGGGTGGAGAAAGAAATGGCTCAGGCAGAGGCACAAGATCTGGCAGTGCCTGGAGCAGCCCACAGGAGGGAGAAAATCTGGTGACACTGTTAAGTCACGGCCTCTCCTGGTGCCCCCAAGGCTGGTTCAGGCAGAGGTGATGGACCATTGAGTGATGGACCTCAGGGTGGGGAGAGGAGGTGATGGACCATTGAGTGATGGACCTCAGGGTGGGGAGAGGAGGTGATGGACCAAAGGGGCAGAGCTGGCAGCAGAGGTGACAGTCTGTTCCATGACGCTCTGAGGGTCACCCCAGCTCTGGCTGTGCAAAGGCAGTGGGGAGCTCTGGGCTGACCCCAGGGCAGGCAGGGAGAGTGGGGCACAGCGCTGGGGTGGGCACAGGCAGGGGCTGCCTCACGCCCTCCCCTCGCCAGGGTCCCTGCGCCTGGTGAACGGCAGCCACCGGTGCGAGGGGCGCGTGGAGATGTTCTACCTGTCCCAGTGGGGCACGGTGTGCGACGACGCCTGGGACCTGCGGGATGCCAAGGTGGTGTGCAGGCAGCTGGGCTGCGGGCACGCCCTGGCAGCCTGGGGGGAGGCACGCTACGGCCAAGGCACCGGCTACATCTTCCTAGACAACCTCAAGTGCAAGGGCCACGAGCCCTCGCTGCTGCGCTGCTCCCACATCCGCTGGGACGTCCACAACTGCGACCACTCCGAGGATGCCGGTGCTCTCTGTGACATCCTATGACCCTCCCGCAGGTAAGGGGGGACAGGGATGCTGCAGGGAGCGGGTGGCACTGCCACAGAGAGGGGCTGAAGCCTTGGTGCTGGTCTGGACACACTCCCTGCACTGGAGGGTTGGGGTCTGAGAATGGGAGGCTGAAGGAGCACAGATGAGCAAAGGGAAATGGAGGAGGCTTTAATTATTTTGCCACGTTCTGGAATAATAAGCCGGCCTCTGGCTGGCTGCTGGTGTGGGCTCAGGAGCTCTGCTGCCCGGGAACTGGATGTTTGGGGTCTGAGGATGGGAGGAGTTGGGTGAGGACTGGGTTCTCCTCAGTTCATGAAATAGTGGCTGAAGCTTCCCCCCCACCCCCAGACTGCCCCTTGGAAAAACAAAACTGCTTCTGGTGTGAAATCTTGTCGGTTTCAGCCATTTCTTTTAAGAGATGAGGAAAGAAAAATGGATTCTCTACTGTGAAAATGATGTTAAATTATACTCACAAAATGTAAAAAGGGGGCTGAAATCACACCAGGATGCTCCAGTGGCTCTGCAGTGAGTTACTGTTGTTCTGCAATTTGCTTTGCAAGCCCTCCAGCAATCCCAATACCAGCTTTTTCTTCCCATTTTGGCACCAGAAATACCAATTCCTCCCCCATTCCCATGCAGCAGGAATGCAGGCGTTGGATCTCACGCCATCTGCAATCCTTGTGCCTGTTTCACCTGTTCCTTCTGCAAGCACTGGGGGGGGGTTTAGGAGAGCTCAGATGAGATTTCCCTTCCTGGGGGGCTTCAGCACAGCCAGTCCATGCCCAAAAAATCTCCTGAGGAGTGGGAAAGGATGGGGATACCCTGCAGTCCCCCCATCCTTCTCCCTCCTGTGCCACACAGATGTGCTGGCTTTGGCTGCTCTGGCCCAAAAGCTCCATGCTCCCAGATGCCCAGGGCAGGCAGGGAGCTGGCAGACAGGACACAAGCAGATGGAAAACCATAGGGAAAACCCCAAACCCCTTCCCAGAGCAAAGAAAGGGACCCAGGAGCCTGCTCCTTCCCCGGTGACCTGCCTCTGGGGTATAAAGGCTGTTTTCCTCCCAGCTCAGGTGGAAAGACCCAGCCTGCAGCACCAGTCACCCTCACCACCAAGTGTTTGATTGCTACTGGGACATTGGGAAAATGACTTCTGTGTTCTCATGGATGGGGTTCAAGGGTGGGGAAGGGCTCGTACAGTGGCACAGAGCTCACTCCTCTGCGCGATTCTTTTGTTGATAAGAGACTGTGCATATTCCTGGGTTGGGTTTTTTTTTCATTTTCCAATTTTTTTTTCTTATATGTGTGTGGGTTTGTTTTTGTGAATACATAAAAGCCCTTTGAAAGTGCTCTGAGAGCTGATTTGTTTTCCTGTCATCCCCTCAAAGCCCTGGGTAAAAGCAAACACCTGGAGAAGAGGAGATGGTCCAAACCTGGAGGAGAGAGCTCAGTTCTTGGTGCCAAAAATTGACCCAAATCCCTGGCTTAAAGTGCTCAAGTTGCCTTTAATTCCCACCCAGCTGAGAGCTCAGCTTGGACCTTTCCCCACCCCAGCTCTGAGGTACAACCCTGAAGCCCATCAGGCTCAGGGGTTGAGGTTGGATCCAGCTTTGGGTTTGTTCCCAGTGGGATTTGGCAGTCCCATGAGCTGTGGGGTGGCCCTGGCCCCATGCTCAGGCTCCTGTTGGCTGCTTCTCTTCTACTTCCCATGGACAGAGCTTTCCCAGCACTTTGATCCCAGTCCAGGTCTCCATCAGTGGGGAAACTGAGGCATGGGGGGAGCATCTTCCAGGCAGGCTGTGGCAGCACAGCTGAGCAAGGGCTTGCTGGGGCCCTGGGAGAGGGCAGGGAGGTGCTGTGGGAACAAAATCCTCCTTTCCCTGCGCTCCCAGGTCCTGCACGCTCCACTGCCCCCTCACTTCCCGTCTCGCCTCCTGCCTCCAGGACAGCTGGGCAATGGGTCCTGCTGCGAGCAGGAGGGGACAGAGCTGTCCCCAGCAGCTCCCAGCCCCTCCCCACAGCCCACGCCAGCTGGAGATGGCTCAGAGGGTGCTGTGGGCTCCCCCAGCTTTGCTGTCCCCTCCCTGTGCCTGTGGGAGACGGGAGCGGGGCTGGTAGCCAGGAGATGCTCTGGAAGCTGCTGCCTCTTGGGGTGTCCCAGGGAGGAAAATAAGAAAGGCTGGATGGGCTTTTCCTGTTTTTCTTGGGGACTATGCCTTGAGCTGGAAAAGCTGGGCTGTTTTTTGGTGTTACCCCACACCTGCTCTTCTTGGCTTCGAGCTGGCAAGAGCAGGTCCTGGTATCCCCTCTCAAAGCCTGCAACCCGGCAAGCAAAGGGTTTCCAGCCAGGAAAGGCAGCAGCTGCCTCCCTGCCTTCCAGCCTTTTCTCCTGCAGCCGGCTTGGGATGGGCTGAGATCCACAGGGATCCCCCAGACACTCCACAGCCAAGCTGGGCATCACCTCCTGTTCCTCTGGGAGCAGGGAGTGGCAGGCGGGTGGGAGGAGGGTACCAGGGACAGGATGCCCTGGGGCAAGGAACAGCGGGGTGGAGGATGCCCTGGCTCTGCAGCAGGGTGCAGCAGCACAGGGGATGCTCTGGAGCTCGGCAGCAGCACAGGGGATGCTCTGGAGCTCGGCAGCAGCACAGGGGATGCTCTGGAGCTCGGTAGCAGCACAGGGGATGCTCTGGAGCTCGGCAGCAGCACAGGGGATGCTCTGGAGCTCGGCAGCAGCACAGGGATGCTCTGGAGCTCGGCAGCAGCACAGGGAATGCTCTGGAGCTCGGCAGCAGCACAGGGGATGCTCTGGAGCTCGGCAGCAGCGCGGGAGGTGCCAAGGGTGTGAGAGCATCCCAGCACGGGACCACAGCCAGGCTGCAGCGGCTGCGTGGGAGCCGGGATAAGCCGAGCTCCTGCCCAGCTCCCATCCTCTTGCCGACGTCAGCTGTTTCCCGGCGCCCAGAGCAGCTGCAGCTCCACACCGGTCGATGTCATCGATTAGTTCCTCTCCCCATCCCCGGAGAGGGGATGGTGTGGGGGGTAGCAGGCAGGAGAGAATAAATATTTCAGCAGGTTCAGGCAAAAGCTGGGGTTATTTTGAGGCTGGGATTTATGGGCTATTAGGAATAAGGAATGAGTCTGTGCTGGGAGAAGAGACCCATTAATCCAGGCTGAAGGAGCACAAATGAGCAAGGGGAAATGGAGGAGGCTTTAATTATTTTGCCACGTTCTGGAATAATAAGCCGGCCTCTGGCTGGCTGCTGGTGTGGGCTCAGGAGCTCTGCTGCCTGGGAACTGGGGCAGGTGAGGGGACACTCATGATTAAATCCCCCCAGCCGTGCTGCCAGGGATGGGCAATCTATTCTGGGACCAGTATGAGACCAGTACAAGCAGCGCTTCTGGCTGGGACGGGGTGGAGGACGCCCTGCTTGCGGGGGGAGGCTGCAGGGACGGCAGGAGGGGCCCGAGGGTCAGTGCCCGGTGCCAGGGGTGCCCTTCCCGGGCCGGGCCGCCCTGCCACCGCCGTGCCCCGTTAAGGCAATCCCGTCTGTGCCTGTAACCGGAGGAGCTGGGCGCTATCCGGCGCAGGGTGAGTCAGTGCCGGAGGCAGCCCTGGGCCGGGAGCATCCCTGGCTCTGCTGCTCCCTGCACCACCTGGGTGACCTTGGGCTCCGCTCTGTTCCCCAGCTCACTGCGTCCCCCGGCTCACTGCCTTCTACTGCCCCCCTTGCTGCCTCAGTTTCCCTGGGGGACACGGGGAGGGTGGTCCTGGTTTACCCCTTGACGCCCTCGGGGAGCTGCAGGGACGCAGCTGCCCTGGCCGGAGGGGCATTCCTCACCCCGTGGGGGCACCGAGATTTGCCCCCCGGGGGCAGCCTGCCCCAGCCCCTGCAGCCAGAGGTCCTGGCACCGCGGCAGGGATGCGGAGCACGGGCAGCCTTGGACCACCTCCTGCCCCGGCGGGACGAGTGAGGAGCTGACGAGCCTGCGGCATCCCTGCGGCACTGCGAGCCTGTTCCCTCGCGAGGGTGGCCCCGGGTGCCAAGGTCACCCGGCGTGCCCGCGGCGGGGCCGGAGCCGGTCTCCACACCCCGGTGCCGGCCGCGTCCCCGTTCCCCGCCCTGCCGGGCCTGCCGCCGCGGCTCCCTGACGTCACCGCCGGAGCCAGCAGCTATTTTGGGAACTGCAAAGTCACTGGCGCAATTAGGCGGCTGGCAAAGGCGGCGGGGGGACCGCGGGCACGGCTGCTCCCCGCGCTGGGTGTGCCGTGCCGTGCCGTGCCGGGGGCTGTCAGCCTCCCTGCGCCCGCAGGCTCCCTCCGCCAGGACAAACGGCCACGGCTGCAAATCCTCCCATCCATCATTTCCTTCTCTCTGCCTTTTTTTTTTTTCTTTTTCTTTCTTTTTCTTTTTTTTCTTTTAATATTTAATTGGGTGTCGCTCCCCCGGCAGGAGCCTCCCCACGGCGGCTGCTGAGCCAGCTCGCTGCCGCCTCGCCGCCACCGCTGGCGTTCGCGGAGAGGCAGCGCAGGGATTGTCTACCCGCTCCCCAGGGGCTGCCCTGAGGGTGCGAGGGGCTCCGGCTGTTCCCGGCTGCTCTGCCGCCAGCTGGGCGCTCGCTTTCACCCGGTCTGCATCCTCCGGTGCCCCAGCTGCACGGCCGCCAATGCCCTGCTGGCCCCACGGCAGCCACGGGGGCGTGGATGGGCTGCTGGGACACCGGAGGGACACCTGACCCCGGGGCACGGCACAAAGAGAGGTGGCGTTCTGCCACGCAGGGTGTCCTTGAGCCCGGGGGTGTGGGGACAGCCAGAGGGGACAGCTGGGGTTCTCAGTTTGGTTTCTCTGCCCACCCTCCTCACCTCCCCGTGACCTCCAGGTCATGGCCAGAGGGGACGTGTACAGAAAGGCTGGGACGAGCTGATCCTGGCAGGCTCCAAACACCCCAAAAGTGAGGCTCAAAAAACCCTTCAAAAAATCTCCAGACTGTTCTGTGTGACCTGACATCTCTTTCAGTCCCATCCCCCAGGAAAAAACCACCCCAAATCCTTTCTCCCAGCGCCTGGAGAGGTGCCGTAGCAGGAGCTGGTGCTCAGCTCCCCTGATCCCATATGGGGCTCTGGGCAGAAATGGCCGGATCCAGCCGGATCCCTGGGCACAGCAGAGGCGATGGGAGCCTGCAGACTGACCCCACCCTGCTCTCCATCGCCCCGAGCCCCTCTGTCCCCCCAGGAGGGGTCCCTGCCTGTGCTGGGGCTGGAGGGGCCGCTGGTGGTCCTGGCGTGGGGACACACGGCGATGAGTGGGGCCAGGGGGTGGCTCTGGGGTGACAGGGGCCGTGGGAGGGCAGGGGGAAGGTGGGCAGCGTGTATTCCCCCCGGGCCGGGGGAAGGGGCCGCGGCGGTGGGGCTGGGAGCGGCGAGGCTGTGCTGAGTCACGCTGCAGAGCCTGCGAGCAGGACTGCAGCAAGCGGCTGCCTGTGACAGCCCTGTCCCTCCGCCTCCGGCTCCTCGCCTCCTCCTGGGGGCCAGGATGCTGACGGGGCTCCATGTCCAGGCTGGGGGGGTCCCGCTGCTCCCCTGGCCGTGGCTATGTCGAAGTTCCCAACCCTGCTTGCCCCTCCCCAGCCCTCTGCCCTTCGGTAGGAATGGGGCTGCTCCAGGATGGGGGTCCTGGAGCTCCTGGGCACGGAGAGGGGAGGACTGAGCTGCCCTTGGGGGATGAGTGTCCCCGACCCCAGTGCAGGAGGGGTGTCCCTGGGTAGCCGTGACACGGCAGACAGCAGGGCCGGGGGGTCACTCGCTGCCAGCACAAACACAAAAGGGCACTTAGCAGCCACTGGAACACGGGGCAGATTTCCCCTGGCATGGCTGGAGTGGGGTGGTGGGTGGGCAGAGATGCCCCCAGCTCCTACCCGAGGCCACCAACCCAGCACACAGAGCTGAGCATCCACCCCTGCTACTGCACAGGAGAAAGGCTGAGGCAGGTCCCTGCCACAGAGGGCAACTGAGGCACGGGCTGTGCCCCGAGTATTGGCCCCAGATGCTGCCACCTCTCAGGCTCAGAGTCCGGGACAGCCCTGTCCCCACAGGACGCTGTGACCACCTTGCCTGGCGCTGCCTTCCAGCCCCACAGAGCTCAGAGCTGCTTCGGGAGGGACTGAGACAGGCAGGGCTTTTTTTAGGCGCTCCGTAAGTGCCGTCTGGGCGGTATTTATATCGGCTCCTTAAATAAGAGCTGCCATCTGAGCCTGACGAGCCTGCTTAATTATTAATGCCCCGCAGGGAAGCAGCACGCCTGCCTGCTCCGGGCCCACCTTCCCGCTGGGATCCTGCATCCCAGGTCCCCCTGGCTCCCCACCAGCACCCAGGGTGGGTTGTGACAACCTGGACATCCCAGAGCACCCCAGCTTCCCGTGGGACGTGTCTTATCGTGGGAGCACCTTCCCGAGGGCAGGGAAGAAGGCTGAGAGGGGATTTTCCAAGAGGAGGGTGCCATGGCATGGGCATTGCTGCAGTTCTTAGTGGGTGCTGGGAGTAAGGGGAGAGTGGGAGGCACGGGGTGATGCTCTCCCATCCCATCTCGGTAGCTTGAGGGGGCTCCAGGGAAAATCATTCCTGGAAGCCCCGAGGGGTAGGGGCAGCCCTGCTTGGAGACAGAGCTTATGCTAAACAGCACGGGAGGGCAGCTGCTGCAGCAGAATTAATTTGAGCTTGGAAAGTGCTTTGAAAGGCTGAGATGAAAGGCCAGGGCTGGGTACAGAGAGCTGCAGCTCCACAGACAGGGGGAAGGAAACTCCCAGCAAAGCACCCTCGGTCTGTCATCAGCCCCAGCAGCCACGGCCCCTCCATCAGCTCCTGCCCCAGGTGAGGCAGCCTCTGGCTCTGGGACGTTTTGGGGAGGGTTGGTGACCCCTGAGCTCACCCAGCTGTTCATTGTGGGGTCCTTGGTTGGGTTTGACTCCCCCAGCTCTGGTTTGTGTCAGGGTGGAGGGGCCAAGGCTGCACTGTGGGGGGCTGGGGAGGTGCAGGGGAAGAGGGGACAGCCTTGTCCTGCTCCTGCCCCTTGCTGTGTCACACAGCCGGGCTCAGGGCAGCAGGGTGGGAAAGGGGCCAGGGTGCCACAGCACTGGGGTGGTGGGGCTCAGTCTGGACAGTAAAGGGTCAGACAGGGAGGACACGAGGGCACCGCTGTCCTGCAACCTCAGGGAAGGGAACACTGAAGCTAGAGGTTTCCTCAGCTTGTTTTTCCACCACCATAACTGCAAGAGTCACAAAAGTGCTCCCCTGGGCAGGCAGCCCCTCCTCAGGGCAATCCCAGCAGCAGCTGCCTGGGCAGTGGGACACAGGGTGAGCACCAGCCCTGGGGCTCTGCAGGAGCCTGGGCAGCATCCCGGGATGGGACCCATCCCAGCCCACACACCAGCCCTGGGAAATGCCACCCTGTGTCCCCTGGCCTTCACAGCTTTGCCACCCACCAGCTGAAGCCACCAAGCAGGCGGGTCACTGCTGGTGTGGCAGGTGTGCTGGTGTATCTGTGGTGACAGCTCCTGGTGTGGGGACAGGCTGGGACACCTGCACCATGCATCTCCCATGCTGGGCATCTCCCTCCCTGGGATTCTCCCATGCTGGGCATGGCCCTCCCTGGGCATCTCCCTGGCCCCAAGCAGGCAGACATGGAGGGAAAAGGCACAAGGCTAGGGACACAAGACTGTCTCTCTCCTGCTGGCAGTGAGGGTGAGGATTTCTGGATCCATTTTCAGAGCAGTCAGCAGCTCACCCAAGCAAACCTCCAAGTCAGGGAGAATTTCCTGCCTTCCCTCACGGTGCCACAAGGCATTGACAAGACGTAGCAGGAAAGGCAAGAAAATGCAAAGAGAAAGACTCTTCTTCCAGGCCACAGGAATTAACAAAGTGGCACATTTGGACGCAGAGAAGTATTTTTAATCCCGCAGGCAGAATCGAGGTTATTAGGTTTTTCTGGGACATCTGCAGAACAGACCCACACCCTTTGGGTCATTGTGATTTCCCAACACAGCAGCTGCCCCAGCCTCTCACTGAAGGGTGTCTGCAGGCAGCAGAGGTGGGAAAAGGGGATTTAGTGATGTCCAGCCAGGTAACGCCTCCAGCTGCCCGTGCTGCCCACCAGAACCTGCTAACTTGGACCATCCACCAGCAAACCTTCACCCCACTGCTGCCCAGGCTGTGCAGCAGAGGAATTAGGTGTTGTGAGGGGTGTTGATTTATGCATCAGAGCTCAAAAAAGGGGGCTGGATTCACTGCAGATAAATATTACAGCCAGATTGCTACTCTGAAGAATTTACAGCATCATGAATATCCTGTTCTGACCTGTGACGGGGAAGGAAATCTCTGCGTTGGGAAGTGTATTTATGGCTCTGGTGCTCTGACAGAAATAAATCAGTATTTGCTCGTTTTGGGGCAAAAACAGGGTCACTGTAAATCAGCAGAGTCGGGCAGGCTGAGAATGTGCCAGGTTTATGGAAAATACTAGATAAGATTCCAAAGGTTTGTATGGAGAGGCAACAGCTTTTATTAGGACTGTTGATATATTTGGAGAAATCAGGGGATCTTCCAGGTGCAAAAGTACTTCTTCAGGTCTGGGCTTGTGCTCAATATTGTCCATGAGAACCCAGGAATTGTACCCAAGGGATAATATTATTTATTTTCCAAGTTAGAGGATGCATATATCCAGCCCAAATGCAGTAGGATCACCCAAAAGGGGATGAGCAGGGAATCTGCTCTCATTCATTCACAGATCTGCGCTTGGCTCGGGTGATGCCCCACAGATACCTCCAGATAATTGATAAGAAATAGCAGCAATAACTGAAAAATTAATTTGGGAACCAAACTCCTTTAATGTCCTCTCGCATTCTGCACATTTTCTACTCAAACCCTCTCCCAGAAGTGGCGCCAGGGCGAAAACAACCCAGAGCCCTGCAGTGGGAGCTCTCCAGAGAGGACAGCGAGCCCCCTGGGGAGGAAGAATGAGCCTTTATCAGGGGAGGGGAATAAACTGTCCTTGTCTGAGGGATCCCTCCTCGGGATGGCCGGGCAGTAAACAAAGGCTGGGCACAAACAAAGGCAGTTTTCACTCGGGAGCCACGTGCGCTGCGGGGTGTGAAGCCGGGGGTGCCAGCGAGGAGACAGCCTCTGATTTTTGAGGAGGAAATGGAGAGGATCCGGGCGTGTTTCTGCTCCTGTTTAGCAGAGGGGGGGATTTCTTCTTCTCTCGGAAGCTGTAAACAAAGGAGGGTTTTGTGCTGCACAAATCCAGGCGATGCCCTTCTCTGTTCTTTGCAGAGCAGTGCTAAACCCACAACAAAGACGGAGATCTTGCCCCAAAAGGGTGTTGCTCACCACCACCAGCATTCCCAAGCCAGTTTGTCCCCACCCACGTGGGTGAGACCGTGGCCGTGGGATCTGGCCAGCCACAGCATTGCCCTGAGGACACTGGCACGTCCCAGTGCCACCCAGGCTTCCTGTGAGGTTTCAGAAGGAAACCACAGGGCACAGGGGCATGGCTGAGTCCTCCGAGCTCATCCCCACACATCCCAAAGCACCTGTGTGAGGACAGTGGCTTTGGGAAGGGCCAGGGACACGTGGCATGTGAAGGACAGTGCTTATCTGTGCATCAGCACTGCCTGGCTCTCTCCAAGCAGGATAAAGTGCTTCCATTGGGATCACTCTGTTTATTAGAGCCCTTTCCTTTCTCCCAGTGCCACAGCATCCTCCCAGCAGCACTTTATCCAGAGTTTTTTTAGGAAAACAGGATCCATTAAACCCTTTCATTCCTCCCAGTGCTGTAGTCTCCTCTCAGCATCACTTTATCCATAGATTTTTTTAGGAAAGTGGGATGTCTTACGACTCCCAGTGGCTCTCCCCATGGCTGGAGCAGACACGTTTTCATCCCACAGGTTATCCATGAGTGAGTGCACTGCGTGCCCAAGGTGGCTGTCATTGTCCATTATCCAGCACTGATCTCCAGTGGGAATGCTCTTCTCCGTGGGAAAAGGGGGGCAGGGGAAAGCAGGGGACATGGGTTCACCCCAAGATGTGTCACCATGACCTGGCCCAGCAGTGCCACAGTGTCAGAGACCCCAGGCACAGCAACACTGGCAGGGTCCCCATGGGGGAACGGAGCATGGGCTGTGAGTGGGACCAGGATGGGAACAGGGCTGGGTTTTGAGTGGATCAGGGTTTTCAGTGGGATCTGGTTGTGAGTGTGTTTGGACTGCGGGTGGGTTCAGGCTGTATGATCAGGATGTGAGCGGGCACAGGCCATGAGAGGGTTTGGCCATGAGTGGTACCACGCTGCGTGTGGCTCCAGGCTCTCAGAGCAGCCTGTGCGTGGCTCCAGGCTGTGCGTGCCCGTGGGCTGTGTGTGGGCACGGGCCATGAGTAGGTCTGGCCATGAGTGGTACCAGGCTGTGTGTGGCTCCAGGCTCTCAGACCAGCCTGTGGGCGGCTCCAGGCTGTGCCACCCGTGGGCCCCGAGTGGGCACGGCCTGCGTGTGCCGTGTGTGGGCTCTCCGTGGGCCCGGGTTACGAGTGGGCCCGGTGAGGACGGGCCGTGTGCGGTGCGTGCGGGCTCTGAGCGGGCCGGGGCCATGCCCGAGTCCGCTCTGTGTGCGAGCCCAGCCTGCGGCCGTGCCTGGGCCGCGGGAGCGTCCCCGCCCTGAGCGCGTCCATGCTGGAACGGCTCCCGGGCCACAGCGGCACCCGGCTGTGAGGGTGCGCGGCCTGCGGCGCGTCCCTGCCCTGCGTGGGCCCGCGCCCGGCGCTGTCCCGCGGCTCCATCCCCAGGGCCGCCCGTCCCGCGGCTCCATCCCGAGGGCCCCCCCGCTCTCCCGGCCGGGCCGCGCCCTCCGCGGCCCACCCGGCCCGGGCTCCGGTGAATCAGCACAGGCGGGGCCCAGGGGGGCGAGGGGCCGGTGCCTCGGCGCGGGGTACGATGGGAGGTGTAGTTCTGAAGGGAGAGCCGGTGCTGAAGAAACTCGGCACCGCTTGCGCACCTGAGGACTTCATCTCCCGTCGTGCCCCGCGGGCGGGGGGTGGGCGGGGCAGCGGGGGAGGGGCGGGGCGGGGCGGGGCGCGCGCAGGGGGGTTGTGGTGGCCCGCGGCGCGCGCACAGCACCGGGCGCAGCCGCCGCCGCCGCCTCAGCCGCAGCAGCGCCGAGACCGCCGCGCCCTCCTCGTCCTCCTCTTCCTCCTCCTTCCTCCACCTCCTCCTCCCGGAGCCCGCAGCCTCCTCGCCCCTCTCCCCCCCGGACCCCGCGAAGATGGTGGACCGCGAGCAGCTGGTGCAGAAGGCCCGGCTGGCCGAGCAAGCCGAGCGATACGACGACATGGCGGCCGCCATGAAGAACGTGAGTCCCGTCCCGCGGCCGTCGCGCTCCCCACACACACACGCACACACACACGCACATACAGACCTTCCTCCTCCTCCTGCCCCGCTGGGGCCGCCCTCCCCTCGCCCTTCCCGCGTGTTCCCCGCGGTGGGTGGCGGGCTCGGCCGGGGGGCCGCGGGGGTGTGCGGGCCCCGGTCCCTCGCCCTCCGACACCCCCAGCTGAGTCCCGTTCCCGCCGCTTTTCCCGATCCAGGGTTACTTTGCTTTCTCCCGACCCCCATCCCTGCCCTAGAGCCCCCCCACCCATCCTTTGCCCTGCAGTGCGGCCCCCAGCCAGCCCCATGCATCCTGCTCCTCTGCCCTAGAGCCCCCTCCCCGCATCTTTCGCCTGTTTGGGGGCTCGCATCCAGCCCCACACATCGCTCTCTCCTGCCCTAAACCCTCCCCCCCGCATCTTCTCCCTTATTCCGGGGCCCCCACCCCCCCTGTGCCCCAGAGCCGCCCCCCATCCTCCCCTGCTCTAAGCCCCGCGCTTTGCCCCGCTGCCCCCCCCCAGCGCCACGCATCCCCCTCCCCTGCCCTAGAGCACCCCCACATCCTCTCCTCTGCCTTGGGGCACCTTGCCTCCGCAGCCCTGCAGCCCCCCACATCACCTTCCAGCCGCATTTCTTCTCTCCCCCCTCCCGTGCCCCCCTCCCCACCGTGCCTGAGCGTGGCGGGGCAGAGGAGCCAGGCGGGGCTGCGGCGCTGCCCGGGGGGGTCACACCGGCTCGGGGCCCCGTAGGGCGAGGCAGGGGGGGACCCGGTGGGGGGGGGGGGGTTTCGTGCACATCTCTCCCCGCTGCCGAAATGCCTCCCCGTGCATCCCTTCCCACGCGTGGTCGCCGGGGCTGATGTGTGCCCCTGACCCCAAAGATCGGGAGCCCTTTCACTGTCAAAGCTCTTATTTTTACTGCTCTTGGTTGGAGATTTATGAATTGAGTCATGTTGTATTCATTTCACGCTCTTAAAATAAAGACTCTGCATATAGCAGGCTGATCTGATTTGTGACACTGAACGCTCCCCTTCAATACTGACATTTTGACAATATAAGAAGGGAAAAAAAACATATCTCTGATCTGATCTTGCAAACAAAGCAATCGTGGGAGGCAGGATCAAGTCATTCCAGAAGATTCTGCATTTGTCATATTGCAGAGAGGCTAGACTGGGTGGAGGGAGGGAGGGGGTGCTTTAAAGGGGAAAACTGTTCTTTATGTTTGTCTTCTTAGTCAGGTCTGAACCTTTGCTGGGAGCTGGGGTGTCCTCCCCGGCTGATGAAAAGTGAATGCCGATCTGGGAATGTCGCAGTCTGCCGTGGGTGCAGCTCTGTTTGCCCATATTGCACCATTTTGTCAATAACCTTGCATTTATCAAACAGACAAAACTGTCACAGCCCGAGCCCGGGGAGGGAGGAGATGTCTTATCGAGGAATGAAATACGGATAATCGGAACGAGATATTATCACGTTAAACCAGCCGGGCTGTCCCTCTGCTGCACTGTGGCTTTTATTCCATTTTCTGATAGCGGCATCTATGCATTTTAAAGCAAAGCCTGCTGTGTGAGCAGATCCTACAGCTCATTTCCTACGGATAATGCAGCCGCCGTGACAAAGCCAGCAGGGATGTGCCCGGGACTCAGAGCCGTGTTGCACTGTGCATTTCTCTTAGCCTGCTTCCCCGGGCTGGGTGCTCGAACCCCAGGTGCTGTGAAGAGCTCGTATGTGTGATTTTTCCTTACGGGCCCTGGTGAAACAGTAACCCGGGCTAACGCCTCTTACCAGCTGCCGGGTGGTTTGGCCCGGCAAGGAAACGATCCCCAGCGGGAGCGCTGCCGCCTCCCTTCAGCAGCAAACAAAAGGCACAGCTTTGTTCTTCCTTTCTGCAGCGCGCTGCCCCGGCTCCGGCACGGCCGGTCCGCCGGCCACGGCCATGTCACAGCCGTGTCACAGCCGGTTGTCGCCGTGCGCTGCCCAGCCCCCAGCCCCGGTTGTGCGGGAGGCTGATGACCTCGCACTCATTTCCGTAGCAACGCCTAGTGATGTCATATGCCATGGTCCAAGCTGCAATGCACCCAGGCGGTAGCAGAGAGCATGCGGGCTGCGCCTAGCGAAGGTGATGCAGAGCCATCCTGCCCTCCAAGCCCAGCCCTGCCTAGCACCCTGCTGAGAAATGCTGGGTGGTTCTCCCTTCAAACCTGTCAATGATGGGCATAAAAGAGGCTCGTTTGCCAGCAGCTTCATCTCCCCCTTGCATATTGGCGGCCGCCTCGCGTGGGGCAGCTGGGTGGGTTGTTCAGCCTCAGCCCTGTGTGCTTGGGAGCCTGTGCTGAATGGCTGTGTTAATGGTTTAAAATGGAAATGGTGTGCTGGGGTTCTTGCTGTCTGCTGATTCATCTACTGATGTCTGGCATCGCAATAGTTTCTCAAAAATAATATTTATATCTAATAACTTCTAGCTCCTTCCTTCTTGAAGTGCTAGCTGCCAGTGCCCCCGATTGCTACCTGCAGTTATGTTGCTGCTGCAGGAGCAGGATTGCCCCAAAAGGGGCAGGTTTACTGGGGGGGGTCTCTGAAAACAACAGAAGGTCCCCTCACCTACCAGAGGGAGCAGAAGGTGATGCCACACCCAGGAAGGGTTCAGGGCTGGGCCCATCGATCCAGGGCATGTCTTCATGACCTTGGTCACGTCCCTTGTCACCTCAGTGCTGTCTGGGGGTACCATCAGCCCTTTCAGGTGCTGGGTGACAGGAAGGCTCTCTGCTGGTCCTCAGTGTGTTCAGACATTGGCCTTGGCCTTGCTTGCTGGAGTTTCACTTCCCACAGTGCTGGTGGTTGGAGCAAGATGCATTTTTGTCTGGTTCAGCTTCAGGAAGAGCTTTGCTGTCCGAGCCCACGCCAGGGATCGATATCCATTAGCTGGGCAGAGCGGTGCTGCTGGAGGCTCTCCGGGGCTGGGAGCCCTGCCAAGCCCCTGGCCAGCGCTGCCCAGGGAGCAGAGCAGTGCCTCCCCACAGACCTTTGTGTGGAGGGGGTGTGCAGGTGAATGAACAAAATGATTGCAAGAACTTAAGCAGGAAATAAGTAATCTTTTAAAAGTGTGTGGGGAGAATTACTGCACTGCACCTATGGATGGCGTAGGTGTGGGGCTGTCCCCCACACCTGACTGCTCGACTTTGGGGGGCCCAACCTCTGCAGCAGGGCCGTGGCTGTGCTGCATGCAAGGACCACTAAGTGTGGGTGCGAAGGGGGCACTGTTGGAGATGCTGGAAAGCAGATGGCTGCTCCAAGCTTTAGACAGCACAGCTCGGCGCAGTAAATGGCCAGTGTGGGTGGAGGAGGAGCGTGAGGATGGGGAATTGCAGGCCTTCCCTGGCACGGGGTACGTGGGCTTCTCCCGTGATGGTCAGATGGGCAGGTCATCATCCCCCACATCCAGTGTATCAGTGCTGGTAGCAAGGCTTCACACAGACGGCAGGCTCACCCTTGGAAAAAGGGGTAGTAACACAAATCCAGCCTGTCTGGAGAGTCCCCAGGAAGCAGAGCAGGGATGATTAGCTGCTTTCTGCTCGCAGTGTACACAGACAAAAGGGTGGTGAAGGTGGAAAGGCTTCTCCGGGAGGAGTGCTGGGCAGGCCATCTGTGATGGTGGGAGGGGACCAAGGAGTGCGAGCTGCTGTAGTAGCACTTCCCAGGGGGGCTGGGGAAGGCTTTGGAGAAACCGTTCCCAGCGCCGAGGTGGATGGTGCAGTCATTAGCTGTTGGCATCTAATGGCAGCATTGATGCTCTTGTGCAGGCAGATTGAGGCTGCCCAGCCTCACAGGGCCTGCAGACCACGGGGGGACTGCAGTGCTGCTAGATTGGAGACAGCCTGACTCATGAGCAGGGCTTCCTTCCTGGAGGTCCATGGTCAGGACAGGATGGTGGCTGTCAGGAGCTCCCGTCCTTCTGTCCTTGTAGAGGTTCACAGTGTGGGGTTGCCTCTGTGTGACTCAGCCTGGGACCTCGTAGCAGTAGCCTGAGCCACATCTGCTTCTAAGCCACAGATAGGTAGCAGTGTGCCCTGTATGTGACTGCAGTGGACGCTGCTCGCAGTAACTGGCCAGTCTTCAGCACATCAAGCTCTTAGAAATTCCTCTTTGAGCTCCCGTGAGTTCTTACTCAGTCCATTAAGGAAGAGTCGCTGACTTACGAGACCACGCTGGGTTTCTTAGTTGGCCAAGTGTAGCAGCCAGGGTGGATTGGACCCAAAATAGCTCTTCTTGAACTAAACAAAAGGGATATTGAGACTGTGATGGAGAATATAGCAATTGAATAATACCTGGGGACATAGACACAGTAAAACTTGGGCAAGGGCTCTCCATGAACCCCTGGGTTATTTGGGCTCATGCAGTAGATCTATTGGATGATGTCTAACCATGAAAGTGCAAAAAGATTGGTGGGAGTTCTCTTGATTTATTAAAATTTTTTTTTCAACCACCTTTATTTGCTGCTTCTTGTGTAAAAAGATGGCTGGGTCACAGGAGATTTAATTGCTTTAGTACAACAAATAAGCTTCATAATGTCAGTGGATAAACCCTATCTGCCCCAGCTGTGTTCACCAGCTGATCCCAAAGTTGCTCTCTGGAATAAACTCCTTGGACACTGCTGATGTGTGCTTGGGCTTGCTGGAATACTCAGGAACAGCAATTTAGGGACAACCACAGAACTTCAGCTCCAGAAATGTTTCCTGGGGTGAAAACTCCAGCATCTAGGGACGTATTCACTGTTCTTGGCCACAGGATGATGTCTTTGGCATCCTCTTAGCGGTTCTCATGGGTGTTCTGGATGGTGCTTTCCAGAGGGTTATCCACATAACTGTGGTGTATCCCTCTGCCTCCTGCAGCTGAGGTTTGGTTTCTGATCAGGGAGATGAAAAACATGGTCCTACCTCAGCTTCTGCAGCTGGTAGAATTAAGATTTTCCTTAATTTGAGGATCCCCACCATACTTTTTCCCCTTCTTTATGTGTATTACTGAACCTCTTTTCTTGTGCCTGGGCCAGCAGCATTAGTGCTGCTCAGGAGCATGCTCAGCTTGGCTTTCCAAGTAGGAATAAGCAGCCTCAGCCTTTGCCAAGCTTTAGATCAGGGAGGTGGAGTAAAAGTGACCTGATGGACCCCATTAGCCTATGGGGGGGCTGGGTTTTGTTCCCAGGCTGCTGAGTGACCCCAGGGCCACAATCCTAAGGACAAGGATTTTCAAAGCCTGATATTTCTACTACCTCTGCAGGCTTGTAGCTGAGAATTGGATCTACTGGCTGTTGCTCTTGAGGACAGAAGGAGAAGCATGGCTCAGGGTGCAGCTGATGGAGCAGGGGCTGGGAGGAGAGTGGTAGCCATGACCTGACATCTGGAGAAAACTCCATGGATGGGGACACATCTGGCAGGCCCTAATGCACCAACTCTGACTGAACTCTAGAGCTTCTATTTGGAGCAGCTTCATGCCAAGTAAACCATGCACAGAAGTTGTGTGCAAGGGTACATATTTAGGAGAAAAAGAATCCAAGCTTTTGTGTGTCCCAACTGCTAGTGCTTGAGTAACCAGCTGCTTTTTGGGAGGTGGCTTTGTCTCAGCTCAGACGTGTCCTTGGATGTGGAGCGCTGCTGAACTTGTTGGTGCTGCTTTTTCCTTGGCAGAGGTGAGCGGTGTGCTGGGAGCTCAATTCCAGTCTGGCAGGGAAGAGCCATGAGGACTGTCAGACTAGTTCAGAGCAGAGCTGGCTGCTTGGCATCCCAGCCAAACACCAGGCTGTTCAGAGGCAGGTACAGGGAAGGAGGCATTGGAAAATGCCTCCAGTCTGACCTGAGGGAGCTTTTCCCCAGGGTGAGTCAATGCCTGAGGCATTTAGGACTCTGCCTTGTGCTCTTCTGCCCTGTTCAGCCTCCTGAGCTGCCAGCAAAACGTGAATGCATATTAGAATAACTGCAGTACAAAGCACAGAGGAACAGGATTTGCCTGGCTTCCCAAGCGTTTCTCCATTGACAGCCTCGATAGGATGCAGGCATCATCTTCCACCTCACTGTGGCAAAGCTGTGAGGCAGGGCTGAGGTAGCTGCTGCACCCTCGATGCTTCCAGGCGTTCTCCTACGCTTCAGTGCTCTGCAGCTCATGACAGATTTTTCCAAAGGAGGAGTATTTATGTGCTAACTGGTTTGGAGCCAGCTTAGACCTTCTTTCCTTCGCTAGTCAAGTCTTTGTCTTTTCCTTCTGGAAAGCTGAAAGCCTTCAACAACTCCTGCTCTTTACTGGACAGATAACTAGCCTGACTGGTCCTTAGCTGAAGTCTTGTTCTCCAGTGTTAGATTCATGCGACTGCAGAGAAATGGCAGCTGCCATTTCTAGAAGATGGCAACTGCCTTGTCTGGGAAGCAAAAATTAAGTGAAAATATAAGTATTGACTCGATTTGACTGGTGATGGTCACTGCTGGGCAGTAATAGCCTGGAAAACAGCTAAAACAAGGGGAAGTAGCAGTAGATTGGTCACTGTGCTGGATTTTGGGTGGCTTTGTCCTTCAGCCTCTGAAACCTTTGACTTGACTTGAAGAAGCAGTCCAGATAAATGGTGGTGGCTGGTTTTATGCTGGTGGCATTGAGATAAAACGTTCTGCCGTGGCTGCCAGGCTCTGCCTGTGCTTGTGCCAGTGCAGCTTTTTGGTCACTGAAGGTGAGGGAACTCTTCTTTCCTCATGCAAATGAAATGGCTTTGTGGGAATGTTTTTTCCCCAGCTGCTTGATCTAATGAGCAAAGTCCATCCTCCCAGCCTAAAATGAAGGAAAATGGGGACAAAATTACTTTTATTCTGCTGTTTAAATTTATTTATTTTCTTAAGTAAGAGGTCTGACTCTGCTCCAGAATCCAGATGTCAAGATGTGGGATTCCCACATCTCTGGGTAAGGAGCGTGCCTGGGGGAGGAGCTCAACAGTGGGATGGCTTTGTCCATCTTTTCTGAGTGCACAATGACACTGAGGCTGAGCTGCTGCATCTTTCTGATCCCTCCTGTGGGCTGGAGCCCTGGGAGCTGCTGGGGCTGGTAAATCATAAGGGTTCATCTTCACCCTGGAGTCTCATGCTGGTTATCTTGGTATAGTCTGGAAAAGCTCAGAAATGGTAAATTCTGGAAAATGGAGCTGAAATGATGAGGCAGCAATTCTTGGGCTGCAGGAAACACTGACAAGACTGTCTCTCAAAAGCAAAGCCTTCATGTAGCTGGTGAAACAAAAGCCTTTGTCTGCCTATTTAAGGGCAAACTTCCCCCAGTTTGAGGTTTTTCTGTGCTAACCCAGATTTAGTCACATCTCAGACGTGACCCAGTACATGCTCAATTAGATATTAAACAAACCTGATTTTTGGCCCCAAGCTAGTGATCTAGTGACCAGGGGCAGTGCATTAGTTAATCGCAGTAGGAGAGTAACTAGAGAACATGTCACCGATGATGGCGTGAGATTCCCTTAAAGTGATCCCCAGATTAGGGATTAGAGTACTTAATGTTTTTCTTCTGTGAGGGAGATGCTGGAATTGAGTCCGTGTATGGGTGTTTGAGGCAGCTGTGCTTGGACGAGCACAAGTCTGCAGGGATTCCAAGTGCAAACCATTCCTTAATTGTTTGCAAATTCCCTCTGATCTTGCTAGATGGGTTGGCTTGCTTGGGATGTGTCTTTGCTTACGTACCAAGCAAAGCTACTTGGCGTGTCAGCGAGCTTCTGACTCCTCTCTAAGATGGTTTCAGCAAGGCTCTAGAAAAACACCGGTGAGAAGCCTCAGGCTCAGTGCTAACGAGGCTGCTGATGGACACGTTGTTTGGACAGTTGTGGTGCTCAGCAGCATCAAGTTTATTAATAGTAGGTGGAGAAGCTGTTGCTGTGCCATGTGCTAACAGACACGCTCAACAATTGCTGTAGGAGATCTCTACTTGTAAAAGGCTAATGCAGCAGTGAATGAGAACTTGGGGGAGATTAACAGCCTTTGATTTACACCCAGCTGGGGCAGGCGTTGGAGCTTTGGCTGTTGATGCTGTTGGGCTTTGTTACATGGAGTGAATATTTCATTACCTAGAATTTGGGAGCTTGGCTTCTTGTGTTTGCTGGTGTCAAGATGACGTCGGCACCTGAGGGGTTCTGTCACCTGTGATGAACTGAGATCAAATCTGTGGTGGGAGTCCCTTGGGCTTCAGAAGAGGCTGGGAGGGGATGGCTGGAGCCAGGCTGGATCTAGGATAGTAAAGTGACCCTCCTTGTAATTTAAAATCTGTTACAGTGCTCCAGAAAGCTGCCAGAGCAAAAACTTGACTTTCTTCTTTTCTGCAAGTTCATTTAAGAAATTAAAGAAAATTGTCTTTGCTAGAGGTGTGTAAGATCAAGCCTGAAATCCCCGAAGCAGTGGGAGGGTAAAGTACATCTGGAGGGATAATCACCTTACTCAATGATGTAGAAATTAAACCTATCGTGGAGCTGGCATGCAGGAATCCACCTGGGTGTTCTGGGAAGTCTCTTGCTTAATCTGCTAAAACATGTTTGAGACACCAAGGAACTGCTGGATCTGCAGACCAAGAGACCTAGAGCAAAAATCTTGTGAGGTGCTTGTTTTTAATATTTCCAGAATCGTACCTTGATGTGCACCAACCAGGTGTTCCCAAAGTGTTTGGGGGAGTGACATGGAGCAGCTAAAATCATGCATGCTCACTGCAGGGAGTTTTGCACGGCTGCAGCTTCTCCCATTTCACCCTTTGGAGCAGCAGCTTGCAGCTGCCATGGCAGCAGTGGCTCTGCCACGCCAGAGGAAGCCATGCCAGCAGACAGGAATTGCCCAGTTCATCCTGCTCCAGCAGGATGGGAGCAGGCTCTCCCAGCAACCAGAACCTGCTCTCAGCCTAGGGGTGGCCTGCCCATGGCACATCATGTCTTCTGTCTCCACTTGCCTCAGCTAGGTAGAGGTCATGGGCACAGGCAGTTTTTGAGCCCCTGATTAAGGACAAGGCCTGGCACTTGACGCTCTGGGGAGGATTTGATGATCTGGTGGCAGGATTCTTACTGCCTGGCAGTGGGGCTGGAGGTGAGCAGGAAAGCACTAAGATCTGAGCCAGATTAGTACCCTTGGAAGCTGTGAGGTAAATCTTTAAGCAGCTAATGCTCCCAGCAGCACTAAACACCCTCCCCACATGAAACTTGGTGCATTTATCTACAGTCCCTGAAATCTGTCTAGCTTGGGTTTGTTTTACCATAAATTGGAAAGAAAAAACCATCTTTTTTGTGGGGACCAAGTCTTAAGACTCTAGAGTCTTAAGCCAGTAACCATCCTGTGAATGGCTGCTTCAGCTCAAAAGCCTGTCAGTAGATGGAATCTTCTGAGGAATAATGCCTAAACAGAAATTTTAAAACCCCAACAGAAATGTTGTACAGAAATGCTTCTGAGGAAAGAGCCGCAGTTACTCTTGAAGAGTTCTTCAGCTCTCACCTGGAAAAGCTTAATGCAGCCCAGAAGAGCCTGTAGCAACCATGAATTGTCATTCTCCTTCCAAAGGGATCAACGGATCAACTCTGAGCTCCTGAAACTTGCTGTGAGCTCCAGGGGCACATCTGAGCTCTCACAGCAGTGACACGCTGTGGCACCGGTCTTCCACGTGCTTAGCAGAGAGCTTGGAGAACAGGCTTGTCAGCAGGGAACAGAGCAGATAATCCAAGGCAGGAGAGCTCCCCAAGCTGTTGGGTGATGGAGAAGGGTGGTGGTGATCCTGTGCTGCTGCTGAGGCACTCACAGAGCACAGCAGTGGGCAGATGATGCTGCCAGCCTGCCATATCCTGGGGAAGGAATAGCTTGGCATCCCTTCTGTTACTTTGTAGTTAGCAGGCAAAGGTGCTGGTATCCCATCTGCCAGGGATGGTGTGATGAGCCCTGAGTGACAATCCTGGGACTGATGTGGTTGGCCTTGCTGCTCTCTCCCATCTGGTGGCTGGAAGGCACTAGGCCAACAGAGGTCAATCATTCTCCCTGAGAGTTTTTAATAAGCATGAGGCAGGTAGTGGCAGCAAGATGCTGAAACAAGTTGTCCTACAGCCAGTTTTCATCTTGTTTAATAGCCTGTCAGTAGGGCTAATGGGAATCAGGCTGTTAATAAGGAAAACAAGAAAACTTGAGCATAATTCCTTCCTGGCTCAGAAAGCACATACTGGCTAGAGGAGCAGCTCCCTGTGACAGGACTGTGCAGTGCTAACTCAGAAATGGTTTGTAGCTCCTTGAACGTCTGTTTGTAGAACACTTGAACATACACAAAGCTGGGAGGCCAGGGTTTTTCTTTCCACTTGGTTACTGGGATGTGTCTGGGCTGCTCTCTGTCCACAATAGCCATGGCAGGCAGATGCTCCCTCACGTTTGCCTTATCTCAAGCTGCAGAAGAAGTCAGGGACACAAATCAATGGCACCCAGGTGTTCTGTAGTGGAAAGAAACCCAGAGTCGTTAGACCAAGTGCTGGGACTGTAGTGCTGCAGATAAGGGCTGGTACACCAAATGCTGCTGCCAGACACTGAAGGGAGCAGCTCAGAGCTCTGCTGCTCTTACTGGCGTTCTCACCTTGGCTCCCTTCAACTTTCCATGTGCAAGAATGACCCAAGTAGCTGAAATTTGCTTTTTCTCCAACTGAAATTTGCTTTTTCTCTACACTGAAACTGGATCAGGAGGTCTGCAGGCTCCAAGGACTGATCAAACCTGAATGCAGTGCAATCACATGTAGTTATTAAGCTACAAAGGCCAATAAAATAAATGAGCTCTTGGTTTCCACATCTCCCAGTTTGAAGACTTTGTCTTGGGTGGTTCAAAGTCGCCTTAAGTAATAAAGGCTGCAGAGGGGGATGAAAGCTGCTGTTAAGTGTAGGAACATGCAGAAATCCTAATTAGTGTCTGGAGTGCCTGAGTAGCCTCTGAGATGCAGTTGGGCTACAAGCAATAAAGAGTTCTCTGCAGACACTGGTCCTTGAGGCACTGGGGGCAATTTGAAATGTAATGGCAGAGCCATCCCATGTGCCCTCAGCTGCTGTCCTGTGCCGTGAGCTGGCCCTGCCAGCTTAGAAAACAGGAACTAGTAGGGGATTATTCATAGTGAAACAGGCAGACGAGAAGACAGTGGGGAACTTGTGTCTGCCCACAGCCTGCACGTGCTTTTTTTTTGGTCTTGTCTGGAACGAGAGGAAGGGTTTGACCTACAGCCCAAAACCACCCTGGCCACAGTGAATTAAAACATGAGCAGAGGACAGCGGAAGGGGTCAGCAAGGAGAGAAGCAGTTATGGTGTGACTTCCACTTTGGAAGTGTGACATGGGGGCGAAGGCAAGGCAACAGGGAAAAGAACCCAAACCAATCTGGTAACATTTTAGATTTAGGTCTGGTTTAACACACGCCTACTTCGCCAAAGTAGGACAGTGCTTAAGAAAAGCATCCTTCTGACTGCTGTGATGGAGTTGTAGGACAGCTCACGCTGGTGCTTGGGGAGAAGCTGCTCTTGGTGAGGTTGTGTGACATCGAGTCGTGACTCTCACCAGGCTGCTGGGTAATGGTGACAATTTCATGTGCTTGAGGGCAGCCATTTCTTCAAGCTAGGGTGAGCTGGGGACAGGAAAAAACAGGCAGGCATGACCTTCCAAAATGACAGCACTTGGGCTGCTGAAGGTGGTCTTGTCACAGAATCATCAAGGTTGGAAAAGACCTCCAAGTTTAGAGTCCAACCTTAACCAGTCACTACCTTGTCAACCAGACCAAGCACTTAGTGCCATGTCCAGGCATTTCTTGAATGCTTCAGGGATGGGGGCTCCACCAGCTCCCTGGGCAGCCCCTTCTGATGCCTGACAGCCCTTTCTCTGAAGAATTTCTTCCTGATGTCCAGCCTTAACCTGCCCTGGCACAGCCTGAGGCCATGTCCTCTTGTCCCTGCTCATGGGTGGTGGGATCCCAGCATGAGACAGCAGCTGGAGACAGGGGGGAGGTGACATGTCTGCAGGTATTGTGACCTTTTTCAGCTCCTTGAGCCTGGAGGAGTTGTGTGCTTGTTGCTCCCCTTGCCAGACCAAGAAGGAATTTCAGTATTTGGGCTTGGTCATAACATCTTTTCAAAAGCACATTGGCCTTTCAAAAAATGAAACACAGAATGGGACCTTCAGGCCAGAGCTCAGACTAACGAGCTGCATGTGAAGGAAAACAAGGTGCTGCTAGGGTTTGTGTGGAGAGATAAGGAATTTAATTACACATTGCAGGAGCTGTAGATAGAAGAGGAAGCATGAGTGCTGAAGGGGAAATGGATGTTGTGTATCCTGGTGGGACAAGAGCTCTGATGATCTTTAAAAGCTTTTCTCAGTGAACAGTTTGAAGTTCTCATGGCTGTCTCTGTCTCTCCAGGAAAGCTTCACTCTTTTGTAGCTGTCTGATGTCCTGAAGGACTCAGATTCTCTTTTAGGCAATAAGAAGAGCAAGTGTTGAGGTTTATAACATGGGTTAAACTGCCAGGTGCTGATGGTATTCCCCAGGGAAGGATCTCTGGGTCCTGTCAGCTTGCCAGTGCTGTCTGCTTTAAGATAAGACATCAAAGCCCGGCAGAAGCTGTAAATGGGTGGGCACTTAATTACCAAACTAAGTGAAAAGTGTGCAAGAATAAACAGGTAGATCTAAGTCCTGTGATGGATCTTCACTGCAGTCACTGAAAGGGCCTCAAAAACAGTCATTTCCTGAAGTATACTCAGACCTGCTCATGCAAGGTGGGAAGTGGAGGATGGGAGTCCTGGAATAAGCCCCTAACCAACCTAACTTGCTGTTCTCTGGGAGCAAGCCTTCCCCGTAGGTCTCACCAAAGCCTGTTAATCAGGATACTTCCAGAAAGAAGGTGCTGTAGAACCAACCCTTGGGCTTTTGGAGTTTACATACCTTGACATTAGGCACAGGTAAAGTTTTGCTTGTTCCCTGGCTTCTCTTCAAGAGGCTGAAGCTTGCCTGGCTGCAACGTGATCCTCGGGCATGCCGGGAGCCTGCCAGGTTTTGGGCAGGGTGCTGAGTCAGAGCTCCAGCTGTAGTGGAGAAATCAGGAAAACCTTCTCAGAGATGGTGCTGCCTCTGCAGTGCTTTGCTGCAAATCAGAGGGCTTGAATTTGTCCTGCGCGGTATAAACCCTAAACTTCCAGAAATTTTTGTCTAACGGGAGCTCACGGAGTTTCCCCGTGGCTTAAGGGCACTGGAGTCTCGGTGGTGCAGACACTGCCAGCAGAGAACTGGTGAGACTGGAACTGGCAGTGTCCTCCAGCTTGGTGATGAATGTGCCTCCCAGCCAGAGCCTGGCAGCGTGGACTGCTCCATGCCAAGCTCCCTGCACTCCCTGCCTAGGTGTCCTTGTGCAGTCTGCTCCTGGCAGGTGTGTTCTCTCTTTTTTTTTCTTTTTTTCCAGAATAGCTAGAAGATTTTCCTCTATCAGGTTTCCACCGTGTGGATCAGCTCTCTGTCCTTGGCTGTTTGTGCCTCATCCAGGACTTGACACTGGCTCATGCATCTCCTGCCTCTTTCCCCAGTCTCCATGAGCACAAGAGTGAGATGAGGCTGGACAGTTACTGGGATTTGCAGAGCAAATTGTGCTGTTCTCTGCTGGCAGCCAGGGAAGTAAAACTCCAAACTGACTGTGCTTCCCAAAGAGCAGGTAGACTGCAGCCAGGGGCTGATGGCTTTGTGCTGCTGCCAAGCCCTCCTGATGCCAAACTAGGATTTTCCTTTGGCTATTTGAAGTCTCTGACTCCATGTACCAGTGCTGGAAATGGCATCAGGGGACCTGATCCCTTCTTCAGGGAGGTGAAACCCCCTCAGGGTCTGTGTTAAGGGGGAAGGTTCTGCCCTTCCATAAAGTGACTGCTGCAGTGTGATGCAGGCCTGATGCAGGATATTGCCTGATTTGCTGTTATAGCAGAGGCATTCAGTGCAGTGCTACAAACTCAGTGTATCAGAACCTGCTGTTTAGCCAGTGGCTTGGTTGAACTCACTTTGTTTTGGTACCTGCAGTGTAAGAAAAAAACAAACCCCAGCATTTGTTTGGCCAGCACAGGCTGCAGAGAAGGCACAGCCCACGTGCATGTGGCAGGCTGGTACAGAGGTGTGGCAGTGGTTTCTGCTGGAGATGGGCACTGGTGCAGTGCTGCGGGAAGAGCAGAGTGACAGTGACTGCACAGTCTGGAGTGTGGAGGGGCTGTGGCAGGAAATGCACAGGCAGGCAGCTCTGGGCAGACCGAGGGCAGAGATGTCCTTAAAGACAGCTGGACCTGGGATACATCTTTTCTGCCTTTTTCTGACTCTGGTAAGGCAGCTCAGTGTACCCTGCTGTCTGATACCTTGTGTCCTGGGCATCTTGCATTTTCTTCCTGCTGGGAATGCAAGAGCCAGATGGTTTTGTGTTTTTCCTCCCTCAGCTCAATTGCAAACTGAAATGTGTGGGACTACAGCCTCTTCCCTCTCCTGGTGCTGAGGGCCGTGGTCCTTGTCCCCCCCTGTGTCACATCTTGGCCATGTCTCTGCAGTGCTCCTTCCTGGGAGTCTGGGTCCTGCTAGAAAGCAGAGACATGGTTAACAAGGCTCCCTTCCTGCTTTTACAAGCTCCCTGTGAGCTCCCTAGGGGAATCTGCTGTCTCCACAGGTGTACTTTCCATCTGTCAGCCAGTTTGTTGAAAGGATTTTGACAGGCAACTTTCCTCCGTAATCCTTAATAGCTTCGAATTTAAAATGTTTATGGCAAAGCTAATCCCACGAAACTCCCTGTAGTTTTAATAAATCTGTCCTCCAGCAAGACTCTTCTAGTGAGAGGAGGTAAATCTACTTCTTCCTGCAGTGATAAGTATCTGCAGACGTGGCTGTGGGGCACCTGCTTGTTCCTCACTTCAAAACTGGTGTCTCTTCTCAGGGAGCACCTTGCTAAAAGCAAAATTTCATCTAGTGATTAATCTCCACAACCCCTGGCAGGACAGAAAACTCTTGGAATCAGTGAGTCTCCTGTATGGCTGTTGGTGTTGGACACTCCATTTACAGCTGGAAGAGAATAACTCAGGCTGGGATTTCTGGATGTTTCTATTTCCAAATCCCTCACTCAAAACAGAGCAGCTTAGGTGGGATAAGCCCCCAGGTAACCTGATGGAGTCTTTGGTATCTCTGAGGACAGACAGCCCATAAGCTCTGGGGCAGAGGGACACCTTGGTTGTGCTCCCAAAGAGGTCTTTAACCCCCAGAATCATTGCTGTGTGTTTGTGCAGGTGTCACTGAGAGGGAAGAACGAAGGGAGGCATTCTGTGAAACTGCAGAGCAGAGACCTCAGCACAGCAGGCAGCTGGAGGCAGCGTGCCAGTGTCCCACCACGGGGATTTGGGCACGTTGTGGTTGTGCCCTGCCTGGCCCTGCTGCAGGAAGCAGGATATCACAGGGATCCCAGGGCCCTGTGGTTAAACAGTCACCGTTGTCTGGGCTAGGAGAGGGGTGTGAGGGTTGGCCCGGCACTGGGAGCTGCAGGATGGCTCGGGCATCGCTGCCCTGCTTTCCCTGGGCGGGAGCACTGGGAGCTGCCCTGGCATCCTGCTCTGTGCTCTTTGTCCTGTGCCGCTGGCAGCTGCTGATAGTCCCAGGAGATCCTGCCCTCGTTCACGTGACACCCATTTCCCTGCTCCCTCTCTTACCCTGCAGCAGAAGCACTTGTGCTGGTTTGCACAGGAAGACCCTCTTCCATATGGGAAAGGGGTGTCTGCTGTTCCTCTGCCAGGCTCCAGAGCATCCCATGGAGCAGCACAGATCCACACAGCAGCGGGGCTGGGAGTGGAGGGTCTGCTTGCTGTCTCTGCCTTGAGGGAAAGGGCTAGAGGGGGTCTGATCAGAGACTCTGCTTGCTGTGGGGGAAACAGGCTTAGCTGTAGCCTGGTTTTGGGAGGAGACATTAGCCAGAGCATGGCTGAAGAGCTGCGGGAGGAGTGGATGTTCTGGAATGTGCAGGTCAATATGGTGTGAGCAACTGTGAGTCATTCAAGGCCATTCAAATGAGGTCCTGGGCTGGGCCTTTGGCCTCCTGCTCCCCACCATAAATGTGGTTATCTGGAGCAAACCTTGTCCTTACAGATCCTTGTGAAAGTGACTCAGTGTTTGCAGAAGCCTTTCACGTCCAAACCATTACCTAATCCTTTACTGCCTGAGGTGGCTCACAGGTTCCTGCTTTGGTGGCCTGATTCCCAGGGTGTGGATGTGGGGTGGGGGCGTGTCCTGGGGGAAAGGGGACAGTGGCCATGCCCAGGCTCAAAGTGGCACTTGGCAGCTGTAACTGGCCCAGGGGAGCAGCCGTGTGCAGCTGCTGCGTGGTGTCCTGTCTGCTGCAAGCGCTCCTCCTGCTCCTGGGCGTGGGAAGCTGGTGCAGTCTTGGCCAAAGCTGCTGCCCAGGTGTTGTGGGAGCTGGAATGGGATTATTGTGATACCAAGTGATGTTTCCCAGTTACTGAGGGAGCTCTGTGCTCATCATCTCCGTAATCCCTTTGTGGTTTTTGTGGTGCATGAGGCAGGTAACACTGTTAACCTCAGTGAGGAAAACCCAGTGTGGGGGATTTCCCCTTCACCTGTGAGCTTTTAAGTCCTCATCTGTGTGGGTGCCTGAGGCAGTTGTAATTGTGCCACCTCAGAGATTCTTTGGGTGTCTGTGAAGCGTGCCCCGTGCTTGTGGGAAGTGGAAAGGATGAACACCCTGTAGCTCTGGTGGTGTCAGTCCATGCAGGTAGCTCGTAACCCTGGACCATCTCCTCCCTCCTGCTTTGACTGTCCCTCTCCCCTGCATCACCAAGCCCATCTCTCATCTACAGGTGAAAGGCATCTCTTTCCTAGAAGACTTTTCTCGTTCCGGAAGATGCTGATCTCTCACATAAAACCCAACGCCTGCTCCTTTTGTTGTGGCTCTGGACCACAGCACGATTTCCCAGCTGGCTCCTGCTGGGATGGGAGCAGAGACAGAGCTGGATGACAGAGCAGGACTCTGCGAGCCGACTGCCTCCCCCTGCCTCTCTCTAGAGATGCACAGGAGCACCCAAAGGTGTGATGGGGGTGTCAGAAGGCTGGGGCTTAACCCAAACGTCTCTTTTGCCTCCCCTCTCTCCACGCAGGTGACAGAGCTGAACGAGCCCCTGTCCAATGAAGAGAGGAACCTGTTGTCCGTCGCCTACAAGAACGTGGTGGGGGCGCGGCGCTCGTCCTGGCGAGTCATCAGCAGCATCGAGCAGAAGACCTCTGCGGACGGCAACGAGAAGAAGATCGAGATGGTCCGTGCCTACCGCGAGAAGATCGAGAAGGAGCTGGAAGCGGTGTGCCAGGATGTGCTGAGCCTGCTGGACAACTACCTGATCAAGAACTGCAGCGAGACGCAGTACGAGAGCAAAGTCTTCTACCTGAAGATGAAAGGGGACTATTACCGCTACCTGGCCGAGGTGGCCACCGGCGAGAAGAGGGCGACCGTGGTGGAGTCTTCGGAGAAGGCCTATAGCGAAGCCCACGAGATCAGCAAGGAGCACATGCAGCCCACCCACCCCATCCGGCTCGGGCTGGCGCTCAACTACTCGGTTTTCTACTACGAGATCCAGAACGCGCCGGAGCAGGCCTGCCACCTGGCCAAGACAGCCTTCGACGACGCCATCGCCGAGCTGGACACCCTCAACGAGGACTCCTACAAGGACTCAACGCTCATCATGCAGCTCCTCCGCGACAACCTAACGCTCTGGACGAGCGATCAGCAAGACGACGACGGCGGAGAAGGCAACAACTAGACCCCCCGATGGACTGGCAGCCGCACGCTGATGCTAACTACTGCAGTCTTTATTTTTTTCCCACGAGTGGGGGGGGGTCCGGGGTGGGGGAGGGAAAGGGAGGGGACACCTTCCCAGGGAGGCCCCCCACAACCTGTCTTTGATTGCCTCGTTGACATTTTTGCCAAAACACCACTAGTGGAAGTCAGGCTGGCTGTGCTGGTATGGAATAGCAGCCTCACTGGCATATGGACTGTTCTGTAGATTATTAATACAAGTGGAGCTGTCTTTAATTTAACTTTATTGCTAGAAATAAAAAAAAAAGGGTTTTAAGACGAATTTGCGTGGATGGAATGGCCCTCATTTTTAAGGAAAGCAACGCAAAAACATTTGGAAAAAAAAAAAAAAAAAAAAGGGAGTTCTGTGGTTCCAGTAAGGCTTCGAGCGTTTGTTTCCGCAGCCCAGGTGCCGTGTGCCCGCCCCACGTCACGGGGCCTCTCTCTGCAGCGCCCTGCCTGCCAGGGCGCAGCTGCAAATCCCCAAATTGAGAAGGAATTAAAAATAAAACCAACAAAACTAAAGAATTTGGGGCTCGCAAAGCCCTGGGATTTAGGCCATCCAATCTTTTTTTTTTTTTTTCCTTTTTTTTTTTTTTTTTTTGGTTGAGATATTTATTAGGGTAGCTTACAGTATTAACACTAAATTGCAGTTTACAGTATTTCTACATTACAGCCATATGACATCAAGCCTTTGATTGTCTGTTTTTCTTTCTTTTGCTAGTTCTTTTGGCTTGCCTTCCTGAGCAGTCCTCGCCTGTGGACTGGCTTTAGCTATTCTGTGTCGCCCAAGGCAAGAAGACCGCCCGCCCGAGGAACATCAAAGCTGCTCTAGTTTTTTGGTCAACAGCTTAACAGGTGCTTGGCTAGCGGCTGTTTCAACTATTTTAAGTCCACAGCAAAAGGTTTAAGAACTTAATTAGACAAAGGGGGAAGTGTTTAAACTTAAAAATGCCACTTAAATAAAAAACAATAAAAAAAATATTAAAAAAAAAGAGCATTCAGGTCTGTATGTCATGTACTGTGTTTGGTATTTCAAAAGACCATCCTGATTTAAGGTGCCACAGCTGCTTCCTCAGGGATTGCACTGCCATTTCACTCTGCCTGACTTTCTCCCACTGTACCATGAGGTTTGTCAGCAGATCTCCAGCACCCAGGGCTCCCTTGTTTGTCACCAGGGAAGCCGGGTGTGTTTTCCTTTCTCCTGGGGAAGCTTGTGGTGTAATGAGTGAACTTCAGGAGCTTAGACACTAATTTGGTAGAGAAATTCCTCAAGGGAAGAGCTACAATCATAGACATTTCTGTCCACCATCGGGAGCCCAGGAACTTAGTTCTCTTCTTAGCAAAATCTTTTCTCAGTCTGTCTGATCCGGCCGGGGGTGGGAGTTGGGGCATCTCAGTTGCTTAGCAGGTACTACTTACCCCATTTTTGAGTGAGTTTAGCTTTAATTTTGATTTTTTCCATGGTTGTTGGAGGTTCACTGCTGCTCTCTGGCTCGCGGAGTGCCGCGCCCTGCAGCGCTCCCCCAGCGCCGCGCAGCGAGGAGAGCCCGCGCTCGTGCTCTAGCCATGCTTCAACTCCTTGTCGCGATTCCGAGGCTGATTTTGGAACCAGGCTTTCCCTGTCCCTTGCGAGGGCCAGCCCCACACGGCGCGTGGTGGTGAGGCACACACGGCACCGCCGCTCCCGCTGCCGCTGCCGCTGCCGGGGGGACCCACGCGGCTCCGGCCCCGAGCGCCGCCCGGGAGCGCCCCAGCCCCGGCACGGCCCGGCACGGCCCTGTTTGGCCCGGGTGCCCCTGCTCCGGGGGTCCCCGGGGAGCCGGGGGCGCAGCGTCCCGCGGCGAGGGGTGCGCGGTGCCGGTGCGTGCCGGGACCGGGAGATGCTTTAGGCTGCTGACCTCCCTCCTCTGCCCCCGTGTCCCGTGAGCAGTGCTGTCCCAGCTGTATAATTGGAAGTGATTTACTGGAATTACAAAACCTATCCTTTTTTTTTTTTTCTTTTTTTTTTCTTTTTCCTCTCCAAATAATTGCTACTCTTTTTGGCTTTTTGCTCTGGCTGCTTTAGGAAACTTATGCAGGAGAGATGGCACAAGAGGGCTAAAAACGGAGTGGGGGTCAGGGACTTGATTTTTAAGCAGCTTGAATGGTTTCTTTCATTTTTTAAGAGATGCACTTGCCTATGATACTGTCTCTCCAGTGAAATGATTACTGCTCCATTACTCTATTGATACAATATTGTGCATGCTAGTGTCGTATTTCTATACAGTAGCTTGAAATTTATTAACTTATACTGTAGATGTTATGTATTCCTATGACAAAATAGTCTTCAAAAATTTTTTAAAGTTTTTTAATTTATTTTTCTTTCTTTTTTTTTTTTTCGGGGGTAAAGTTTGCTCTACCAAATAGTGATCGTAACAAACTGATCTGTTATGGATGTTGCTATAGTGACATGCAATTATATATGATTTTGTTTTTAAAAAGGAAAAAAAAAAAAAAAGCAAAAGAAAACACCAGTGTTAGCTTAATCTTAATGTCTGGTGTTCGTCATGGTGAAATTATAACTATTACAGTGTAGGAGAACAATGACTGTGTTCTTTGAATGAGCCTTTGTTTGTGCTTTTTGTCATGTTATGCAGTGAACTATTTTTAAGGTCTAATCAGTGATTATTTTTCCAACTCCGTGTTTCTGTAAGGAATTATTTCACACACGGACCATTCTTAGCAGTTTTTCCTCAGTGATGGAATATCATGAATGTGAGTCATTATGTAGCCGTCGTACATTGAGCAAATAAACTTACAGATCTGACGTCAGCGCTGCTTAATTGTTATCGCCTGTCTCGACTTTCTGGGGGGCTCCGTGGGTCCAGGGGCTCGGCACCGGCTCCCCGGGCTCTGCTCCCGGGCCGCCTCCCTTCCCTGCTGCGGGGATCCGCGTCCCTGCGGGTTCCGGCTGCCCGGGCTCCTGCCGGGCCGGGGGCCGCTGCCCGGCTGGGAGCCGCGGGGAGGCTGCGGTGGGTTCAGGGGGGCCGGGTGGGTTCAGGGGGGCCGGGTGGGTGCTTCCCCGCCTCCGGCCTTCCCCGCCTCCGGCCCTTCCCGCTGCTTTTCCGCTCGCAGCCACACGCGCGGTGACTCACGCTGGAAAAATATTCCCCTCCCCGCCAACTATAAACAGAAACTGCGCCTGGGCCGACGCGCCCGGCCGCGATCCGCAGCACCCACACCCCCGGCAAGGGCTGCCAGCGGGGCTGGGGGCGCAGCCGGCACCCCCGCGCACGGAGGGACGCCCCGACCCCATCCCAGCGCCGGGGCCCTGCCGCAGCCCCCGGCCCCGGCTCGGGGGACGCTTTGTGGGGAAGCGAAAGTCACCGTGGGGTGGCCACGGGAGAGGGGAGGGGGCCGGGGATGCTCCTCGGGGGCTCCTTCCCCCGGAGCGAGGCGTGGGCTGGAAAAGCCTCACACCCCGGCTCTCACACACGGGACCCCCTGAACACAGGCGTGACCCCCGGCAGCAGGAATCGATCGCTGGGATCGGGAATTGATCCCCAGGATCTGCCTGAGACCCGCCAAACTCATCCCGCCCGGACTGCTGGCAGAGGGCTGGGGGCAGGGGCTGGGGGGCACGTGGAGCCCCCCGAGCTCGCAGAGGGGCCTCGCAGCTGCAGGATTCCTCGCAGGTCACCGTCTGCCAGCGGGATGACTCAGGGGGGATTAGTGGGATTTGACGGAGCAGGGAACATCGGGGGACATGGAAGCCGTGGGCCTGACCTCGGCCATGTAGGGCCAGTCCTGCCCACAGACCCGGGGGCACGGAGGGCACAGGGGACACGGGGCCAGCCGGGGCCAAATGGCACAGGGGACAAAGCCCAGCCCCTCTTCAGCCCCCCGGGGAGGCTGCAGCCCCTGCTGAGCCCCCAACCCAGCCCCAGTTGAACCCCAAACCCAGCCCCTGAGCTGAACCCCAAACCCAGCCCCTGCCGAGCCCCCAACCCAGCCCCTGAGCTGAACCCCAAACCCAGCCCCTGCTGAACCCCAAACCCAGCCCCTGCTGAGCCCCCAACCCAGCCCCTGCTGAACCCCAGCCCAGCCCCTGCTGAACCCCAAACCCAGCCCCTGAGCTGAGCCCCCAGCCCAGCCCCTCAGACAATGGGGTGGGAGGAAGGGGAAGCACTGGGGGCAGGGCTGGGGCTCAAGGGGCTGCGCTGCCGGGGTGGGTTCTGCCCATGAAGCCCCTATTTGCCCTCTGACCCGAAGGCAGTGTTTGTGTACTCGTTTTTCAGGGATTCACCCCAGGATGGTGACACTGGGGTGTGGAAACCCCAAATATTCTCTGATAGGGCATGTGGAGACCCTGAGCCTGGGAGAGCAGGGATGAGGATCTCACTGTGCTGAGATCTGGGACTGGAGACACCTGGGATACGGGAGACCCAGATTGTGGAAAACTGGGAAGCTGAGACAGGGCTGCTGGAGACCTGGCATGTGAACACCAGAGATGCTGGAGATGTGGGATGCAAAGCCCCCGAATGCTGGAGGTGGATAGGGAAAGCAGAGATGTAGGAGACCCAGGTGTGGGATATCCAGGGTGGGAGACTCAGCAGGGTGTGCAGGTCTGGGGCATCGACCCCAGGATGCTGAGCCCAGGCTGTGACGATTTGGGATGAGAACACCAGGGATGTGGAGCCCTGGGTTACAGCCCCCAAGTGCTGGGCAGGGCTCGGGGACCCTGCTGGCCCCTCTGGCCCCAGGCAGCCCCGTCCCGGGGCGGCTCCCACAGGAACGGCACAGCCGAGGTGCCGGGGCAGACACGCCACAAGCACAGGTTTCCTTCACCAGCTTTTATTCTGGCTGATTCTGTCGGGTCCTTCCCATTTATTCAAGGCACTCAGTGGCAGGGCGAGTACAAAATCAAAAGTAAAAAGGGGGTGGGTGTGCGGGGGCAGCTGGGGGCGGGGGGCAGCGGCGGCTTCTCCTCTTCCTCCTCCTCCTCCTCCTCCTCGGTGCCGCCTACTTCTTGGCCGGCTCCTTGGCCTGGCTCTCCACGGTGACGGGGATGGTGATTTCGGCAGACTGGATGGCGGGTTTGGGCAGGGGGGCCTCCACCGTCAGCATTCCATCGGGAGACAGCGAGGACCGCACGGCCGTGGCTTCGACACCAGGGGGAAGGCTGGGAGGAGAGGGGAGGAGAGGGGAGGTTAGGGCTGCAGCACCAACCCAGGGGATGCAATGCTCAGCCCAAATTGCTGCTTCTCCCTCTCCCAGTTTGGCTGAGCAGCATTCCCAGTTCGGCCAGTGGGCTTTGGAGGGCGCGGGTGGGTGGGAAAACGCCCCCAAAGGCATCGGGAGCTGCATCTCCCCTCCTCCCTGGTACTTACGTGTATTTTCGGGTGAAGCACCTGGAGATGAAGCCGTGTTCGTCCTGCTTCTCCTCGTGTTTGCCTGGAAGGAAACAAAACCTCTCAGTGGTTGGGACTGGCTGGGTGGGAACCTTCCTGCCCCACCCCAACACTTGTGGGGGGCTGATTCTGCCCATCCTGGGGCTTTTGCCATAATTTCAGCCCGGAGCAATTTGTGGGGACCCTCTGCAGGGCCACTCCGGGTGCATCCCCCAAATTTAAGCAGAGGAAAGTGCAGTGCCAGGAGCTGGGAGTGGCCAAGGGGGCCCAGCAGTGTCCAGCTGGCCCCACAGCTTGGCAGGGCTGGAGACTGAGCAACCCCCTCTCTCTGAATTCATCTGGGAATTGCCCCCCTTCCTTGCAGACCCCCCCTCACCCAGCAGGAAGCACATCCTGGCCTCGTGCCACAGATCTGGGCTTTGTCACAGCATCCAGGGGGGGATGCAGGGCTCATGACACCCCACGTCACTCCCGGGTCCCTCTGTGGCTTCAGCCAGGGGGTCCCTCCCTGTGTCCTCGCAGAGCAGCAGCCAGGGGTCAATGTATGGGGCTTGGGGGCTCCCTGCACCTGAGCGCAGCCTGAGACTGAGCTGTACTGCTGGGCCTTCCTCTGTGCCTCGATTTCCTCTTTCCCTTTCCCTTTTTCCTCTCCACTCCTCTCCTCCATCTCCTTCCTTCCCCTTCCTCCCATCCCTTATCCACCCTTTCCCCCCAGCCCGCTCCAGGGCGGCAGCTGCCCCACCCAGGCACCCACCGGTTATCTCCACGATATTATCCTTGGTTTTGACCACCAGCTCCTCGGGCGCGAAGTGGTTGACGTCCAAGGTGACCTTCCAGCTGTCGGCGGTCTGGCAGATCTCGGAGATGCCGCTGCTGAGCTGCTGGCTCAGCGCCTGCCCGAAGGGCGAGCCGGGCGCCGGCATCAGGGCGCTCTCCCGGGGCAGCAGGCGGAAATAGCCGGGCCAGGCGCTGCCGCTGGGCCACTTGTACCAATCCTCGGGGATGTGCGGCATCCCGAAGGACTGGTCGAAGAGGCGGCTGCCATGGTACCAGTCGCGGAAGGGGTCCCAGCTGGGGCTGCGCAGGAAGGTGAAGGGGACGCGGCGCTCGGCCATGGCGTGCGGGGCTGCCGGGGGGCGGCCGGCCGGGCCTTATGAAGAGGGCCCGGGGTTATTTTTAGCCGGGCTGCTCGGCTGGCTATTAATGGAAATCGCGGCAGCCCCGGGGAAGGGACCAGAAACTGGCCCGGGCTTGGGGCGGCCGCACGCAGCCGCAGTGGGTGGGGTGCGGGGAGGGGGCTGGCAGCCGGCGGGGCCCCCCTGCCAAGGAAATGTCCGTCCTCCTTTCATCGGGGGAGGCTTGGCCTGCTTGGGAGTGATGGATGGCCCTTGGAGCGGCTCCCGGCCTCTCTCGCGCCTGCCTGCCCGGAAAACGATCCCCGGGATGCGGCCCCGCGGCAGCGTGAGAAGGGGCTGGGGCTGGGCCAGCGCCTCGGGAACGGCCGGATGAGTCAGAGCAGGATGCCCTGAGTGGCCCTGAGCTGCGTCACCGCCTCCAGAAGGTTCCAGAGCCCCCCAGCTCCTGGTCACACAGCCTCCAGAAGGTTCCAGAGCCCCCCAGCTCCTGGTCACACACCGGCCAGAAGGTTCCAGAGCCCCCCAGCTCATGGTCATTGACCAGCCAGAAGGTTCCAGAGCCCCCCAGCTCCTGGTCACCCACCGGCCAGAAGGTTCCAGAGCCCCCCAGCTCCTGGTCACCCACCGGCCAGAAGGTCCCAGAGGCCCCCAGCCCTCTGGCACTCCAGTGGATCCTGTGCTCAGCACCGTGGTTGGGAACCCCAGCCCCAGGCTGGGCTGTTCCAGTCCCCAGGAGTGGGGTCCCTGAGGCCCCTTGGGGTTGGGGAGGGTCCGGGGGACAGTGGGACCTGTAGGGATCGGTGGGGGCTCGCAGGACCTGATGGGGGCCAGTGGGGGCTGGTTGTGACGATGGGGTTAGGGGGGCAGAGGGACTGGAGGGGACTGGGGGGGCTGGAAGGGGATCCTCTCATCCAAGTCTCTCCGCACCCCTGGCACCCAGGAAGGGATTCCCATGTGAGGCTCCCAGGGCTGTTTTCCGGCCCAGCAAGCCTGGCAGCTCTGGGAGCCCCTCACCTCGGCCCAGCTCCCCTCTGGGCCCAGATTTGCCCTGGATAAGATGGGAGGTGGTGGCACCGGAGCCCTGACACACTCGGGGCATGAATTACTGACCTGCGGGGGGGGGAATGCAGCAGCAGGAAATTTGGGGGTGATCATGGGGTTAGGGGGGCTCTGGGGGGGTAGGGGGACTGAAGGGGACTTGGCGGGGCTGAGTGGTGTGGGGCTGGGGGCTGCGGCAGGCTTGGGGGGGGAACGAGGGGAAAACGGGGCACGGCAGAGGGGAGGGAGTGGGAGGGATGCGGGGAAACGAGAGGGATGTGGGAGGGAGGGGAGAGATGCGGGCAGGGATGCAAGGAGGGATGCAGGGAAATGGAGGGGAGGCAGGGAAGGATGCAGAGGAAGATGCAGGGAGGGCTGCTGGGAGGGAGGGGAGGGGTCAGAGGAGGGATGCGGGGAGGGATGGAGGGGGGCAGGTGGGAATGCGGGAAGGGCTGCAGGGAAATGGGAGGGATGGGAGGGATACCGGCAGGAACGCGGGGATGGGAGCAGGGAAGGATGGGAGGGATCAGGTGAGCGATGCGGGAGGTATGGAACGGATGGGAGAGTTGCAGGCAAACGGGAGGGATGCCGGGATGTGGGAGAGAGGGGAGGGATGCAGGGATGCGGGTAAGGATGCAGGGAGGGATGCAGGCAGGATGGATGGGAGCTGGCAGGCGAATGGGAGTGATGCAGGGAAGGATGCAGGGGGCCAGGAGGACGGCAAGGAGCCAGGGAGGATGCAGAGGAACCCCCACAGCCACAGCAGGATCCTCGCTGGGATCAGACACAAAGCTCCCGGTGCTGCTCCACGCGGAGCCAGAGGGAAGAGCAGGATGGACAGGATGGATCCGCAGGGAGCCGGACGGAAGGAGCAGGATAACCCTGCCGTGCTCCTGGCAGCAAGAAACCTCTCAGTGCCCAGCAGAGTAATTTACAATATATACTGTATATTTATTATAATTGCACCAGCTCACGGCATCTACAGCTGTACTCACAACCCAGAGAGAGAGCGCACGCGCGACAGGAAAATACTGAAGTATTTCTACAGAGTATTTGTTCCAGTTGGCTCCCTCCGCGGCAGGAGACAGAGACTGTAAAAGAGGAAGACTGGAATTTTTCCCTGATGTGCTGGCTGCTCCGCGGCGCCGCTGCAGGCGGGGCTCGGGTGTTCGGGAGCCGCGGCCCCACGGGGGCTGCAGGGCCGGGGCTGCGGGGAAATCCCCCGCTGCTGGCTCGGGTTCGGGTGTTGGCAGGGGACTCCCCCATATCCCAGCAGGGCCGGGGCTCCAGCGGCCAGTCTGAGCTTCCCGTGGGGCCGTGGCGGGACGGGGGCTGTGGGGCAGCAGCTGGAATTGCTGGGATGGTTTTCGGGGCCCGTGGCTCAGGGTTTGTGGGGATGCTGGGGGAACTCATGTCCTCCCTCTCCCCGGGCTCCAGGAGAGCAGAACCCTTTGTCTCCTCCTCCTGCCACAGTCACGTCCTGAGCTGCCACCCTGCCCGGTGCTGGCACGTGGGGACACGCCGCACCATGGAGTGCCACCGGTGTGTCCCCTCCTTACCTGTTCACCCCATTTCTAACACCTCTGCTTGTTCAGGTGTCTTTGCCAGCGGGTGGCTGGGACACCCCGGGGCTGGCACCCCTCACTGGGATTTTTCTCCAAGGGCTGGTGAATCCTCAGCCTGTGGCTGAGCCTGGACACGCCAGGCTGGGGAGGCTGGCCCTGAAGTGCCCCTTCGCTCCCAACTCTGCCCTCTCGGGTCCTCTGGATCATCAGGCCAGGGCTAACGAGGCTGAGCTGCGCTCCAGAGGATCCTCCCGATCCCGGCAGGCTGGAAACCAGCGCCAGAGCCTGCCTTTCCATGGGGGCAGCGGGTTAATCCGGGCAGCTGCTCTCCCACCCAGGGAGGCTCATCGCCATTGTCCTGCTCCAGCCACCCGGAGAACGCGGGGCCAGCGGCGTTAAACACCGACAGCCCGGGGCCGCGGCTGTCCCCAGCGCCTGGGGGGATTTTTTTTTTCTTTTTTTTTTGGGAAATCAGCAAAATCCTGCAAAAGCTGGACGGCGGGCCAAGCCCGGGACCCTCCTGCCTCTCTCTTCCCATAATTCAGTTTAAAAAGCAGCCACTTTTCCCCAGAGCAGGAGGGGACAGGGGGCTGCGAGCCCAGAGGTGGGACAGGCCATGCCAACGCCAGAGGATGGCTGCATGCACCCCTGCCCAGCCCCAGCCCTGCAGCTCCCTCCTGCCGGGGCTGACAGCTCGCTGCCCCCACACTGGGCGGGTGGGTGGGTGCCAGGGCCGGCTCCTGAGCTGGGACAAGCAGCGTTTTTCCCTGGATCTCCTCGCTTGGGAAGAGAATTACAGGCGCTGCTGGCTTTGTTCATCCATGGCTCGGCGTGTGCTCAGGTCTGGGGGGACCCCAAAATGTTTTGCAGAGCCCCTGTTCCCCCCATGACGCCCTGGGGATAACTTTGCTGGGGGAAACAGGGCCTTGCTCACCTCTGGCTGGCATCACACCCTCCAGCTGAGCCTGCCCCCCCGCCCACCTCCCCGGGATGCTCTTGTGCTAAAAAACAGTCAAACAAAAGCAAAAAAGCACAGGGGGACCCCAGGGGTGTCCCCAGCCACCCCCACCCGCTGGCCCCAAGGTCTCTGCAGAGCATTTGTTCCCTCGCTCTGTGCTCGCCCACCCCTCCCCGCCCCACCCCGGCACTCGCAGAAATAAGAAGAGATCCTCCCCTTCCCCACCCCGACCCCAAAACACCCCGGAGCGGGGGGAGCCCCCACCTCCCAGGGCGTTCCAAGGACCCATGTGAGTTCCCGTCCGCGCTTTCCCCCGCTGCCAGGTCCGTCCTTGGCATCCCCCGGCTCCTTTCCGCCTGCCCGCCGGTCCCGTCCCTCCTGGGGGCGCCGGTGGCACGGAGGGGGCACGGCTGGGCTCTCGGGGGGCTGCGGCCGGGGGCCGGGGGGGCTCAGAAGCCGGCGCTCTCCGAGCTGCTGCGGCTGTTGTAGCTGGGGCTGCGGCTGGGGCTGCGGGAGCGGCTGGGGGGGCTGCGAGTCCGGCTGCGGCTGCGGCTGGAGCTGTAGCTGTCGTAGCTGCGGCTGCGGCTCCGGCTGTACGAGTAGGTGCTCAGCGAGCTGGAGGACGAGGGGCTGGGCCGGTAGTAGGGGATGGGACGCTTGCGGGCGCTGCAAAGGGAAAAGGGAAGCTGAGTCAGGCCCCCCGCGGCCGCCCCGGGAAGGGGATCCGGCGCTGGACCCCCGGCACGGCCAAGCATCGAGCCAGGGCAGCCGAGCGTCCCGGCGGCCGGGCTCAGACCCGCTGCGGGGCGTCGGGATGCGGCCACCCGGCATCACCTCCCCTTCCATCCATCCATCCATCCCTCTCCTCCTCCCCCGCCCCCTCCCCCGGGGTGTTAGTCCTGGATTAGGCAGCGTCGAGGGCAGAAAGTGAGCAGGTTAATGTGGCTTTTGTGTTTCCCAGACACCAAAGATTGAAAGCTGCTGAAAAAGAGACGTTTGGCATTACCGGGAGGCGAGCTGCAGCCCGCTGGCGCCTGAGGATGAGGAGGGACACGGGAAGCACGGGGACAGTGGGGTGGGGGGACACAGGGGGCAGCGACATCAGGAGTCGGCCCCTCGTCCCTTCTCCCAGCCTGGTGTTAGTGGGACCAGAGAGTGGCTGGGTGCTGAGGGCATCCTGAGGTGTGAGGAGACACAGAGGGGTCCAGGAGGAAGAGGAGGAGGAAGAGGAGGAGGAGGAAGGGGGAAGGTTACCCTGGGAGCCAGGCTGGCGGCGATGCTCTCCGGGAGGGACCTTGGGATGAAATGGAAAAGGAGAAGTTGGCATCACTGAGGTAGGACCATGGTGGAGGGGCGTGATGGGACCTGGGGACAGGGCAGGGGGGCAGAGAAAAGCCCTGGGGCTTCTGGCTGGGCTCTAGGGCAGGCAAGGGGGGCTGGGGGTGTTTCCCTGGCTTCCCCCTCCCTACAGCATCCTCTACACCTCACAGAAACGGCTCTGCTCCTCCTGAACCCTGAGCAGAGCAGGGTCTGCCACCCCCACCCCCCTAAGGATGGTGATGGGGATGAGGTGAGCAGCCCCCACAGGGACCATGGGCTGTGTTCTCCAGCCAAGCTCTGCCACCTCTCTGGGGACATCCTGGGAAAACCTGGATGGAGCAGGAGGGATGGAAAACCAGACAGTGACACCTGGGCTGGGCTGGGAGCAGCTTTCCCAGCCCATTCCCTTTCCAGGGCATCCCTCAGGGAGAACTGCGGGGAGCTCTAACCCGTGGGCTCTGCAGTGTTCCTCCTGTCCTTTCTCCTGTCCTCCCTCCTGACCGCTCCAGTCCTGCCTAGGCAAAACAAAATCCCTCCCACAGGGAGGCAGATTTCTGAAAATCCAGCCCCCCCGATCACCCAGCTGATAGTGGGAGAGACAAATAGGTCAGGAAGGAGGTAATCTCGGCTCGGCACGGCCCGGCCACCGGTGCTGCATCTTAACGAGGTGCTACATATGCACACTGTGTTTTGTCTGGCACGAAATATTGCCTGTCTTACAGCTCAGGATCCTGAGGCAATAGGATCCCAAGGAGGAGAAACCAGCTTTTGGAGGGCAGGAGAGACGTGATTGCAGACGTGAGCGTTGCTGGAATATGCACAGCGGATTAAAATTAATTCCTGTCTTCATGCCTCGAAATAGGGAGAGATCAGAAGGTCACAGTATTGGAGGCAGTCTGGTTACCCATCTGTCTGGGCCAGCTGATTCACCCAGTCGTCCTCAGAGCTATCTGTGCATCCACAGGGCTGCTGTTGTCCATCTGGGTGTCCATCCATCCATCCATCCATCCATCTGTCCATCTGTCTATGTCCATTCATCCATCATCCATCCATCCATCCATCCCTCTGTCCATCCCTCTGTCCATCCCTCTGTCCATCTATCCATTCATCATCCATCCATCCATCCATTCATCCATCCATCCCTCTGTCTATCTATCCATCCATCCATCCATTCATCATCCATCCATCCATCCATCCATCCATCCATCCATCCGTCCGTCCGTCCATCCATCCATCCATTCATTCATCCATCCCTCTGTCCATCTATCCATCCATCCATCCATCCATTCATCATCCATCCATCCATCCATCCGTCCGTCCGTCCATCCATCCATCCATCCATCCATCCATCCATCCATCCATCCATCCATCCGTCCATCCCTCCGTCCATCCATCCATCCCATCCATCCATCCATCCATCCATCCATCCATCCATCCATCCATCCATCCATCCATCCATCCATCCATCCGTCCATCCCTCTGTCCATCCCTCTGTCCGTCCATCCATCCACCCACGCGCCCTGTGGGGTCAGCAGAGCCCGGCCGCGGGCCGTGGCAGCGGCGGTGGCAGAGCCTTTGCCGCCCGCCGGGACACACCTGGTGATCCTCCTGGGCTCCATGAAGCTGGGCGAGTCGCGTCTCCTCTTCCTGATGGGGGAGTAGCTCCGGGAGCGGCGCCGGGGGCGGGCGGGATCGGGATCACCGTGCCGTGTTCGGGGCTCGTTGTCCTTCTCTCTGCAGCCCGGGAGGAGGAGGAGGGCGGTCAGGGAACGGGCTGGGGTCCCGTGCGGGACACAGGGGCGCCCTGTGGCAGCAGTTCCCTGCACGGATGACGCTCCCACCTGGGGCTGGCGTTTCCAGTGTGACCGACAATGACGTGCGGCCCCTCCCCGAGTCCCAGGGCAGCCGGGACCACCCTGAGCCGCGATGCCCTCTGAGCCCACTGGCCCCCGCGGTGTCCCCGTGTCCCTGTCCCCTCGGCCCTGACCTGCTGGCTGGCTTTTTCGGCGAGGGCGAGCGGGAGCGGCTGCGTCCTGCTCTCTTGTCCCGGGAGCGGGAGCGGGACTTGGAGAGGGAGCCGCTGGAGCTCCAGGAGCTGCTGCGCTGGCCCGGGCTGGGGGACGGGCTCTTCCTGCGCTCCGAGGCGTGCCGGGAGTGCTTGGCTGACGACTCCGAGCTGCTGTTGGGCCGGCCCCGGTGGTGCCGCTCCTTCACCCTGTGAAGGCAGATGCCAGCCCCGCCTCGCACCGCGTCCCGGCTGGCAGGGTGTCCCCACAGCAGCCAGGGACCCCAAGCTCCCATAAGGAACACCTGACGACACCAGTTTTTGACTGGGCCACGTCCCTGACCGTAAGGCACAAGGCTTCCATTTGCTTGGCATCCCGCAGCCTGTGGGATGCTGTAATCCCCTGCTGCCATCCAGGCACTGCCCTTCGCAGCGGGATAATCCCTCGCAGGGATGACCCTTCCCACAGTGAGCTACCATTGACCCACCGTGGCTCTTCCCTCTCCCCATCCCTATGCCCAAGCCCATCCCTTCCCTATCACCATCCCCGGCTCTGTCCCCATAGCCATTCCCATCGCCGACTCGTCCTCATTGCCACCCCCATTCCTGACCCTTTCCCATCGCTATTCCCACTCCCATCCCTTGAGCATCCCAACCCAGCCTCTCTCCCCAGTTTTGCCCCCAGGGCTTTGCCGGGATGGATTTAGGGTGCCCGCAGGGAGCTGCCCCTCAATCATCCGAGCCCAGCTCCCGTATCCCGGCAGGGATGACAGGACCCCATCCCGGGGCTCCCGGGGCTCCCTTACTTCTTGCCGTGCGCGCCGTGGTTCCTGTCGGGGCCGGCCGGCGGGTGGTAGGGGTGCGAGCCGGCCGAGCCCTCCGAGTCGCTGCTGTAGCCGGCGGGGCTGAGCGGCGGCGGCGGCGGCTCCCGGGGGGCCGGGGGCCGGCCCTTGCTCTGGCCGCGGTGTCGGGGCGGCGGCGAGGCACTGCGGGAGCGGTGCCGGTGGCCGTGCTTGGCCCGCTCCGGCGTGGGCGAGCGGGGGCTGCGGGCGCCGTGTCGGCCCCCCCGGGGGCGGGGGGACGGCGGCTCCGTCCTGCCGTGAGCCCGCGGAGAGGGGGACGCCGAGGCCGGCCTCTGGCAAGGAGGGAGAGAGAGAGAGAAGGAGGGAGAGGAGGAAGGGAGGAAGGAGACAAGAAAGAAGGAGAAAGGGGATTTTAACGGGGGGCGCCGGGCCGGGGGCGCAGATCACAACGTCAATGCACATCGCATAAGGCAGGCTACACAGACGCTACTCTGCACCTTCCTCTCGCCCTCAACAACGTGGGTCATGCAAACCTCCGCATGCAAAACGCCAAAAAAATAGAACTCAACTTAAATCGTAATAAAAACCCAAAGGAAGGGGTGGGATGGGAGGAAAAGAAATAAATCCAAGAAAGCCCCAAGTCGTCGGGGAGGGAAAGCTTGAAGGGAAAGAAACAAACAACCCCCCCCATCCCCCCCAAAAAACACCTGGAGAGGGGATAAAGCAAACCCTGGTGTCCGCCCGCCCCGACCGAGAAAGGGGAAGGGAAAAGGGGGATAAAACCCAAACGAAGGAAGGAAAATGGGGGAAAAAAAGAAAAGAAAAAAAAAGAAAATATGAGAGGAGGGAAGGTGGGGCAGTGGGGAGAGTAAATCAGACTGAGCCGAGGGGAAAGGGTCGAACCAAAGAGGGCTGGAGGTGATGGGGTCTGCTCACACAGAGGCATGCACATATATAGAGATATATGTTCTGATACGTGTCGTTTTTATCGATAGTACGGCTTTCGGCTTAAAACAAATCCAGAAACGAGGAAAAAACGGCACAGAGCAACAATGGAGGGCAAGGCAGGGGAGGGGGCCGGGGGGGCGAGAAGGCATAAAAGAAACCAACAAAAAAGAAAGAAGAAAAACCATCCAAATCAAATCAAAATTTAAAAAAAATTAACAAACAATAAAAATAAATAAATAAAAAACAAAGCAAAACTTCACAAATGTCCTCGTTACTGAGATAAACGAATGTCTCTGAGCTCTTCCTGGGACACGCATTGAGCTGTTAGCTGTGACTCTGCAGGGAACTGCTAAGTCCTCATCAGCACTCAACACAGACTTTGCTTTCTGCTTCCTTTTTTTTTTTTATTTTTTCCATTATATGCTTTTTTTTTTTTTTTTAAGTCCCTCTTGGTTAACATCCACTTACCAAAAAAGTGGCATTTCCTCCTTTAGTAGGTAAGGTATGAAGAGAAGGGAAAAGCGGGGCAATATAAGTGCATCATTAGATTCACAAAAATGCAAGAGAGAAAGAAAGAGCGAGAGAAGGAGGAGAGACAGAGACAGAGCCAGAGAGAGGAGAAATAAAACAAACCAACTCACTTCTCCTACGGGGAGGGGAATCCTTGGGCCACCACCGTGGCCAAGCCCTGAGCACTGAGACCTCAAGGGGTTTTGCCCAACCCTGAGGCTCCCAAATATCTCAGCTCCTCTGAGCCACGAACGCTGCCTGGGTGTTCCCCCAATCTTTGCAAACACCACGAGACCAAAAAGATGGGTGGAAACGGCTCCTGTAACACCAGTCCTGCCCAAGCTGGCAAACCCCAGCTCGGGGCGCTTTGGGGTCTCCTTCCCCCCAGCCACAGCCCAGTGCCAGGTCCCTGAGAATCCCTGGGAGGGTGAATCCTGCACAGGGCATCGCTGAGTGCAGCCGAGGGGATCAAAAGGGGTTCAGGGATAGTGGGGTGGTGCCAGGATTGTGCCACCATGCCCAGGGCTGGTGACCCCAGTGCCTCACCATCCCCTTGCCCCGAATACACCAATGAATGGTCAGAGAATCCTTGAGGCTGAGGTTCTCTCCACCATCCCACCGTGTTCTCAATGCCACTTTTCTCCCCCCAAAAAAGAAGGGGGCAGGGTAAAGGGCCACCATGGAGATGCTGCAAAAGGGACACGAAGCTTCCATATCCCTGAGCATCCCAGACTGCTCCACACTCCATCATCTCCTTGTCCCCATGGAAAAGCCAATCCCACCAGCCACAGAGCAGCAAGCTGCGGCCAAAATGGGGGGATTTGGGGGGATTTGGGGGTTTTATTAAAAACCAGTTGATGTTGCAATGGCTGCAGTGAGGGGGAGGCTGGCAGTGACCATCAGCCCTGCCCAGCTGCCCTGCAAGTACTGGGGGACCTGGATCTGCTCCAGGGGGATCAGCAGCCCCAGAAAGGGGGATCAGGGGAGCCCATGCCCAGCCCCACATCCCAGGAACATTAAAGCAGAGAAGATGAAGAAGAAGAAGAAGAGGACGATGAAGAGATAAAGAGAGGGGGTTCCTCTCTGCCAGGGTGGCATTTTGGCACCAGCTGGCCACGCCGTGGGCTCGGGCTGTGGGATGCAGGGCTCCCACCCAAACCCTGGAGTCTCCTACCCTGGCGTGCAGGAAGGCAGCAAAGGTAAAAGCATCCCGAATAAACCCAAACGGCCAAAGACTCAGCCTAAGAGGGAAAATACACACTGGGCACTTGTGGGGATGGGACAGCCAGGGCAGGGATGCTGTCACCTGCCCCTTGCAGGCTGGGATGTCCTAGACCTGCCTCTCCACGCAGGAAGATTTAAACCTTTCCCTACTGCAGCCTCCCTCAGTATTTTCCCTGAGCTGGGATTTTTTCCCCCTGAAGAGGGGCTAAACCCACACATCTCCCCAGATTTCTCATTTCTTGCCCCAAATCCCTCCACCCCAAAACCCCCTGTGCCCACTTGTACCCCTGGCCACTGCCCCTATTTGTCCCTAAATGTATTCACCTTCATGAGCCAGCCACTAATGGGGGACTGAAAGGGAACAGCCGTGCTCGGCCCCTGAATGGAAACGAACACAAATTCGGAGGGCTGAAAGACACAGAAATGCATTCTACCGACAGCACGAGGAGACGGGGAAGAGAAAAGGGGGTAAGAAAGGAAAAAATATTACGTGGACAGGGCAAAAAAAATATAAAAAAGAAAAAGAACGTAAAGAGAAGAGCATGGCTTTGCAGCTAACTGGGGAAAACCATACAAATTAAAAAAAAATTATATATAGCCACCAAAAAGAGACAAAATGAGAGACAGAGAAGGGGAGTGAGAAAGAAAGAGAAAGAAAGTCAGAAAGAAAGAGAAAATAACATTAAATCAAGCTACGGTGCTTTTCAACAGGCTCATCTGCAGAAGTGAACGTGCAGAGGTGGACAAAATACCTACCTTTGGAATTGGCAGTGACAGGAATGCAATAATAAAAAAAGAAAACAATAATCTCCACATTTGGAGGGCAGAATGGGAAAAAGACAAGGACTCTTTAGTACGGCGATCCAGACCCCTCGGCTAATCCCGTTTGCTTTGCTTAGAATTTTTAAAATTATTTTTAAGATTGGTCTCTTTAGCTTCTAATTTTTATTCTCTTTTTTAAAAAATTTTTGTTTGTTTGTTTGTTTTTTTCATTGGAAGGCTGCGGCCGGCCGCCGAGCGGGGGGGCCGCGGGGGGGTGGCTGGCTGGTGTCTGTAACCCGATCAGGCTGCGGTTCTTAAAAAGTCACTCTATAACATGGCAAAGTCCCGGAAAACATGCAGGGAAGGCGATGGATGGAGGCGGGACACGGCGAGGGATGTCGGGTTGTGTCGGCCCAAAGAAAACCGGAGAAAGAGAGGGGCTGGAGGGTGCGTGTGGGCGAGGAGGAGGAGGAGAGACCCAGGAGGAAGGCTGGGAAGGCAGCAGGGATGGATGGAGACAGGACTGGGTATTTAAAAGGGAAGGCAACGCCGCGCAGCGCCCCGGGGCACCCCTGGCTCCCGGCGGCTCTGGGGGTGCTGGGGTGGGCACGGCTCAGCCGGCTGAGCCCCGAGCTTTTGGGGGGGTCTGCGGGAGGTGGGGAGGGGACTGGGTACTCATCCTGTCGGGATGCAGGATGCGGGACAGCCCCGCACCCAGCGGCCTCATCCTGCAGCCGGGCAGGAAAAGCTCGCCACGGCAGCAGGATCCAGCCGAGGACACCGGGCAGCTGCCAATTCGAGGAGGAAAAGGGCAATTCGCTCTTTTGCAGTGTAGAGCTGCTGGGTTCTCTTCCCTTTTAAATTCCTTGTTCAAAATATAGAAAATGGAAATACAATGTTCAGCGGCCGTAAATATTTAGGAAACACATGGGGGTTTTGTTTTTGTTTTGTTGGTTTTTTGTTTTTTTTTTTTCTTCTCCACATTAACACACACAAAAGCAAAAAATTCTAGAACAACACGACGACGACGGGGTGGGGGGAAATAAAAATAAGAGAAATATATATCGTTTGCATTTCTGTACATCACAAGGGAAAAGAAAATAAATCATGAGAAAGGAAACTAAAACAAGGGGGCGGGGGAAAAAGCACGTTTCATTGCCCTTCCCTCCCCCTCGTCCCTGCTTCTGCTGAGCAAGAAATGGAAGTGTATATTACCGTTTGGGTTTTTTTCAAATGGGAGGCTAAAGAAAAACACAGATGGGATTAAAAAGAAAAAAAAATAAAAAATAGAAACCAGAGAGAGAAAGAAAGAGAGAGAGAGAGAGAGAGAGAGAAAGTTGTTGGAGAAAAGTCCCGCTGGTGCCGGGGAGCCAAGGGAGCTCGGCGGCCTGGGCGATGCTGGGGTGGGCAGGGGAGAGCGGGGCCAGCCGGGCGCCCGGGGGCGGCGCCTCGGCTCCCGAACCGCCCCACGCCCCCGCCGAAACCACAGGAGAGAAGAAAGCAGAGAGGTGCCCCGAGAGGTGGGCAGGGTGCTGGGTGCTGCTGGGGGTGCTGGGCTGGGGAGGGACAAGGGGATGTGGATGTGGGGTCGGGGGCTCCTGGCCCCGTTTCCCAGGGTGCCCCTGGCCCTGCAGGTGTTGGGGTGTCAGCGTTGGGTGCTGCCAGCCCAGGACCTCACCTGTGGGAATAAAGCTCCCTAGGGCAAGTGGGAACCTGTGTGGGCTCCATTAGTAGAGTCCTGCAGGGCCCTGCCTTCACTTGGCCTTGCCTCCAGCCCCCCTTAGCCAAAGCAAGCTCCTCAGCATCCCAGCACTGGTTAAACTGGGGCTGGACCCCCGGGCTCACTGGGTTAGGGCTTTGCCCCACTCAGCAAGCCCCCAAGGTTTCACCAAGATTTTCACCTCGGGATGCTGAGGCAGAGCTGGGGACGCCCAGCTCCAATGTCACCTGCCATGGGGACCTCTAGGTCCTGAAATCTGAGCATCCAGCATCAAATCACCTCCAAACCCTAACTTGGCCAGACTGGGTGTGGGGTCCCGAGCACTGGTGCAGGCCCTGGGCACTAGGGAGAGTTGGGGTCGGTGGGCAAACAAGAATTCTCCTGCTTTGTCCATTTCTTGGCTGCCTGGGATCAATCTCAGGGAGGTGCTGAGCCTGGTAGGGACCCTGGCAGGTGATGCTGGCCTGCCAAGCCATCATCCCGGGGGGGTGACATTCGCAGGGCAACGTGTGGCTTTGGGAGAGGGGAGGCCTGTTGGCTGCCCTGATCCCTGCCTCAGGGTGATGGGCTGGCTCCCCCAGGGAGATCGTGCACCCAGCGCGGGGTCGGTGAGTGCTGAGTGAGTGCAACCTGCACCCCACATCTCCCCCGTGTGCTCCGGTTGGGCAGGGCGGGGAGCCGAGCGAGTGGGGAAGGAGGGGAGAGGAGAGCAGGGGGGCAGTCCTGTGGAGGGAGGAGGGGAGGGAAGCGAAGAGTGATCCAAGAAAAGCCTACGTACATCCGAGGGCTCCGGGAGCGGGGCGCCGTGGCTGTGGCGGCCGTTCTGGGCGCTGCCCTTGTGCCCGTTCTGGTGCGGCGAGGCCGAGCGCTGCGGCGAGGGCGAGGACGGGCTGCGGCTGGAGCGGGCGCTGCTGCCCTTGGGGCCATCCTGCCGGCGCTTGGGGCTCAGCCTGAGGGGAACCGCACCGTCAGCTGCCGGCAGCCCCGGCCCCGAGCCCGGCCCCGCCCTTGGCCCGGCTCCGGCAGAGCCGCCGGCTGCAGACCGGGCTCTGCCGAAGCCAGAAATGGGGTGAGAATCGGTGCTTTGTGCTTTCTTTAGCTAAAAATTGAAACCTCGTCTGGGGACCATGTTCCCAAACCTTCCAGAGATGATGCAGCATCATCCCACTCCCCTCTACAGTTGTCTCAGGGATGCCTCTGCCATGTGCCTCTGCCCTCCATCCCCCGGGTACCCATCCCTGGGACACCTCTGTCACCCACCTTCTGCCCTCCATCCCCCAGAGCACCCATCCCTGGGACACCTCTGTCACCCACCTCCCTGCCCTCCATCCCCCGGGTACCCATCCCTGGGACACCTCTGTCACCCACCTTCTGCCCTCCATCCCTCAGAGCACCCATCCCTGGGACACCTCTGTCACCCACCTCCCTGCCCTCTACCTCATAAGGGTGTCCATCCCAAGGACATCCCTGTCCCTGCCTCTACCCCGCAGGGTCCCACGGCGGAGGCTGGGGGCTGGGTGTGGTCGTGGGGACGGGGGTCCCGGACTGTCCCTACCTGCCCGGGGATTTAGAGCCGCTGTCGTCGGAGGAGAGCGAGGCGCTGTGGGAGCTGCAGGAGCTGCGGCGGTGCGAGCGCCAGGCCGGGGACTCGCTGCGGGACCTGCGGAGAGGGCGGCCGGGGGCCGAGGGACAGGCTGAGCCGCTGCGGGGGACACGCAGGGACACAGAGAGCCCCGCTGCCCCCGCCAGCCCGGCCCCTCACCTCTTGCGCTCTTTGTTTTTCTCTTTCCGTTTGTTCTTGGGGCTTCGGGACCTGCGGGAAGAGCCGAAAGCTGCAGACGTGGGAGGGGGGGCAGCACCTGGGGATGGCTTTCCCAGTCCCACAGAGACACCGGGGCTGTGGGAGGAGCGAGGGGAAGGACCTGGAGCTGGGCTCCGCTGAGGTTCAAAGCGTGGTGGGGATCCCAGATGGGGTCAGGGGCAGTTGGTGAGACCAGGCAGGAGAGAAGAGGGGGACTGGCTCTGCTCAGCATCCTCAGGGCTCGGGGCCATTTTCACCCCCCACTTGCTTTGCCCTGTGCCCTCTCTGGTACCCTTTGTGTGCTTTTCACTCCTTCACCCTAAAATAGCAGTGTTGGCAGAGGGCATCTGCAGAGCAGGGCAATAGTCAAGGTTTGCCCTGGCCATGGCTGCCTGGGATCCCTCTCCTCCCCCGGGGGACATTCAGGGCCATGTGGGACCCCACAGTCAGCCAGAGTGGCCTTGGGCCACATCCAAGGACAGAGGACACACAGCAGTGTCCAGCTGTGGGGTGAGGAGGCTCCTCACAATGGGCAGAGGGGAGGGGACAGCAGGAGGGCAGCACCCAGCGGGTCCCTAGCAGGGGAAGCTGGCAGCTGGTGGCAGTGGGGTGGCTCCTGGTAGCTGTCACTCTTACCTGTGTCTTCTCTTTTTTCGTGACCCCGACTCAGACCTAAGGGATGAAGAGGAGACAGAGATGAAGGAGATACACTGATCTGGCCAGAGGGGAGCAAGGGCTGGGCAGTTTCCAGGCATGAGGAGAAGCACAGGGGGATGGCCCCAAGGTGGGCTGCTGGATGGGGCAGGTGACAGTGGCTGTGAGGAGGTGATGGCCCCATGAAAAGTCATCAGAGTCCATCCCTATCCACTTCTAAATTCCACCCCAGCCCAAGGACCTGAGCAGCCCCAACCAGCCCCTCTGCCCCCAAACACCCCTGCTGTCCCCAGCCTGCTGTCATGTCCATCCTACCTGTCACGTCTGTGTTTCTTTCCAGTCTTCTTTTTCTTCTCCTTGCGGATGGGTGAAGAGCTGTCACAGCTAGAGGGGAAGTGGGTGCCCTTGAGCAGGGAGCAAGACACTCCCCAGCCTCTTCCCCCTGGCTCAGGGGAGCCTGGTCCCACCACCTCCAGCCACATTGCTTCCCCTGAACCACCCCATGGGATGCATGAACATCGCATGGCAGTTATTTCCTGGGGGATTTGGGCTGGGGGACAGAAAGGGACTTTTGGCAGAAGGGCTCTCGCTGCTTTCAATTCTGGAATGCCCAAATCCTGCTGTGTCTCATTGCCACCTCGTGGGCTCTCCTGCCTCCAGCAGGAGACAAGGTGGTCAATTCCCAGGGGGATTTCAGAGGGGGACAGTGGGTGGCAGAGGCCAGTCTGTGCCCAGTGGCCTTGCAAGCCCAGAGGGGACCCCACAGCCCAGCCACCCAGGGGTCACTCACACTCACCTGCGCTCTGAGCCGGGTTTCCTCTTTTTGCTGCCATGGGAAAGGCAGAGAAGAAAGGGACATTAGGGACAGCATCCTTCTCAGGCAGCCAGTGCCAAGTGGTGAGGTTTTGGGCAGACAGACCCTTCACAGAGCCATATCCTGCCTCGTGCTGTGCCCTGTGGCAGCAAGCTCCTTCCCCACGTGGACCAGGCAAGGTCCCAGCAGTGCATGCAGTAGGTGTGTGCACACACGAGTGTGTTGAAGTATCAATACATGCAGATGCGTTGCATCCCTTAAGGGTGCACATTCAGGGATGTACTGCCCCCAAAAGTGGGGTGACTTGCCCCTCCAGAGCCTGGCAAAGGCTGAGCTGGGAGGTGAGCTGCCCTCCAGAGAGAGGGGACAGCACAGGGGCAGCTGGGGACTCACCGGCTCCGGCGGTGACCTGATTTCTTCTTCTTTTTCTTCTTGGGTGGAGGAGAGGTGGAGCTGCTTGAGCGTCTTTTCAACCTGTGGGAGACAGCAGACAAGGCTGGGGAAAGAAGAAGGGACAGGCCCCTGGCCTCTGTGTCCCTGGATGGGGACCCTGTGCACAGCAGGTCTCCAAATCCACGCAAACCTGTACTCGCGGTGGCCGCTGTCCTCGCGGTAGCACTCGGCCGAGCAGTCGCACTGCAGCAGGCAGCCCTCTCCATAGTCAGGGTACTCCACCTCATACTCCTCCCCATCCGCCCCGTGGTGGTTTTCTATCACACTGCCAAAGGGGGAAGAGCAGGATTACTCTGGGGATCCCCATTCCCTGTTTCCCACCAGAGTAGCTGGGGCAGCCCCAGTGCAGCTACAGGGGTTGGGGGGCATTGCCTCTGCCACAGCATCCCCAGGGGACCTTGGTCATGTCCCTTGATGTCCACACACAGCAAAGTCCCAGGGTGGAGGTCTGCTCAGGGTATTCCTGTGGCTCCAACCCCTGCAGAGATCCCCACCAGGCTGGCCCAGGGACACTGTGAGACTCAGGCCACCATCTCCCTACAGGACCCAGCCTCAGCCTCGTTTGAGCCCCTTTTGGCTTTGCTCAAGTGCTGGGGCTGAGCGGGAGGCTGGGTCAGCCCAGGTGGGTTGCAGGGCTGGATAAGGGTGAGAGGAGCTGACGGAAGACCAGCAGTGGAAATTTAGGTGGGAACTGCCCAGGATGATCTGGGCTTTGAGTACAACACCCCACAGTGCCACCAGCTCAGCACTGGAGCTCCAGGCAGGCAATGGTCAATGTCCATCCTAGGGCCAGGTGAAGAAGGGGTGGGGGGACATCATGCCTAGAGCCATCAGGGTCTCTCTCTCTCTCCTGAGTGCCTTCATCAGCATTAATTTTTCCCACTGCCATGGAAACCGGCATGAGGTTGCCATTGACTACCGGGGCTGTGGGCAGGGCTTGGTGGAGGCCTGGCAGCTGGACTAGGACAGTCTCAGGAGTCCCTTCCCAACCTCTTCCTGATGCCCCCACCTCCCTGAGTTGGCTCTGCAATCAGCCCCAGGAGGAAAACCCACAGGGAGCCTCTCATTTGCTCTTGAGGGACATAGGACATCTCACCCATGGAGGGACAAGAACATCCAGGTGCTCTGGAAGGAAACTTAAGGAGACAGGTGTGGAGGGTGCTCAGCACCACAGCAGCCCAGGTGTTTGCTTCCCAAGGGAGATTTGCCCTCAGAAACGTGATGTGGGCTCCTCTGCCCTTCCCAGCCAGCAGGTGTGCAGTCAACAATGCTGGTGCAGAAGTGCAGCCCCACAGCATCAGTCCCTCGGCAGCCTGGCCATTGCCTGAGAAAAGGGAAGCTTCCAGTTCCAGACTGCAGATCTGACAGTGGCACGTGTTGGCATCCTTGGCCACAGGCAGGCCATGGGCTGTTTAACCTAATTAGAAATGTCTTGGACCGAAACTACTCACGAGGCACCCTCCCCCTAACCACGGACGATCGCTCAAGCAGGACTCAGGCTCCTTTCTGTGCCACAACCATGGCTGGCTGGGTCCTCTGCACATGACTCCTGCTTTGGCCATGTCCCAAAGGTAGAATCAGCCTTTCAGCCACCCACCCAACCGTGGGAAGGGGGAGAAAACAGGCAAAGAGAGAAGGGAGCAGGGTTAATTCTCTGTGTGTGTGTCTGCTCTGTGAGCAGGCAGTGCTCCATGCTGGAGCCCGCTGCCAGCATCTCACCCATTAGCTGTGCTCAGCAGCTCAAGACCAGCCTTGTGCTGTTCCAATTATCCCTCCCTGCCCAGCACACGCTCGCCTTTGTCTGCAATCCCACCAGCCTGTCCATCAAACCCTTCTCCTTGGGGACTGGGCTGTACCGAGCCGCGCACACGGAGACGGGAGCTGGGAGAGCACAAAGAGCAAAGCCAGGGACTCAGGTGGTTACAGCTCTGCTCGATGCCTCAGTTTTCTCTGGGGAGTTATGCAGATGATGCTGAGCCCTCGCATTGGCTCTGAAACAGGACCAGCTGGTTCAGACTCACAGTCCCAGCAGCCAAGGACCGCGTGGTAAAAGCCCAAAGCGGTGCTGGAGCGGGACCAGCCCACGAGATGTTCTGCTGAGCACTCTCCCAGCCACCACAAGGGCTGAGGCTCTTTATTTAAAGCTTATTTAACCCCCTTGTCCAGCCTCTTCATGCAGCAGAGACCTTTGGCACACAGGATATGCTCCAGCAGCTCAGATCCCTGCTGCTTGAGGAGCCACCTCCTTCGGACCCAGCTCCTACCAGCCTCCTGAAGCGCCTCTGGCTTTGCTCTCCTCTGAGCAATCCCTTGCTGTGAGACTGCTCCTTCCAGCTCAGCACTATTATTTATAGCCCCGGGGCTAATCTTTAATGATTACCCTTCGTTTTGCAAAACCAAGCCTGTAAAGGTGACAGCCAGGGCTGCCTGGGTAACTTTCAGGCACCCTTGGCTTCCCCATGTGCTCGTTACAGCACTGTCCCTAACGAGCCTGCCAGGGAGATGCCCTAGAGATGACTCCTGCCCCACCAGCAAAGGCCACTTGTTAACACCTCAGGCATGATCCTCAGTGACCTGGGCAGGTTGGTTTCCCCCATGCCTTGTTTTTTCCTGCCTGGAGGAGGATCCTGAATGTTTCATGCTGTCCCAAGCCCATGAGTCCCATCCAGGCAGGGCACAGCCACGTTCCTGTGTCCCACCCTGCCTGGCGTGCCAGCAGAGTGGTGTGAGGGAGGCTCTCCCTGCTGCCACGGCTTCCCTGCCTCCTCCCTCGCCCTGATTTCCTGACCCTAATGAAGCATTAATATTCAGTGAACCTGAAGCATCTATTCCTGTCCCAAGTGACCTGGTTTCCAGGCTGATGGATGGTGCACGCCGGGCCAGCCATGCTGCCTGGGCCATTAAGCATTGCACTGATAAATCATCATCAAGCTGGGGTGGACCCTGGTGAGGCAGGAACAGTGCAGTGCAGGGCAGGAGCAGCAACTGGCATGTCCCCAGCAGGAGTTGGGCTGTTTTGGACACCAAACATGAGCCCTGAGCCCTCTTCTAGGGCAGAAGCAGCCCCCCAGGACCAGGCACTGTGAGGAGTGATTAGGAGCAGAGGAACAGTACAGGATCTCCTTGGAGGAGCTTCTTCCATGGGGTCCCTGCCCCTGGCTGGTGGGGTGAGCCAAGCATTGAGATCTTCTGCACTTGGGTTTCATCCTCTGGGACAGGAGCATTGCAATGCTGGCCTCTGCACAGCACCCAGAGGTCTCCAAATGACCAGTGCAGGATAACCTTTAACCTCTGCAGAGGTAGGACACTGCCTTAGGCAATTCCTGCCTCCAACTGACTGAACAGCCGACCAACCAACCAACCAACCAACTAACCATCAAATCAACCAACAAACCAACAAATCAACCAATCAACCACCAGACATCAAATCACCAAATCAACCAACCAACCAACCAACCAACCAATAAATCAAACAAGCATTGACTCAAAGCCAACACTCACCCATCCATCCATCCACCTACCCATCCATCCATCCATCCATCCATCCATCCATCCATCCATCTCTTTATACCCTCTCCACGTCCATCCAGCTATCCAGTCATGCCCAGATTTACCCTCATCCACCCACCCACCTGCCCATTGATGCTCAGAGGCAATCAAGGACGTGTCTCTCTGGGATGAGAAACACTGATGGACCAACTGGAAGCTGCCTGACTTACATTTGGCGCCCGTGCTGGTCCTCCCTGGTGAGCACACCCTCCTTCTCCATCAGCATTTGCCGAAAGGTCCCCACTTTCTGTCGGATCTCCTCTTCAGAGTACCTGGATGGGCAGAGACGTGGTCAGGGCTGCTGTGGTTGGAGCATGGGCTCCCCATGGACCTGCAGGGGAACTCTATACCTTTGTAAGTGACACACGGCCCAAGGGGCCAATCAAAAGGGGAGGTGGCATGGTGATAGTCATCAGGGCCTGGAGGACAGCAGGCCCTCTGCTCAGTCCCCTGCCACCACTATCTGTGTCCTCCTGTCTCCTGCCTGCTTCTCCCAGCAGTGCTTGGCAGGGGAAGGGACACCAAGAAGGGGGAAAAGAAAAGGATGACTATGGAGTTGCCATTCCCTGTGACTGCCCCAGGCTTTGGGGAAAGTGCCCACCAAAACCCTCTTGGCAGTGCCACCATTGCAGCCAGTGATTCTGGGGTTCCCTCCCAGCATCTCTGTCCCATCATGAGCTCCCCCTGCTCGTCCCCTGATGCTCTGGGGCCCTGAAAGCTGTGCCAGCTCTGCACTACCGCTGAGCTGACTCAGGCGCCGCAGGGTTATTAACGAGAGACACTAATCACTGTGTCCTGGCATCTGAGAACAACCACTGCAAACCACGGCACTCCTGCCATCCCCGAGGTGTCCCTGGGAAGGGACAGGTGACAGCCCTGGCCAGGTGGTCCTGTGCCACATCCCATGGCTGCACAAGGGCACCTGAGCATCCTCCTCAACTAAAAACATCCCAACAGAGGGATGTAGTGGAGAGACCCACAATGCTCTTGGCATCATCCCAGGGGAGAGGGTGAAGGGAGGGGAACCTCATGTCACCACCACACTGCCACTCTGGAAAGGAAGGGGTTGGGCTCTGTGTGTGTCCCTGTCCTCAGCCACAGCCTCTAGAGGGGCTACTCATGGCCCACCCTTTCCATCACACCCCATCAGCATTCACTGCCACGAGCCCAGAAAACTGGATGCCAGAGCCAGGCCGAGCCCTGCAGGAAGTCCCCAAGGCTGGCACTTCACACAGCCCGTGCTAGGGACAGTGATGCCCCTTGCAGAGCTCTGGGTGCCCTGGGTGAAGAAGGGCATGTGGCACCACCCACCCCTCCTGCAGTGTCCATGAAGGGGAACAGCAAGGAGAGGGGAATTAATATTAACCAACTCATTTGCACTGAAAGGCTCTCATTAACTCCCCAGCCACACTCCACACAGAAGGAAGGCTCATAACAGGGTATGGAGGCATCCTGGCTGCTTCCCCTTCCCTTGCACCTGGGTGTGGGGAGCCCCAAAACCAGGGTAGCACCCCCAAATGCTGCTCTGCTCTGTTCCCTCGATGGCAGTGCACCCGGCTGGGCAGAGTGGCCACCCCAGGAGGATGGAGCTGACAGCCCCAGCCATCCCATGGACACCAGCCAGCCCACAGCAGCAGGAAGATGTCTGCCCAAGATCAGCATTTGCTGCAGCATATTAAGAACACAGCCGGTGCTCTTGGAGAGGGGACGTGAGGCCAAACAGGAGGTGACAGATGGGCCACTGTGGCTGGGCCATTAGCAAATCTGTGGGGGGAGGCCGAGGCGAGGAACTCCCCACCACCTCCAGGGATGGAGGCAGGAGCATCACCAGCCTTTTCCCTCCTGCATTCCCCTGGTGCTGGTTAGAAACCCCCCTGTAGGAGAGGGTTTGCTTTTCCATTTCACATATAGAACGGATTTGGGCAAGAAAGAAAATTTGCTGACACTTCTTTTCTGGACAAGGAATCCAGCCTGCAGGCAGGGAATAACAGTGCAGGCAGCCTGGAGCGAGCTACAGCACAGGCAGGAGGAGCCATCCGCCTTTAAGGAAACAAGGGAGTGCTTAAATCCCTGCAGAATCCCCTCTGCTGACACTCACATCCATCCTGGAGCTCTGCCCTCATCAACAACTCCCCCAAGGCCATGGCCAGGAGGCTGCCCCTGGTCCAGGCAGAAACCTCAGGGGTGCAAATCCCTTCTCATGGAACCCCCTGGAAAGCCCCTGTGGGGAGGGGAAGAGCAGGCAGAGGATTAAGCAGGCTGACCAAGATTATTACTGTAATTATATTATCATTTCGGCGTATCGCCATCATCAGTGTTATTAATAGCCTTAATAACAGCAAAGCAATTACAGCAATAACAACAATCCTGGTTGCAGTGTTGCTATTACCTATTGCAGTAATGCTACTACCAGTAGTAAGATCCCTACTAGGGCTTGGGAACCCGACAGGAGGCTCTGGGCTCCCCAAAGCGCCAGGTCAGCCTTATTTATTTCCATAATGACAAATTAGGCACAATCATTATTCCAGTCTGTGTGAGACAATTTAATTCTAGGTCACGCTTGCACTCTTAATGAAAGCCTTGGCGAAGCCTTCCCTCAATCCATTTTCCTTCTCCCCAGCTGATACCAGTCCCCATCTACCCAAGTGTGCCGAAGAATTTGCTCCATCCATCAGGTTTTAGAGAGCTGTCAGAGGGATCAGGATGTTTGGCTGCTGCCAGAGACAGCACAGCCATGCCCAGCAGGGATGGGGGTCTCCTTTCTGGCCCCCCCAGTCGTTTCTGCCCACCCAGGAAGGGATGTTCCTCAGCCCTTTTTGTTTTTCCCTATGCCTTTGTTTCCAAAGGGGAGAGCAAAGGCTGGGGAGCAGCTTGCAGTGCCTGGCCATGGCATTGGCAGCATGGGGTAGGGGGGTCCTGTCACCCCAAAACTGGGGAGGGGAAGGAAAACAGGGCAAACTGAAGCCCCAAACCAGCCTCTCCTATGACTAAATCCCAGCTTTCCTCTGGGATCTCACATCCCAAGCATGTGGAGCACAGGATAAGTGGCACTGATGACTTGCACATCCATGAGCAACTTCACTCCCCCTTCCTGCTTCAGCTTTCCCTGCAGGACAAGCTGGGAGCCCAAACTTCCAAGCTGGGCAAGTGGATGAACTCCTAGGCATTTCCCACTACAGACCAACCCACCAGAGCTGTCTGGTTCACCCAAAAGTGGATTTACTTCCAAATGGTGACATTTGCCACATCAAGGCATTTCTTAAAGGAGGAGAATAAGATGCAAACAGGTCAAAAGGATCCCATCCCCAACGTCCCCACAACTCACCCCTGCTCCTCCATCATCTCCTGCAGCTCCATGCACTTCAGCTCCACCCGCCGCTTGCGCTCATGGTCCAGGATTTCCCGGTGAGCCTTCTTCACCATGCTGGGCTCCACCAGCCGCACCTCCTCCTCGCCCTTGTGCCACGTTCCCGAGGCACCGGGCTGGGGGAAGCCGTTGGAGGCTTCCTGGGGCGAAGGCACGTCAGCCCCATTGTTGTAGAGAGCCATGATTGCCTGGGAGGGAGAGAAAGAGTCAGGGTCGGTGCCTGCCCCGCTTCCCCTCTCACCCCGTGACAGTGAGGGCACCCTGCGAGGACCTGAGGGTAAAATCAGTCTTGAAAGCAGGTTGATGGGGACAGTGACTAGATCTCCCTGCCCCTTGCTTCAAAAGTGAGGCTGGGGCTACTTCTGCCACCGTGACAAGAGGACTGGCTCCTGGGAAGGAGAGGAGGATGCTCTGCTCCAGCCTCGTACTGGCAAAGCCTGGCCAAGGGTGAGTCTGTGGGGCCCAAGACAGCAGCAGGACATGGACCCCATGAACCCCATTGTCAGCCAGTGTGGGTTTGGAGCAGGGACAGGTATCCATCCTCACAGTCCCCTATGGACCCAAAGACCTCAGATATCCCCTCGCATTTCCCAGCTGCACTGGCCGGTTTGGTTGCAGTGGTGGGACATCCTGATGTCAGGCTCAGGCAGCAAACACTTGCTGATGCTCTTGGGCCATAGCCTGGCACCCTTTGGGTATGGCCTGGCATCCTCTGCCATGGCACTGTGTCGGCTGCAAGGGGAGATGAGGATCCCCACCAGCCTCTGCCCCTCTGCCTTCTCCCTGCTCCTTCACCTTCATGTGTCTCTGCCTCCTCTTTCCACCACGCAGTCAATGTGTCCTCACTTGGCTCCAAAAATAACCCCTGGGAGAGGACAACTGCTCCCGAGCAGCACTGCCATGCTGAGGCTCTGGCTGATGCTCCCCGAGCCTGAGGGAGGAGATGCTCCCAAATCTCCTGGATCAACCAGACAGACACAGCCCTGTCTCAGCGCCCTTGGGCCACCGGCGCATGGCTGAGCACCCATTCCTCGCTGTCCCTGTTGTCCTGCCAGGCCTCAGCTCCCCTGCCCAGCACTCCAGCCCTCTCCCGAGCATGGGATGCTCCCATTGGAGATCTGCTGCCTTAACCACCAGCTCCACCAGGCTGCAGAGGCAGCACCTTGCCTTTACAGGGACCCTGCACAAAGACAAACAAGCAGGAGCAAAGGCAGAGCATCCTGCCTCACTCTCCAAGCTGGATTTGGGCTTGGAGAAGCAGCTTTTGCCAGAAAGACACTTTGAGGTGTTTCTATCCCAGGGATCCTGCTGGAGAAGCTTTTCCAATGATGGGTGATGCCTGAATGTCATCTCCTATGCAGGAAGCAGCCAATCCTTGGGTGGCTGGCTCACGCTGCCCATGGAGGATGGGGCAAACACTGGCCTAGGGAAGGAGGATCCCTGAGCCCAGCAGAAGCAGAAAGGGAAGATGGACCACGGACTGATCCACACTGTTTCAAGCCCAGGAACGGTTTGCCATTCCCAGTGTGCCATTCCACCAGGATACCAGGCAGTTCAGAGCTTTCCATGGCCAGGCCAGCTGGGACAGAGCCAGGGTGGGACTGCAGGTCACCCACGAGAGGCTTTGATGAGGTTTCTTTGCTATTTGAGAAGAGAAAATACCTCGGAGCCCTCCCTGGGGTGGTGGGGCCAGAAGGTGTCTCCCATCCCACAGCATCCCCCCAGGACATCCCTGACTGTCCTCCTGTCACTGGCTGCCCCACACAGTCATTTATCTCCCGACAAGCCCGCCCAGGGATGGCAGCAGCTGAGTGCTTAATTACAAGGCTTTTTTTTTTCTCCCATTACTACCATGCAGAGAGGAGCCAGCAGCCTTTATTTCCACAGAGGCACTGGTGCAGCAGGAGCCAGCCAGAGCTCTGCACTCCTGGATGCTCATGCCTACACCTGGAGGGTCCCCCCTTGCCTGCAGCACCCACATTTCAAACCCCGTGACACCCCACAGCCCTGCTCAGCCCTCCCTGCCCACCCTGAACCCAGCCCCCTCCATATCCCAGGATGGCTCCAGGTTGGAGAACAGAGAGATGCTGCAGAAAAACCTGCCTTGGGGGCTCCTCTCCCTCTTTCTCCCATCAGGACATGAAGCCAAAAACCTGGAAGGAAGGTAGAGAAAGGGAGAAGCTCCCTACTTAGAAACCTTTCCCCACAGAGGGGCTCAGAGGAGGAGAGAGGATGCTTTCTGCAGCAGCCTCTGCTTGCTTGTCCCCTGTGGGAATTCATTTTATCCCGAGCCCAGCAGTGGATAAATTCATTGCTGAAAAACCTTGAGAGTGTGTAGCATATAGAATTGGGCAGGTGGATGGAGACAAACTGGCAGCTGGATGGGTACCTGTGAGAGAAGGCTGCATGGGGGTGGAGGCAAGCAAATCCACCAGGAAATGCTCCTTGTTCCCATGAAAAGGATGGAGCTGGAGAAATCTCCTTGCACCTGGGGCCGGGAAGGTGGAGCTGGACTGGGGGTGGACATGGTACTGTATCCCAGTGTCCCCTCAGCCTGGAGCCATATCCACCGTGGGAGCTGCCACCAGCCCCCTGCCTCAGGCACAGCAGTGGCAGGGAAACAAAGGAATGGGAAAAACCCACCCACAACCCTCCCCCCAGCTCTCCAAAGGTGCCCCAGGCAAATCCCTGGGTTCCAAACAGAGCCAGCCCTACACTGCTGGTGAAAATGGGGACAAGGCATCAGGGCAGAGGGAGCCCATGTCCCCAGCTGGGTCTGTGCCCTCCCTGCCCCACAAGGAGAGCCCCAGCGATGCCCTGCACTCACAAGGGACAGCTCAGGGACACAGAGTGGCTGCCACCACCACGACCTCAATCCACCGGCCACCACACAGGGACCACCTGGCTCTGCCCGCACCAAAATCAGCACCAAACCCATCAGCACAGCCCTGGCCAAAGAGCAGTGGTTTCCCGCCCGGCTCGGCGCTACCCCGATAATAAAGATGATGGTTAAATATTTCATTATCTGCAGTAATTACCCACAAAACATCAATCACTGGCAGCCACTGCCTGGCTGCCTTGCCCAGAGGGAGAGGAGGCATCCTGGGGCGAGCTGTGTCTCCACACACTCCCAAAGGCTGCAGGATGTAGCTGGGGACAGTTGCATCCATTCCCACCTCCCAAATTCCCTTACTGCCACCCAGGAGGGCCCAAACCCCCTGGCACCATGGGCTGGAGCTGCTGGGGACACTCCTGAGAAATCCCTCTTTTCCCATACTAACCAGGCATTCGCTCACGTATTTTGGGATCCTGATCCTCCTCCTACGTGCCACCTTGGGCCTTGGGGAGGTCAATCCAGCTTTTCAGCTTGCAGGTGCTTTCTGATACCTGAATTGGAGCTTTTGGAAGTGTTCAGAGATGCCCCATCCTCCATCCCTATCTTCAATCTCATCCTCATCCCCTTCCTCATCATCCTCCCCATCCACCATTCTCATCTTCATTCTCCATCCCCATCCCCATTCTCCATTCTCCTCCCTATCCCCATCTTACACCTTCATCCCTCTTTTCCATTCTCCTCCTCCTCACCCTCCACCACCATCCTCCATCCCATGCCCGGGTCCCTCCCTCCTTCCCCAGCCATGCTGAATCACACCCAGGGTGTGGAGGACCTGGGCACCCGCAGTAGCAGCTCAGAGACTGCCAGGACAGACAGAAGGACAGACACACTGCACTGTGCCCCTGTCACACAGCCAGGACAGGCCCAGCCTCGCCATCCTGCCAGGGTTTGGGGCTGCTGGTTTCCAGCCAAGCTGTGAGTGGAGCTCACTCCCTGCGGGCTGAGGTGGGATGGCCCAAGGATGTGACCGTCCCCGTGTCCCAGCCCTGGGGCTGTCCCACCGGGGCTTTGTCCAGCTCACAGGTTCAGAACTCCAGACCGAAAGGAAAGAAGCAAAATGATGGGGAAAAGAGCGTTATTTCCCCAAACCGCTTCGGCCCTTTTTTTTTCCCAGCCCAGAACAAGCCCCTTCCCAGCCGGCTCTGCTGAGATCCCCCCTTGGTCCCGCAGCCCCGGGCGCTGAGCAGCCGCCGCAGGGCCCTGCCGCCGTACTGCGGCTGGAGCCGCTTCCCGGGGGGAGCGGGGACGGCAGCGGGGAGGCGGCGGTGCCTGGATGCTCTCCCGGGTGCCTGGATGCTGTCCCCGGTGCCTGGATGCTCTCCCGGCGTCTCTCCCTCGCTAGGGAAAGGCGGCAGCGGTCCCCGGGTATCCTGCCCCCTCCCCGTGCCTCGGTGCTAATTAAAGCCGCCTCCGGCCGGTGCTCCATTAATTCTCGCCACATCCAGCTGCACCAGCCGGGGCGGCCGTGAGCACCCGCGGGCCGGGATGCGGGATGATCCCCGCACGGGATGCGGGCACGGGATGCGGGCACGGGATGCGGGCACGGAGCCCAGGACGGTGGCTCCCTGGACCACTCGTGCACTGAGCGTGCCAGAGCTCGGCCCCAACACGCCAGCGACAGCCCAGATGAGGCGAGGATGCTCCAGGCACTCCAGAGAGGTTGACGGGGTGGTCCCCGTGGTTCTCCTGTCTGTTGGGATCTCATCAGGACAGAAACCATAACCCTGTCCCCAAGCAGGCACAGCCCCATCCCCTGTCTGTGCTCTGGCGACAGCTGGGAGAAGATCTTTTTTTCCCAGGACACAAAATATGCCAGAACACCGTGGCCAGGCAGCCAGCCTCCTCTGAACACCCAGCTGGAGTTACAAGGAGGAGAAGTCCGGGGTTGCTGCCATTAATTGGGCTGACCTTCTCCGGAGCTGCCTTCCAGTGCCAGAAACTGTGAGTCAGACCTTCAAGAACGAGGAAAAAAGGCAAATGTAGCTTTAAAAGTGCAGCCATTCTGGGGCTTGTTAGCGCTGCCCTCCAGCCCCAAGGCATAGGGATGATGCCCGCGGGAAGGGGCAGTGGGAATGGATTGGTGACAGCCGTCCCAGCGCTCCCATCCCTATTTCCCCAAGCCCAGGGCATCTTTTCCTATAGCTGCCTGAACAAAATCTGACACCTCGCAGACTTTAAAGCAATTAGTAAAGAATATATGGATGCTGGCTGGGGGGTCAGGAGCTGCAGATGCATGTGCATACCTATGTCTGTGCAGATATATATATATGTATGTATATATATATATATATATATAAATACATATATATTTTAAAATAGATGAGGAGGCTGGTGGAGAAGCTAAACAGTTGCTAAGCAACTGGGCTCCTTCCTGGCTTGGGGATGTAGGGATGGGGGAGCCAGGGCTGGGGACTGGTCCCACACTGGACAAGCATCACACAGGGGTGTGGGCACAGAGATCCCCTCTTGGGAGATGATCCAGGGAGAAGGACACAATGGAGGGCGAGGAGCCAGGATTTACTCCTGCCCCCAGAATGCTGCAGCTGAAGCCCCCCCAGCCTGAACCCCTCGGGCTGTTGGCGATTGAGGAGCTCCATTCTCAGCTCTGGCTGGAGAAGAGCTGGTGGGAAAGGGGTCACCCCATGATAGGGAGGAAGCCCCATGCAGTGACCCCATTCCTGAATCAGGGATGAGGGAAAGGAGCAGCACATCCACGTGGTAACAGCAATCCCCCCGTGCTGAGTGGAGAGGCAGCAGATCCAGCTGCTGGGTTTTCCTACGGGATCCCCAGCCCTGCACCCCTTTGGCCACACTTCCCTCGTCCCCTTGGGAATGCCCTGCCAGACCTTCCGCAAACAGGAGGTGATTAAACAAGGAATGGGGATGGAGAGGGGGAACAGCCACCCCGGGTTTTGCACCTTTGGGGCCATTTGCTTTGCTGGACAAGGAGTCAGGAGGAGGTACAGTCAGCTCGAGGCCCTGAGGAAGGGGAGGAATAACACTACTACAAATAAAAGCAATTATTGAGCACATGGAGGAGCAGGGGGATGACTGTCACAATGAGGTCACCTTCCCCAATGGGGACACAATCCCGGTGAACACCCCCTGGAGCTGAGCACTGCAGGTAGAGGGGGGTGTCACAGCCAGTGCAGGGGGAGCATCCAGCTGGGAATCCCCCCAGCACCCCCCCTCCCCGTGGCTGGCTGGGTGGTTGTGTAACGGGAGGAGCTATTCCGGGGTTTGAGCACATTATATAAGCCACGGGCCACCTGGCCGGGGAAAACGGGAGCTGGGAGACAGGAAGGAGGAGGAGGAGGAGAAAGGGCAGACCCTCAGCATCTGGCAGACCCCCAGCATCAGCACTAACCCCACAGGGTGACCTGCACCCCGCAGGCATCCCCTGCCCAGAGATACGGGGTGAGCACCCTCTGCTCCCTCTTCCAGCAGCCTCCAGGACCCGCTGCCACACACCCACCCACAGCTGGATCCGGCCCCTGCGGCACAAGACCCTTTGTCCAGGGGAAAAACATCATTTTCTTGGCACCAGAGACAAAGCCAACCAAGACCCCCGCACCCCTCTGCCTGGCAAAACCCTTGCTTGCCATTCCCAACTGTGACCAAGTACCAAAGGTTCCCTTCAAATCTGCCCAAGCTGTGGCTCTGAAACCCCTGACATGCCCTGCACAGGATGAGTCCTGGGGCAGGGGGAGGCAGGTGGGATGCCAGGGGGATTTTGGGAAAGCAGGTGAGACACAGAGAGTGTGAGGCCACGCTGGCAGAGTGGGACAGAGCGATGATGATGTGTGTGTGGACACAAATACTGTCCCCAAAATCCCCCCCCAGCGGGGGTGTCCCTGTGCTCCTGCCAGAGAAGAATCCACATGCCAGGGCAAGGAAACCACTGAGCACCTGCACCCTCAGAGAAGGTTCTTGACATTTGTCATCAACCTAAGACACCCCCAAATGCTACCAGCTCCCGGGTGACCCCCCTACAGCAGTGGGAGCACAGGCAAACCAAGACACATCCAGTCTGAAATCTTGCTCTGGAGGGAATGAATGAACCTGTGTCCTCTGAAAGCCACCTGCTCCCCCTGAGCCATGGCCCGACCCACCACCACCAGCCCCCTGCACGGCACAGCCTGGACATCCCTGGGGACAAACCTGATCTGGGAAGGAGAAGCACAAAACACTCCCCCAAAGACAGGAGGTTGAGTTGCTGCTGTGGCTCCCCGCTGCCAAGCCTTGCCCCTTCTCCTTCCCTCGTGCAACACCCGCAGGGTTTGAAATCTCATCAGCCAAACCCTCCCCAGCACAGCCTGGGGGTCCACGCAGCAGAAAGAGGGGATTTAGGAGCCTTGTCTCAGCCTCGTCTCCCACCTGCACTGCATAAGGCATCTGCTGAGGGACCATCCCTGTCCCGTCCTTCCCAGCCAAAAACCTACTGCTGGGGGTCACCCACTGTCCCAGTCCCATCCTGTCTCCCCCCAGCATGGAAAAGAGGGATGTGGGTGCCCCCCCAGCCACTCCCCCAGCATCAGGGAGCCCCCGGCACATCCACATCCCAGAGGGACCCCCTGTACCCCAAAAAGCGCCTCGTCTCCAGACTCCTCACCCCATCCCGCACCCCCGGGGAGCATCAAACCTCACCTCCCATCACAGGGACACCCCTGGCACACCCCTCCCGGTGTGGTCCCCAGCTATCCCAGCACCCACAGTACGACGCACACCTTCCCCATCCCTCCCGTCCATGTCCCTTTGCAGACCCCAATTCCTGCCCCCTGAGGAGCACCGCGCCCCCAAATCCCCATCGCGGGGGTCGCCACCCGCCCGTCCCCAGCATCCCCCGATGGGTGGGGGGGGCTCCGTCCTCCCCCACCCCCTGCACCTCCCGGCGTCCCCCTCAGGGCCCAGCGCGGTCCCAGCGCCCCCCGGCCCCGCTGCTCTCCCTTCCCGGCCCGACAGCCCCGGGCCCGGCCGCGCCTCACCTCGCCCCGCCGTCCCGCTGGGCCCGGCCCCGCTGGGTGGCTGCCGGCCGCGGGGGGTGCCGGGGGTGCCGGTGGAGCCGGGGGTGCCGGTGGAGCCGGTGGAGCCGGGGGTGCCGGTGGAGCCGGGGGTCCCGCCGGCCGCGGCCCCTCCCGCGCGGCCCCGGCGCGGCCGCTGCTGAAGTGCTGGACAGCTCCGGCACTCGGAGCCGCCCGCCGGAGCGCCGCCGCCGCCCAGCGCCGCCCGCAGCGCCGCCTGCCGGCCGGAGGGCGCGCCTGCACCGCGCCGCGCGGCTCCCCGAGCGCCGTCCGTACACAGTGCCCGAGACTCCATGGATCCCTGCACTTCCGTGGATCCCCGTCCCTACACAGAGCCCGAGATTCCATGGATCCCGGCACTTCCATGGATCCCTGCACTTCCGTGGACCCCTGCACTTCCATGGATCCCTGCACTTCCGTGGACCCCTGCACTTCCATGGATCCCTGCACTTCCGTGGACCCCTGCACTTCCATGGACCCCCGTCCGTACACAGAGCCCGAGATTCCATGGATCCCTGCACTTCCGTGGATCCCTGCACTTCCATGGACCCCCGTCCTTACACAGAGCCCGAGATTCCATGGATCCCTGTACTTCCATAGACCCCTGTCACCCTTACACAGAGCCCTGTACTTACACAGAACCCCGTCCTTATACAGAGCCCTGTCCTTACAGAGCCCTGCCATTCCATAGATCCCTGTACTTCCATAGACCCCCATCACCCTTACACAGACCCTTATCATCCTCACACAGACCCCCGTCATCCTCACACAGAGCCCGGTCCTTACACAGAGCCCTGTTCTTCCACAGACTCCTGTCCTTCCATAGATCCCTGTACCTCCATAGAACCCCCGGTCCTTCCACAGACTCCCATCATCCTTCCACAGACCCCTTTCATTCCATAGATCCCTGTCCTTACACAGACCCCCCTTCATCCTTACACAGAGCCCCCAGTCCTTCTAAAGCCTCTTTGATCCCTCCACAGCTCTCCTGTACTGCACAGAGCCCCCCATCCTTCCACAGAGCTCCCCCTCCCTGTATCCCATCCCATTCCATATCCCATCCTAAACCATCCCATACCCCACCCTGTATCCCATCCCATGTTCCACCCTGAATTCCATCCCACCCTTTACCTCCTCCCCACGATGCCCCCAGTGGTCCCCCAGTGCAAGCCCAGTGTCCCCAGCCCTGCCCAGTTCCCAGCTGATTCTCCAGCACTGCCTGGGAGCACCTGGAACACCTCCAGCCTGGCGGGTGGGGGGGCTTTGGGATGGCTGAGGGGCTGTGCTGATCTGGGAGATGTTGGGTCCCCAACGGGGACACTCCCCAGTGCTGCAGCTCAGGTAATGAGTCCGTGTTAATGAGCCCATAATTAATTTTCATTTCCTTCAGTGATGCCGAGCGCTTGCCCTCCTCGGCAGACAGGAAATGGTGAAACCAGAGAAGGGGGAAAAGCTCCCAAACTTCCCCTAAACCACCTCAAAACTGCCCAGTGTGGTCATGACCAGGGTTTAACTTCTGAAAACACGCTGGATTCACCCCAGCTGCTCTGCCAGGGACACCAAACACACCTGGCTGGGGACACCTGGTCCCACCCCGGCTCAGTTTCCCCTGCACTGCCTGGGCTCTGCATCCCCTGTGACCACAGCTCCCTCCTGAATCTGCCTGCAGCCTCCCAGGCAGAGACCACCAAAAGCACCTGGCCATCACTCCATGGGGGATTCGGCCCCGGAGCAGGATTTGGGCAGGGAGTTTCTGCAGAGACAGGGATGGGAAGCAAAGATGGGGTCTAAGGGGAGCTTTCCTGGGGGCAGCCAAGGCTGGAGAGGCCTGTCCTGGTGGAAATGTCTCCACAACTGGTGGCAGGTGAGTGATGTTGTTTCCTGAGGGAGGACAGACCCAGGAACCAAAATGTTGCCAGCAACACCAGCCCTCCATCCCTCCATCCCCCACCTTCCTCCCCGTCCCTGTGCCCAGGCTGAGGTGGCAGCAAGCCATGGGGACAGGTCCAGCTGGGCGTTCACAGCGCCCAGATGCAAACAGGGTTGGAGGGCACAAGCATCCTCTTTCCACAAGGGTTGAACAACCGTTTGGGGTGGTTTGCTACATCTGCTGAGCAAAACCTGCATCCTGCATCTACCATCCATGTCAGGACTACAGAAACGAGGGGCCATGTGTTGGACCTGTGTCTTTATTAAACTCTATTAAAAAATTTGGGAGGTGCAGCCCCTGGAGCACTGCCAGGGCCACTGCTGCCTCCCCCTGCTCCTACCCTTGTCCCTGTCATGTCCCCCCAGGGCTGACAGCAGATGTCACCTCCTAGGAGGAACCTCCTGCATGGTCAGGACTATTCCTGGTTTAATGCTGGAGGGGAAAATCAGCCCGTGAGAGAGAATCCAGCATGGCCAGGGTGAGCCCGTGCCCTTTGCAGCACCATTATCTTCCCAACACCCCGCAGCGTCCGCAGCGCTGAATAATGCATCAGGTCCTGGGAAACAAAGAAATGAAGGATGAAAAAGCAGCACAGGGAGACCCTGGCACGGCAAGGACAGGAGCTCCATGGGGCTTCCTGGTTTTGGCCAGGAGCCAGGGCTTTGTGGCAGGACCACTGCAGGGTTTGACCAGTAGCCCAGGAGAACAGCAGCGGGAGATGGAGCACACCCAGCCCAGGGTGCAGGATCCCTGGCACGGGCAGCAAACACAGCCAGAACCACACCTGGAACGGGATGGAGAGAGGCAATAGCCAGCCAGGTAGGAAAAATTCAAGAAAAGCAGGGAGAAAAAGCCGCCGGGCAGGCGGGCAAGGTGAAGCCATGAGAGCGGCGAGAAGGAGTGATCTGGTGGAGAACAAAAGGGGGGAGATGGAAGGAGCAGAAGGGTCGGTAATTGCAGGCAAACAGGCAGAGGCAGCCACGGCTGGGGGGAGAGGAGGGAAATCATCACTTGAAAGAAACCGAGGATTTAGGAAAGAGGAGAGAGAAAAGGCGATAAATAATTAAAGGAGATCAAACGAGGCAGGCAGCAGAACAGGCCTAATTGTGAGGATTTGCGCTGAGGTTCGACATCTCCAGCAGCCTCCTCCTGACGCAGAAGAAAGGGCGGCCGGGAGCGGCGCGGGAGCCGCTGCTGGCACGGCACAGGCAGGAGCCCCTGATCAAAGCCTGGCGCTGCCTTTCATGGCGCTCAACAACCTCCACCAGGCAGGGGGGGCAAGAAAATACCAGAAAATGGGGGGGAAAAGCAAAGGTATGAAGGGGAAGGGGCTGGGGCACTGCAATCCTGTGAGAGAGCAGGGTAGGATGGGGACAGGGCATGGGGACAGCCCCGCACGTGCCCAGGGTGACCTTGGTTCGCTCGATCGCAGCTCGGCGGCTGGAGGCTCCCATCGATTTGGGCTTGACCGTGTGGCCACGTGGCCCAGCTCACTGCTGGGGTGGGTTTGCTGGGTTTCCTGCTTCCCCAGGGTTCCCTAACCCTCCCAGGCCTTGGCAGGGGTTTTTCTTCCCTGTGGATTTATTGGGTCACTCTTTGAAGCCCTGGGAATTGTTGTGTACCCATGCTGTGCTGCAGCAAGGTGCCCACCTCCTGTGCCCATCTCCCTCAGCTCATCCAGGAACTCCTGCCTGCTACTCTCCTTGGCACCTCCTTACCCAGAGGTAACAAGTCCAGGAGGAAAGAACACAAGCCAGAGCTGCCCTTCCAGCCTGGAAGTACCTCTGAGCAGTCATTCATCACCAGAGCCATCCTTTGCTTTTGCAAACCCTCCCAGAGCATCACCCAGCATGGCAGAAGCAGAGACCTGCCACTGTCCCAGAGTCCCCAGCTGCATCCTGCCTCATATCCGGTGCCCACACTCTCATCTGTGACCCCATCCAAGCTGTCCCAGTGTCCCCACAGGGTCCCTGCAGGCAGCAGGTGCCAGGGACGGGCGGTGTGGTGGCAGAGCTCAGCTTGAGCGTGCTAACCTCTCCTAACAGGCAATCAAATCCCTGCCCCGGCAGGACTCCCTGCATATTAATTGCACTGCGTTATCCAGCCATCTGTTCCCACCGCCAGGAAAAGAGCAGTCCCTTTGGTCTCCTTTATTAACAGGTTTCCCTGTAAATGCAAACAAACCCTCCTGCCTCGGTGCTGCTCTCCAGCTCTGCTCTGAGGCACCCAGGAGGGAAGTGGGAGCTCTCGGGCATTGCAGTGAACCAGGAGCAGGGAATGCAAAGGTGGTGATTTCACACTGCCTGTGGCCAGGAGGGAGAGCCAGGGGAGGGGGAGAGCTCTGCAAAGACAAATCCGCAGCTCAGATGGTTTGTGATGCTCCTGCTCGCATTAAAACCCTTTGCCCTTGCCCTGTGAGGAAAAGGGGAAGCTGAACTGGCAGTGGGGGAGATGTGCCTGTGCCCCCAGCTACACCCAGCCAACCTCGAGGTGTATTTCCACCTCTCCTTTCCCCATTCCTGGGCAGAGGATGCCGTGCCTGCTCTGGACTGCCAGCCCCAGTGACGTGAGGCTGAGCACAGGGTACCCCAGGTTGGTGGTGCACATGCTGGGCTGCCCAGGGAGGGAAAGGGCAGCAACAGCTCCCTGTCCTGGCAGCTTCTGTGTGGAGAAAGCACTGGAGATTGTGAATTTTGGAGGAGGGCTCCTGAGAGAGGGCAATAGTTACCCAGCACCTTTCTGAAGTACCTCCAGCCCCTCCAGTCTTGCTCTTTTGCTGGAACTGGGAGGCAGCCAGCTTTGGCAAGGCAGAAGCTGCACTACACTGTTGTTCTTTCTTCTGCTTCTCCTAAATATCACCAAAATGCCATGGATTGTCCTCGGGCTCAGCCACGCCTGCTGCAGCTGTACCAGCCTTACCCCAAGGAAAGGGGCTGCTGGCAGCTCCCAGAGCCCCCAGGGTGAGCTGGGCCTCGAGTGGGAGGTCTGTACCCCCACACCAAAGCACCAGCCCTTGCAGAGCCAGGAAGGGAAAACAGATTTCCCAGGAATAACAGACACAGGCCTGCCAGCCTGCTCCTGTGGTCATCCCACCTGAAGCCCCCCAGGACAAGGATGACCAGGATGAGGTGTGAGTTACACCACTCAGCATTTGCTTTCCTCCTTGTTCTATCCTTTCCTGCATTTAACACGCTGCTGCAGCAGCACAGGGGCAGCAGGTGGGCTCGAGTGACCTGACATATGGCCATCTGGAGAATCTTTATTTATTACTCTCCACACACATCTCCTCTCTATCTTGACATCTGTGCTCCGGTGCAGGGCTGGGCTGCCCAAGGAGGTGGCAGCTCCACGTGCAGAAATGATGCTGCAGGGGAAGAGGTGCTTAGAGACCATCAAGGCAAAAGTCTGCTTAGTAAAAAGGATGAAACCCAAGAGATCTGCACAGGGCAGGTTTTTTCACCTCCTCCAGACCTGGTCACCCACCTCCACAGGAGGTTAACACAAAGGCTGCCAGCACTGGAATGAGTGCTGTGACTCAGCAGGGCAGCCCAGCTGCAGAACTCAGAGGAGAGAGGACGGAGGTCTCATGTCTCAGAGACACAGCACCAGGAAACAACTTCCAGGACAGAGGGTTGGCTTATCTGGGTAGACCCAGCTGACTCCTACTCCTCCCAGAGAGGGCTATGCCCCACATCCCTTCTTCCTCCAGGGAATCTGCTCAGACAGAAGGGGTGGCATGACCCACACCTTGACAAACCATCTCCAGTCCTCAGAGGGACTGTTACCCAGCACAGCACTGCTCAGCCACAGGGACAGCAGTGACCAAGCAGGGAGCACTGGCACAAGTCCATTTCTCACCTTTAGCCAGTGTCCTTCTGGCCTCTGACTTCATGGCAGAAAGCCACAAAAGGGTCTCTCCTTTCCCAAAAGGGAGCAGATTCCCAGCACAGGGAATAGCTGCAACTCCAAAAATGCAGCATGGGATTGGGGAGAAGAAGAAACAACCACTAAATCCAAACAGTGCAGGACTTTGTTAACATTCAGGAGATTTGAAGGAGACCTTGGAGAACCTAAAAGTCAGCAGGTGCTGAGACATAATCCTCTTCCACCTCAGCTCCACTTGCCCATGCTGCCCCTGAGTCCCTACTGGTACAAGCAAAGCTTTCTGCTTGTCCATGCAATTCCCCCAGACTTTGCTGGGTTTGGACTGCTGACACAAGAAAAGATTGAATAACCTAAAGCCACACGATGAACCTCAAGTTCTGAAGAGTCTCCAGCGCTCAGAAATCTGCTCTATCTGCTGTATTAAAAATAGCAGGACTGGAACAAATGTGTGTTCCTGTCCTGCAAGGCAAGGCCTTCCCTGCAGCTCGTGGAGCAGTGCCCCTGGACCACCTGGGCACCCAGACAGGACACACACCTCTGCAGGTGCACACACACCGTTTGTAACACTCTGTGATGCCTTTTTTGGGTTTGAAGTTGCCGACAAGACCCCTACACCCAGTTAGAATAGTCTGCCCCATGCATTCCATTTACTGTTTGGAACAGCCTCTGCCACATTTACCAGGTCTGGCCTGTCACTCCTCCTCAGTGTCCTCCAGTTCCGACATCCTCCCCTGCCCCCCTCCAACACCATCTTTAATTCTATTAATACCACCTAATAATTACTTTGTTCCAAGCCTGCTGAGTAATGACTGCCAACGCTTCTATTTCATTACTATTCCTGTAAAGAAACCAAGCTTTTAACACGCTGGATTTCTGCAGAGGAGTGACAAGGACTGTGCTTGCTGTCCTCTTGCCCACATCTTCCACAGGGCAGGAAAAGAACCAGGCACTTCATTCTCCATGCATCTACAACAGTCACAACTGTGTGATCTGGTTCAGAATGATGAACTAATTAAAATTAAAAAATAAAATCTGGTTAAGGGAGCTCAGAAAAAAGATACACGTGGGAGGAAGATAAAAGGAAGTGACCAAAGAGTATCTGTGACTTTTGGGTGTCTTTCTTGTAAGCAACTACCCCATGTTCTCTGGCTCAAACCAACATTCACCTCAGTTCCTCCAGAGGTGCTGGGCTTTGGCTTTTCCTTCACTCATCAAAATGAAGTCTGTTCAACTTAGAATTCAACCTACACGGATGAGAGCAATTCAAAGCAACAGCGTAAGCGGCGCAGAGCACGGAGGAAGAGTGAATTAATAGCTTCCTTCATTAAAGCTTACCTTCAAAGAAGTCAGCAACAGAACTCGTCATCACCATCTTCTTGCAGACATTTATTTTTATATTCACAAGAGGATGAATGTAAGAGAAATTTATGGAGATGCTAAATCAAGGCTTTTGTTCCTAACTAGAAAGAAGTCGTTCTCAGCAGTTTAATTACTGTCTTAGTGCAGGACTGACGTTTCAAACGCTGTGCTCTTTCACTAACTCCTTTAAAATCAAATTACATAAGAGATTAAGGTAACATGAGGTAGTAGAGGTAATGCCACCTCCTGAGAAAACATCTTTTACATAATTTCACTCAGTTATCCCTTGTGCAGCCCCTACACCCATCCTGTACTGGTCACACCTGGTTCCCAGAGGCTGTGCTGGACAAGGAGCCCAAACCCAGGCAGCAGCAGAGCTGGGAGTAATCAGTTCACCCCCTTCCCAAGGCTATTTCATCCCTGCTGAAACCAATCACCTCTCAGAGACCTACAGCCTCCACCTTCCAAAGGACAAGCACATCAGGACACCTCCACATGGTACACTGAAAAAATGAGGCTGTTTTATTGATGATTAGACTGCACTGGCAACAAGCATCAAGCTAATACAGACAGACTTCAACCAAAGCATGAGCTTTGAATCAGAAGTCGAAAAGTGACATGATGCCTTAATAAATTAAGGAAGTTAATTCCTCCCCGTTGTCAAGTCTTCACTTGAAGTTCTTTGCAAATTCCTCTCCTTTCTTAATAGAGCCCTTCAGCTCAGACATGGCCGCAGCAACCATCTTCTCTTCAAAGGGGGAGAGCTTGCCAAGGCCTAGGTTCTTCTCAATTCCTTTTTTCTGAGGGAAAGAGGATTTAAGGATTAACCATTCATTGAATGACCTAAAGAGTAGCTTAACAGCTCTGACTAAGTATTATCCAGCTGAGACAGAGACCCAGCCTGGCACCTGTGTCATCTCTAGTCTGCCAACCCTGTGCTTCCTGGAAAGAAGCCTCTTACTATCTGTGGCAACTTCTAGAGCCCTCACAAACTTCTCATTCACATGGGTGAAACCAGAAGCCAACCCAGCAGCTCCTTCAAGAGGAGACTGACACCAACTGATCCTTCCTAACTCCACAGCTGCCATCTGGCAAGAGGACCTCCTCTGGTGTATGTCCTTTGCTTGCCATCTCAAACCGCCCCAGAGTGGCACTGCCAGGTTTTCAAGATGTCTACATTCCCTCTTAATATCCCTCTGCTTCCATCCCCCCACCAGCCTGCCCCTAAGACAGCAAACACCACCCTTTGCATCCCAACAGCCATGACAGGGCTGCAGCATCTCTGTTTTCCACTCCCCCAGGGTATGGGTGACAAAAGGAACACTCCTTTGAGAGTTCAGCACAGGTCCTGAAAGCAAGCTATTAATCCTAATCCATGCTGTAGCTCCCCGCGTGCCTCAGTTTCTGGGGATTTGCTTGTGGCAGATGAAGCTGAGGAGACAGGATTGCTGACTCTGGTTAATCATATGAAAGCCCAGAGTAAACAGGCCTGACTTGAGGCCAATGTGACCTCTTAAGCCAAGTCTGAACCTCTGGTTACTCAGTGACCCGCAGTCTAGGAGCAGATAAAAGCAGCAGCATCCTTGTCAAGCTGGGCTATGTGCCTAAGCACCACACCCAAATACTGCAGACTCTTAAAGGCACACTCAGCTGTTAACCCCAGCAACAGCAGGCACTAAACTGAATCCACTGAGTAAAACCCACGTGACACAAGCAGTAGCTGCTGTTTATAAGGCTCGTGATGTAAGGTACATACCCCCAGCTGCAGAGGTGTAGAGAAGTAGGGGACCTCTGTCACATCTGATCGAACAAAGGCACATTCAACAACCCCCTGCTTTCCACTCATGGCCTCCAACAGGGAGAACACAAACCGAGCACCAGCGTAGGCCATAGACAAGGTGGCAGATCCTGGAAGAGTTAAACCACTTTCAGAACAGATCACGCTGAAATCTGATACTTCCTTTAGCATCAAAGGTTTCCATACCAGTGTGTTGTTAGTAATAATGCAGTGTCACTGACTTCAAGCTCAGGGCCAGTTAGATAAAGCAGAAGCTTTTGGCCAGCTACATGTATCTAATTGACCAGATTTGTTAAATAAACAGCTTAATTTGACAGAGAAGATTCTTCTAAAGCCATAGGTGGTGTGGGATCAGTTAATATTTAGTCTCACATACTGAGCTGTTTCTAGAAGCACAGCAGGCAGCAGCTGACAGAGCAGAGCAGTGGGATTGACAACCAGCAGTTCATAACTTGTAAATAAGATTAAACTGCAGAGGACTGCAGCCCTACAGACAGTCAACAAGAATTACTTGGGAGCTTTACTCAAGGACCCACCTGCTCCTGCTTTAGCTTGGACAACTTCAGTCCCAGCTTCTTGAATTCTTGCTGTAAGCTTCTCCAGCTGATCCTGAGGAAACTCCACTTTTGGTGTGCACTGGATGGGGAAAAAGAAGTTACTACCAATACCAGAACCCCTCCAGATTCAGCATAAAACACACTATATTTTTTGTACTGCTGCAGTTGTTATCAATAATTCTCAACTGGGCAAAATGGGTTTCCCCAGCTCACAGCTTGTGTGACACTGACCAACTGTAGAAGTCAGAGCTGGGGTTACTGCATGGCCCAGAACAGGAACAGCCATGCCCAGCTTCCTCAGGGACAAACCACAGCTGCACAGCCACACCAGGGCTTGCCATGGCTCCTCACTACTGTGGAGCTCTGTGCACTACAGACATGCTCCAAGCATTAGGAATTTCAGAAAGTCTTCTTGTAAATATTTGGGTCACCGTGGCATTATGGAAGTCGAGCCTTATGGAAGATCCAGTTTCCCAGCAGTATTTAGGAATTCACTGAACCTTCAGTTACAGCTACACCAGCAGCTTAAGCACAGTTGTGTCTGTCCCAATGGACTGTTTAACTAAAGCACCTCTCAGCATTCAGCTGCTCCAAAGCCCTTGCTCTTATTCCCAAGGAAATCCTTCCGTAAAGGATACTTTATTCCCCACTTAAAGCACTGCTTTCCCCCCTTTGTTACAGACTGCTCCTTGGCCACATCCCAGCATCTCCCCATGGGACTGCACCTGCTTCTGAACTGCATTTCAGCCTGGCTGAAGGGCCAGAGTGCCAGTCATGGCTGGAACAGGCCTCCCTGCACAGCCTGATCTGTGCCTTTAGTGCTTCAGCTTCAAGAGGGGTTTCCAGTCCATCGCAGCAAAATCAATTCAATTTTTCTCCTGTCATGAGATACCTGTCACAAACAGTGCCAGGACACCTGAACACCCACACTACCCCTCAGCTCTTATCCCAAACTCCTTCAGAGAAAAGGTGGAACTGTTTATACTGCCCAGAGGGATCCAGATTTAGGCTGTTGCCTTCCACCTCATCCTGCACCCCATGCCAGAAGGAAAGCAGCCATGAGAGCAGGGAAGACTCTCGGTGCTCTATCCTAGCACATTTCCTGCCATCACAAAGCAACTCTGTATCAACCCTAACCCGTGCTGCCACACACAGCTGTCACCCTGACTCACCTGAGAGATCAGAGGGATGATGGTCTTCCCAGCATGGCCACCAATAACCGGAACAGTTACTCGAGCTGGATCCAAGCCCTAAAGGAAACACAAAACTTTCCAGCTCCTGAAGCACACACGGGCAAGAAAAACGAGTGACTTCACTCTCTGCCCTGGATATCAGGACACACAGGGCAGGAGCTCCAGACAAAGGGACAAAGCCACATCTACAGAGCAGAACTCTGGGTCACTCTGATCACTTCATACAGTTACAGGATATTATCACTGCAGGGCTGGGTAAAGAGCAGCACAGCATAAACACCACCAGGGCTATTCAGAGCAGTAACCTGTTACAGCTCCTGATACTCTGCAGAGTATCCTGTGACACACAGCACGGAGTCTGACTCCAAACACACACCACAGCTCAACCCTCTCCTCTGGTTGCATGGCAGGGCTGGGAATGCCAGGGGAATTAAGGCCAACACGTAGCTCACTTGCAGGGCACGGCTATGAAAAGGAAAGGTCAAAGTCTCTTGAACCACATTTTGCAAGAAACCTTATCTTCAGGCTCCTCTAAATAAGGGAGACATAGAATCATTGCCTTTGCCTCTAGCTGCACAGAAATCTGAGCTCCTTTGGCTCTCTGCAGTGATTTTAGAAAACTTCTTTACAGATCTGAGGATCAAAGCAGACAGTATCCCTCCCCCTGTACGTTAACCATGACCTGCCTTTAGTTCAGCCACAAAAGTATTCGCTCTGACGATGTCCAGTGTTGTAACACCAAAGATTTTGTTGGGATTATACACACCGTGCTTCTTGAAGACTTCTGAAGTTATTGGGATGGTTGAATTTACCTACAAGCAAGAAGAGGCAAACACTGATTAAAAGCAGTTTAATAAAGAAGCCAATGCACGAACTTAACAGGCCAATTAACAACCTGAACTATACTTCCAATTTGGAATCAACTGTGGCCAATTACTTTAATGCCTGAATTGAAGAGCAATTTCCAGTCAGGCTGGAATAAAAATCATTAATTTTAAATAACCATTAAGACAATAAATTTGTTCATTCCCATTACAAAGGCTCCTCCCTTAGTGAGCTAAGGCTTTTATCCCAGCTAATACAGCAGCTTGCATTATAACCAGTCACACAGACTCAGAGATGTTAAGCACTTTTACACCCAAGTTTTCTCTGAATTAAAAATAGCCAAGAAAAATGGGTTAGCAGAACCAGGCTTTTCTGCAAATACACTGCAGACTTTAAACATACTGGTCAAAATTAGCAGGAATTTGGATTACTCCAATATTTGGTATACTCTAGTGTCTGGAATTTGGTGAGGTTTCTCCTCTACATTCCAAGGTCTCCAGAAAACACTTACTGGGTTAGAAATAATGCAGATCATGGCTTCTGGACAGTGCTTTGCACAGGCAGTTGTCAAAGAGGCAACAATGCTGGCATTGGTGTTGAACAGGTCATCACGGGTCATACCTAAAACACAGCCAGGGCAGGATTCTAAGTCACCCACAGTTAGCATCACAGGCAGGAAATGCAATCAAAACAATCAAAACCCAATATTCTGCTCTGCACAGACACACATCAGCTTCTGGTTTCACGGATCATTAACAAATTCTGCAGCTGCAGTAAGGAGCTGGCTGCACAGGTAACTCCTCTCAGCAATGCAGAGATCAGCCCTGGCCAGGAGCCCCCAGCCCAAGTGGCCATTGTCAGACCCCTCCTCACTGAGGCTGCCTGAAGGGCACTGCGACCACCCCACCCACACCAGTGCTGCTCAGAGCAGCACAACTGCTCCCAAGAGGAATTCTCCTCCCTCTCTAAGTCACTTCCACAGCTACAGTGTAAATGAGAACTGCTGTGTGCAAAATATTGCTGGTTGGGTAAGCGCCACCCCCAATGCTATTGCAGCAATGGCTTTAACCATGAAAAATGAAGATTTAGGAAGAGCTAGGCATTAAAGTCTAGAATTTTGTTAAGTTCCTAATAGGATATTGGAAAATAGAGTGGAAATGGAGCAGGTCAGAAAGATTCTAGGAAGGTTTAACAGATTTATTTGGAGATGCCCCAAGAAGTTGCTGTACAATTGACACAAAACAAAATGGACTATTTCTCTTCTGCTGAGAAATGAAACAAAGCTTTTATTCCTTGAGCTTTGCTCTGGGACAAGAACCACTCAGGGAGATTTAGGATCACTTGCATGAAAAGCCTTTGCAGCTCAGGCCCAAGCAGGAACTCCAGAAATCAATGTAGCTCGTTTCAGAAGGGAGAGTGTAAGAGAGGCTGGATGAGCTGCCTGATAGCACCAGGAGCTCTGGGGCAGGAGCATGAACAGACCATTTACACCCCTAGAGACAGAGCTCAGAGCAGCAGAACTGCAGAGATCCCCCTCAAAGCAGCCCTGGGGCTTGCCAACAAAGAGAACCTACCTGGTTTTCTCGGGACTCCTGCTGGAATAACAACAACATCACAGCCCTTCAGACATTCTGGCAACTGCTCAGGTCCCATGAAGCCTGAAATGGAAGAGATTCAGGCATTATGCTTCTGACAGCTATTAAACAGCTGACACTTTGAAGTATAAAATCATGCCCAGAGGCATCCAAGTATTTTTTTTTTAATTTAACCTTCAATTTAGACTTAATGCTGAAAAGCAAAGAAACACAATCATGGATGGATCCCATTGGATGTTTTATCCTTGTTTCAAAACTTACAGAACGAGAGTGGTGAGAATCTCACATTCAGCTGTTTTCCAAACTCTCAGTTCCTCCTGCTATGTGTATTTACTCTCCAAAAGCCTTGGCACTAGAGTCAGTGCCCCAAAGAACTGCAGATTGGCACACTCATGTAAAATGTCACCTTTTGGTGATCTTCATTCAGATAAAAGAAAGATGAGCAGATTAAGTTTCAATCCCATCAGAATACAAGATAAAATAAGCACATGGAATTCACCCAGGGAGTGTTAAACCTATTTCTAGTCAAACTTTTATATTCAACACTCTCAGATGATTTCACTGCCTGTTTCCTGCCAGATGTCACAAATTTCCCTTCAACAGTGCAACCGCAGCCCATATTTATCTCCATACACGTCAATCTAATCAGCTAAACCTTAATTAATCATTCACTGCTTGAGGAAAAAGCTACTTAAATCGATCCTGGGCTTCAGGATCAGTGGGTAAAGGTCTCCCCTCACAAGCAGTGGGCCCTCAGGGTCAGAGGCACCCCCGTGGGAGGATCCCTTTGGAGGTGAGGCCATTCCCAGGTACCTTTGACGTTGGCTTTGGTCTCGATGTGGCTGAGGTCGGCGGCCACGCCTGGGGTGTGAGCGATGTCGTAGAGGCTGAGCTTGCTCACCAGGGGGCTGTTCTTCAGCAGCAGGGACAGGGGCTGCCCGATGCCCCCCGAGGCCCCCAGCACGGCCACCTTGGCATTGTTCTGTGCAAAACAGACGGCAAACACGTTGTGGAGCAGCTCTGGCACTCACCCCCCCAGCAGCGACCTTGGGGATTTCACCACTCTTTCTTTACTTTTAGTTCTGCTTCTCATTTTTTTACCAAGCACTGTGCAAACTTGATCGTTTAAGCCTACAGAAAATGACCCTCGCAGCAGCCTCCCAGAGGTTTATTGGGAGGACAGGTTGGAAAAAATGGTTACCTGTGATCTGCAGCTCAAAAGGGAGGCAAGGCTAGGGCAAAGGAACCCAAGGGATCACCCTTCTCCCTGCCTGAGACTAACACCTGCTACCCTGTGGGCCCAGGCCTGATTTAGAACAAATCTGGTCTGTAGTTTTTCTAGTTTACTTTGCCAGTATAAAAAAAATATGCTTTCCATTTGGCAAATCAATACATTTAATGGAGAAATGTAATAACCACTGCATATATGTGACCTGATATAAATCCAAAATAGCACCTGCAGATTGAGGACTGAGAACATTAGGTGACTACAATTTCCAGCTTTGATCATATGGCTGAGAATCAAGTAAAATCAACTCTGCTTGGCTGCCCCGTGGACCGATTTTATCCTCACTCAGGTACTGACTGGCAGGGTGCAATTTCTCTCAAAAATGCCTGTGTGCAAAGTGTCATTCCACAAGAGGAAAGCTCCTTCCAGGGCCAGAACAACCTTAAAGTGCGACACTGCCAAAGTGATGAAAAACTCCCGTGGAGATGTAAGGAGCAATTACTGCTACGAAAGCCATTCTTTATCACAGTCTTTCCAGATAAAAGCCATAACAGCTCCAAGTCCCTTCATGAACAGCTTAATTGCTGTGCTCCGGGAAATAATCTACCCAAGAACTGGGCCACATTAACCTCAGCTCAGTTTTCTTGCTATTGTAACCAACGCAGTTTTGCATAAAACTCTTTAAGAGGAAGCAAAGTCTGGCATGAGTCACTGCTGAGCCCCATTTGTGACCGAGCTGACACGGTGGGGTCAAATCCTCACTAACAAATACAGTTTCCCTGAAAAGACTTAGACAAGGCTGTCCTACACAGCACATGTTTATAGGCGAAATGATCAGTCCTTTACACCCCACCAGGCCTGCTAACAGTGGATAGAGGTCAGTCTCTAGCCGAGCAGCTACAGCAGAGTGGTCTGGAGCCAGCACGGTGGATTTGGGCACACGAAGGATTACTGCTAAACCAACCACCAGCTTTAGTTCTTGACACCTCCGGAACGCAGGGGCACTTTCGCACTCGAGTGAGGAAGCAGCAAACCCGTGGCCCTCTGCACACCATCAGAGAGAGGGAGTTCATACAGGATTGCCACCCGGCTGGAGCAGGGCGGCAGCTGCCGGGCCGAGACCCGCAGGGCCACGGCGCTGTCACCGGGCACAGCCGGCACCGAGACCCCCGAGGCACCGGCACACGGCCCAGCCCGAGGCACCGGCACACGGCCCAGCCCCTCTCCGAGCTAGGCTGCACCGGAGCCCTGCAGCCGCTCACTGCGGAGCTCCCGGGCTCCAGTCTCCTCACTAAGGCCGCGGGCTGCTTCCCGGGCCCGCAGCCCGTCAGCCAAGGAATGGGGCCCTCCCTCCCCGGGCTGCCCTCGAGCCCCGCCGTCCCTCACCGAGCACATTCAGGGCTCCCCTCGATCCCCGCCGTCCCTCACCGAGCAGGGTTCCGGGCTCCACCCGAGCCCCGCCGTCCCTCACCGAGCACACTCAAGGCTCCACAGCCGACGAGCCCCGGGGCTGCTCCCCGACCCCGCACCCCCCACGGAGGGCCTGCGTTCCACCCGAGCCCCGCAGCCCCGGAGGAGGAACTATGGCCAGCGCCGGCCCAGGACGGAGAACAACCAGGCTTGCACCCCCGCGCTGCAGCCCTTCACCGGGCAGCGCCCGTGCTCCACAGCCCCCTCACCGAGCAGCACCGGGGCTCCTCCCCGGCTTCCCCCCGACCTCCGCGGCGGCCCCAGGACGGAGCGGGAAGCGCGGGGCCCGTACCTGCGCGGAGGTGGCGATGCCGCGGCGCAGGGCGGCGGCGGCGCTGAGGCGGGACAGCATGGCGGGCGCGGCGCGCGAGCGGCGGCGGCGGCTCCGGTGACTCCAACGACCTCCAGGGCCCGCGCGGCGCCTGCGCGGCCCCGCCCGCCGCTCTCGCGAGACTGCCGCCCGCGGCGGGAAGGGAGGGGCGGCAAGTCTCGCGAGATCCCGCCTGAGGTAACCTTGGAGACCGGCGGGCGTCGCCGGCGGCGGGGCGGGCGGAGCGCGGTGTCGCGATAGTCGGCGACAGCCGGGGGGGTGGGGGATGGGGGATGGCGGGGGTGATGTTCTGCGAGCCCCGGCACCTCTACAACATCATCAACCAGTACCGGTGGAGATCGCGGCTGACGGAGCCCAACTACCTGTGCCTGCTGGGTGAGGCCGCGGCACAGGCCTGTCCCTGCCTGCCCCTGTCCCTGCCTGCCCCTGTCCCTGCCTGCCCCTGTCCCTGGTCCTGTTCCTGCCAGTCCCTGCCTGCCCCTGTCCCTGTCCCTGCCTTGCCTTGTCCCTGCCTGCCCCTGTCTCTGCTCCTGTCCCTGCCTGCCCCTGTCTCTGCTCCTCTCCCTGCCTGCCCCTGTCCCTGCCTGCTCCATCCCTGCCTGCCCCTGTCCCTGCTGCTGTCCCTGCCTGCTCCTGTCCCTGTCCCTGCCTGCCCCATCCCCGCCTGCCCCTGTCCCTGTCCCTGTCCCTGCCTGCCCCATCCCTGCCTGTCCCTGTCCCTGCCTGTCCCTGCCTGCCCCAGTTCCTGCCCCAGTTCCTGCCCCTGCCTGTCCCTGCCTGCCCCAGTTCCTGCCCCTGCCCCTGCCTGTCCCTGCCTGCAGCCAGATATCCTGAGCCAACAGGGCTTGTGAGGAAAAGCACACACAACACTTCTCACCATTTCTGGGGCCTTCCTCCCATCCCATTTCAGGTGCTGTGAGCTGGTGCTGCTTTGGCTTTCCTCGTGCTCAGCTCTCCCTGCTCGCATCAGTCCCATGGATACACACTGTCCCTCCCCTGCTGCTCCCAGAGGTTTCAGAACTGGACTGGATTTCTCAGCCATTACACAAAGATTCCTGATGGCCACACCATTCTGCATAGTGCCAGTACCCACAGAAGGGCGCCTGACATTGCAATGTCATTCGGTGTTTTGGTCAGGGACTCCCAGCTCCAGTTTGGGAGTGGGGTTGGGGTCTTTGCAGGGCCCCTCTCCCCAGCTCTGGAGCAGCACAGGCAGAGCTGCTGGGCAGGGCAGAGCAGGCACAGGGCAGAGCACAGGGAACGGCTGGGAATGCTGCAGGGGCACACTTGGGCCAGGACTAACACTGCTGGCTATCACTGCTGTTACACACGGACTCACATCAACCCTGGAGTGTTACACCCACACCAGAAGGCCTCAGTTTCTAAAAAAATAAATCATAGAATCATCAGAGTTGGAAAAGACCTTCAAGTTCATCAAACAGCTGACCCTGCAACACTAAAACCACCCCCAAACCATATTCCCAAGTGGCACACTTCCAAACCTCTATCTCTGGGGTGATGCCTGAATTCCCACTGACCAAACACAAAGAGGATTCCACCTTTAAAAGCCAACTGCTCTGTCTTGCTTGGTTTTTTTCCAGATGCCCGTTCTCAGCTTGAATTCGATGACAGCCACATTGTCACAGCCCAGAGGATTGAACTGGTGAGGGGACTGCTGTTTGTGTGAACCCCCCCTGGATTTAGCAATCAGCAGGCAGCCCGAGCTGGTTTGAAAGCCACGGGACATGTCCCAGCCCCTGCCCTGGCCCGGCCCTGCCGCTGGGGGGATGTACTCTGTCACAAAGCAGAGGTGGCTCCCGCAGCCCGAAGGATTGGCACAGGGCCGCTGAGTGTCAGGGAAAGCATTGCTCAAGAGCTCACACGGCGCAGCCTTGCCTCACAAGGCCGGCGCTGGCATCTGCGCCGCTGCCGCTGGAGCAATCGGCGGGATTTGCATCATCCCTGACTCCTAAGCGGGGCTGTCAGTGCCGTGCCACCCACGCTGCAACCCCCACGCGTAGCTGGAGAGTTGCAGCTTGCGAGGTGTCAGGAGTGTTGATGCCAGCAGAGTGGAGCCGTGCCCCTGATGGAATTGCTCTGTGATTTTGGTAGAGCCCTGCGGGGGAGTATGTGATCCCCAACCCCGAGGAGCTGGCCTATGTCAGATTCTGCGTGGTGTATGACCACGACACTGGCTTTTTGGGCTCCACTGACTGTCAGGAGAAGGAGGAGGAGGAGGAGGAGGAGGAGGAAGAAACAGGTACGTGTGACCCGTGTCAGTCCAGTCCTCACTGCTGGATATTCTTCCCATTCCTCATTTCATTTTATGAGCTTGTTGGAAGAGATGTAAATGTTCCCAGTTTTGTGTGAAAAACTGCCCTGCCTCTGTTTTTTCACTGTGTTGTGTTCTCTTTTGAAGCCTGTGTTCTCAGGCTTCAAAAATCCAGGTTTTATTTCAAAGCATCCTGGCAGCCCTGGTTTCCCATCTGTGGGTGATCCTCTGAAGCTCCTTGTTTCATGTGAGGAATGGGTTCTCTTTTTTTGCACATTTCCCTGAGATTTGGCTTGTCCAACAATTGCCTTTCAGGGAGCAGCTCTGCTTCAGAGACTGAAATCAGCAGCTCAGATTCCACGTGTTCCCAGAGTGAGTACTTCCTTCTTTGAGGGTCACAAAAGGCTTTCACTTCACGATATTGAAAAAGATTTACCTTCAGTGGGGGTGGTGATTTCACCAAGAAATGTGAAGTGCTGGAAACTTTTCCATGGCATTGTTCAGTTTTCCTTGAACCATGGAAGTGTTTGCCTTTCACACATCCTTTGGCAAGGAGTTCTGCTGTGAGCAGAACCACTTCTGTTTGTTTGAGCTTTACAAAAGCTACAGAGTTTTAGCAAAGATTTACATCACTTTTTAAAGAAAAAAAATAGTGGAGGTGTAAGGGGAATGAATAAAGCAAGCAGGTTCCTAAATGCTCAGTGGTGAGGCAGGAGAGGGAAGGTGTGAAGAATCAGAGCTGGCTTTCTAAAGCAGACAGAGCTAGAGGGAAGCAGGATGGATTCCTTGGGAAGAGGAGCAGCCATCTCTCATAATCTACTTCACTGAGGGGGGTGTTTAAAACATTTGTGAAGAATTTGATTAAGACACTTCCTTTTTTTCCCTCTTGCCTAAAGCAGACTCAAGAAAAGGACCTCCATAAAACTAAGATTATTACATTTAAATTAATGCAATTTCCCTGTTATGGGAACTTCTTACAAGCGTTTCCCAAAGAAAAACGGGGAGAGGAAAAGAAATCTGGTCCTAGAAGAGAAACCAGGAGAGGAATAAAAGATGAGGATGAGAGGGGAAAAGCAGCACCCCCTGTAAGTGACCTGCAGCAACAAGTAAAGAAAAAGTTGAGCTTTTAACAAAGTTTTCTCCAGAGGATTAGGTGGAATGAAAAGGGATTTGCTGTGGATGCCAGGGAGGCAGATGGAAACACTGGACCTGCCCAGGCAAGCAGCTCTCTGGTCTCTTTAGGTGCTGAGGAAGGAGATGCCCTCCTCCACGCCAGAAACTTGGAGCAGTTCACCCGTCACCCCGTGCTCCTCCTGAAGGGAGGTTACAGGCGTTTTTCAGCTTGTTACCATTTCCTGAAGAGCCACAAGACACTGTGGATGCCCCAGGTGAGATGAGACTAATTTCCAAGCAGATGACATTAATATTCAGCTGGTGATGGCTGGTGAATTCAGGTTAGATGGTAGCACAGTAATTCCAGACAAAGGAATTAAATGAATTTGAGTTACTGTGCTTGCTCCAAGTCTCACCACTGATTCTTTTACAGCCACACTTCTTCCTCTCCTATTGCCTGAAAGGAAATTCATGGAAACAAGCTGGGAATGTTCCCCTGATAACCCCAAAACTGGCCTATGGAGAGTACAGATAACTGAACAAACAGTAGCAAGTGATGACAGGAAGCAGGCTGCTCTCTCACACGTGGTTATCTGGCATAGTACACAGCAAGTGTTTTCAAACAGAAGTACAATTCCTACCAAGCACTGTGATCCGTGTCTTTTCATCAGGAAGGGTCACAAAGCAAGTGCTTGTGCCTTGTTTCGATAGGCCCGGGAAGAAAACAGCCATCCACTCAAACACAGTGTCCTGATTGCTTGGTTTCACCTATGAACATCAATCTGTTTAGCTTATGAGAAACAATTACCCTTCACTGCACATTTAGGACAGTCAGGGCAGGTTAAGAAGGTGCTGGACAGCAGAGCATTTCATTCCAAGGTGTATTTTGTTCCCATCTGGTTCCCAGGGCAGGTGCTAACCTGGGGATGCTACAGCACAGGAGAGAAATCGATTCACTTTGTGCTGCCCTGTGGAGGGCAATTCACTGCTGAGCTTCCTGCTCAGACTCAGCTGGACACAGGCACCTCCTTGCCTCTCAGTTGAAGCTTTAAATTGTTAGACTCCTCCTTTGTGCTCCTGGAACAGTATCCAGGCACATCCCCTTAGGGATGAGAGGCACTGCTGGCTGCTCGTGTGTTTTCCTCGACACAGGATGCAGCTGTGGATTTGTGCTGTGCCACTCCGGGGCACCTGCAGCTCTGCAGGTGGCAGATGATTTCATTTAGCCTTGCAAACAGTAACCAGGGAGAACATCAAACGAATCCGTCCTGCTGCAGCCCCTCCAGACAATGGAAAGAATGTATTCCACCTCCTGTTTAGCTGGGATTTGCTTCAAGTAATGCCACAACAACCGTGAGGCTGTTAATTATTCTCAGTAAAACTAGCAAAGACTTCAAAATACAGCAAATCCAGGTGATTGAATGAATCATTACACTAAAATATGTCATGGGCTGCTGACTAAGTGCCTGTTCAACTAAGTGCCTGTTCAACTCTTCTCATGACTTCTGTTTCAGACTAATGGGAGCAAAGACACTCTCTAACCTGAGCCTGTGGTTTCTTTCTGGCAGGAGCTAGACACCTTCCAGCCATACCCTGTAGAAATACTGCCTGCAAAGCTATACATGGGCAATTTCAAGCAGGCCAGTGACAAACAAATTCAGAAAGATCTGAGGATCAAGGCACTGGTCAACGTCTCTGAGCAGCCTGTAACACTGTAAGTTAAATAGTTCAAGGCTTACCCTCACCAGTGTCTGTGATGTGAAAAAATGAGGTGACACAGAGTTTATTGGCAGAGGAGTCAGTGCCTGTGGCCTTCCAAGGAAACCTCTGCAGGTTCCAGTGCCATTTCATGCTCAGTTTTCTGATTTCTGCTCTAGAGTTAGCACAACAGCAACACAGTCCTGCAGCCCTTGACCATGCCACGGGTGAACTGGGTAAGAGGAGGACTGGGAAGCCCTTGGTATTTCAAGTCTATCACCTACCACCACTCTTCAGGAAAAACCTGTATCTCTAAATAGCTTTCAGAGCAAAATCTTACCAACATATCCGTGTAAAAGCTAAGTCAGCAATATATCACATTTTTGTTCTTCCTTCCTTACCTGCTCTGTCCATGACCAGACAGCTCAGTCTGCAGGACTTGCTGGAAATGCAGTTTCACACAGTGAAAAACCCAGTGGCATTTCTCAAGGTGGTGACCCAGACAAAGTAACAAATCCAGCCACCCACCCCAGGACATGTGCACCAGCAGACATTTCTCATGCCTTTGTCCCCAGAGGAATGTCTCTGCACTGTGGGTAATATTCCTGTGCCCTCTGCATGATGTGCTTCCACATTTTGGAAATTCCTCACCAATTTGTTGCCCCTCTGAGCCTGTGGAAGGAGGAGATGCTGCCATAGAAAACCACATGAAGGGAACTGGGGGGCCCCACAAAACTGCCAACACACACTCTGTGAAAGCACATCTGCTCTCAGTTCCTCTGTTTTCACTTATCTCTCTGTAGGTTATCTATCTGTAGGTTAAGGCATCAATACTGATACCATTGAAATGGAAAATCAGCGATTAAACTGGTTCTGGGTTACAAACATCTCTGTGCCTCACCATAATAAATCCCTTATCATGTTAATGATGACAGTGATTAAAAACTCACAAATGTAACAGCAAACAAAATTATCACCTTGCCTCCAACAAACACATCTTGTCAAGGCTGCTCCTCGGCTCCATGTGGTGTGTGTGCTCTTTTTGCAGGTTTGCAGAAGAAGGTAAATCCCTCCATGTATCTGTTCCTGATTCACTCGAAGCAGATCTTTTTTCTTCCTTCCCCACCATTTCTCATTTCATAGGTGAGTGGATCCTGATCTGCAATTCCTGGGCCCTTGCTCACTGTGGGATATTAGATGGGAGTGACAGGAAGCCCAGGCAGGAGGGTAAGCAAGCCCACACCCTGATGGATGCCAGAGCTGCCTCACTAACCAGCCTGATGGACAGGGAGCACATTTTACAGGGCATCTGACTCTGGTGTCCCTGCTCACTTGAAAGGATACCTCACTCTGATAGCAGGGAGCTTTCCACCCAGATCTTTGCAGCAGGGAATCTACCAGGGCTTCACAGGATTCCCTCTTACTCCTTTGACTCGCACCAGCCCAAATCTTCAGCCAGCAGAGCTTTATTTGAAGCAGAGTGTGACACACATTAGAGAGCTCAGCACGAGGCATTGATAATCTTTGTGATTTGCAGTGCAGACCCACTGTAGGGCCCAGGAAGACTTTCAGGTTGGACAGCATGAACCTGCCTTCAGCTGATTACATCAGATAGGACAAGAAAAAACACACTCTGCAGCTCAGTGCCTGCAGCTCAGGCTCCTGCAGCTCCATCCTGATGCTGTCCAGCCATGTTGTTATCTTTTATTGTGCTTATCAAATAACACCTGCCACAGACCAAGGCCCTGCTGAGCTGTGCTGGACAGAGCCAGAAGCAAAAGACCACCCTGTCCCCACAGAGCTTAATCCAAGTACAGTATCAGACATGACAACTGCACACAAATAAGCAACATTTGAGGATATAATTTTGTAGTCCTGAACTGAATTTCATTATTTGCTGCACCTGAATGTTGACATTCACTTGCCTTTCATTGTGCCTCATGCTTCTCCCCAGTATTTCAGAAGTTTCCTTCTGACATTACACATGATTTGTGGCTGTTCCCAAACCAGACCACAAGAGCCTATTAGCTGCACTTGTGGAAGTGTTGCACTGTTTACCTGATAGTGGAACTGTTTATTTGGCAGTGGAGAGCAGATTACTCAAACCAGAACACGAGACTAAAGCTCTCCACATGCTCCAAGAGGAGTGTGCATGTCCTCATGCCAGGTGGATGTTGGAGTGAGGCCAGTTCTACCCAGATCTTAGGGTAGAAGTAATAAAAATTCTATTCTAGAAATTCTATTCTAGAAATAGAACTGTATCTCACAATAGAAATTAGTTTAAAATTGCTGACTTAGTGTTTGGAAAAAAAAATAAATAAACAAAACATCTTGACAGCACTAAAAGAAAAGGTTTTGCTCTATGAATTCTGGAGTTCAGTTGCTGATATTTTAAAAATATCGTTCTGTCTAGAGATGGAGAGAAAGAATTTAAAATTATTAATTAAATATGCAACCTTCCAGGCAAAATAAAATTTCAATACCTTTAGACCTGTCTGGGGAGAGTTTGTGAGGCTGACCACAGCTGGTAGGTCATGAAAGACCACTTCTCCTCAGATCCCTGATGTGAGGGTGACACTGGTGTGTAATGAAGCATTGACTGGTCATTGTCATTGGTGCTGCTCTTCAAGGCCACGTTTCAACTGTGGATTTTCACAGAAATGGGAGCTGGCAGTGCCCATCTGCTGCTGCCAGGGCTCCTGAGGGCTCCTGTCTCTCAGGCTGCAGCCCCCCTGTCAGCTGTCACCACATGAGTGCTTGACTCTGCCACGGGGAGCTCCATTTGCCAGCTCACTAATTGGTGATTGGCATTTCTTGCTCAGATGCTCAGCTGGACGTGGGAGCAGTGCTGGTGTTCTCCAGCCTGGGGATCAGCCGGAGCAGCACGGCCACCATGGCCTATCTGATGCACTCCTGCCGCTTCTCCCTGCAGGTATGTCACTGTCACAGTGCCACACACACTGCCTCTGCTCCTCAGACCTCCTCCTGAAGCCCCATCACTGTGGTAGCAAGACATTCTCTGTGATTTCATGCACAATATCCACCCGATGATGGAACTGATTATGTGATTTGAGACTGCATCTTCTTTAGACCCTTAAGGAGGTGGATTAGGTGTGGTTTTGGATCTGTGAGTCCTTACTCTAGAACTTGTGATATTTTTGTTTTTCCTCCTTAGCTAAAGGGCTAGAAAAGCAAAGCTGTGGATACAGAACGTGGTATTTATCTCCTGGATTTGAGGGAAAGAGTGGAAGCTACTGCCGTTAATCCCATCTCTTAATTCCATGGTGTTAGAGAAGTCCAGAACCCAGTGCTTGCAGGGCTCTCATTTACCATTGACTTCAGCACTTACTCCTTCCAAAATCCTTTTTTATTCCTCCAGAGGCAATCCCCTCCCACAGACACTCCTGGGTAGAAGTCTGCGATGGGATAATACCTGCCCAAAGGGGATGAACAGGTCAGATGGCCAGTACAGGCTGTTCCATAGCTCTGAATAAGGAAAGAAATTAGTGAAGGACGCCTGGGGATGGCCTGGCTGTGCAAGAGCCTGGTGGCCTCTCCCCTGGTGCCAGGCCTTTCTCCCTTTGCATCCAACACACCAGCAGCATCTCCTGGTGCCTCCTAACAGGGAGCAGGAGAGTTCCCATGGCAGCTGCCCAGCCCCTCCTCAAAAGCCTCACCCTTGTTTGGAAAGCTCAGGAGCTTGAAGGGATTGATCCAAACTTCACCAAAGCTGGGTCTGTATCTGATAAGGTGATTGATTTTGTGCAAACATGTCCAATGTAAGAGGAAGGCTCTCTCCATGGCTGTGTGCCAGTGGGTAATTAGAGGCTGAGGGTGCCAGCAGGGCTCAGCCAGGGTTCAGTCCCTGCACTAACAGGGATGTGATTGCTCCTGCAGGCTGATAACAGCCACTCGCTCACTGAATCACAGAGTGTGCTTCCAATGGCAGTGCAAAAGTCAAAGCCTGAGCCTTGCCATTCCCCTCAGTTGGCATCAACAGGTTGGTCTCAGCATTTACTAAATGCCAAAAAAAAAAAAAAAAGAAAAAGAAAACATTGACAGGGCAGTGCTTGCCCACTGTTGGCTGGGCAAAGCTTTCCTGAGGGATTATCCTGGCAGCCAAGTTTGTTTCTTGCAGACAAAAGCAGTGCAACAGATTCCTGTGTGATCCTCCAGCCAATCCAGGCAAAGATCTTTGAAATCCAAAAAGGCAAATCCTTCCAAAAAGGCAAAACCAAGGGAGAGTTGGGATGTGCAGCCCCTGATTCTATTAGTGAGCAATATGTGAGTAAATCTGTTGAGCCCAGGGGAACCAGAGACACCCACACTGTGAACCCAGAGGAGTAAATATTGGAATATCAGCCTCAGAGCCTGCAGAATCAGCAAGATTAGAAAAACAAACCAATGGAGCACTATCTGCTGACCTTTGGTCTCATTTCCCTTAAGCAACCCTCCAAGTGCAGGGGTCAAGCTCTTTTACAAGCAGGAAGATGAGCACTGACAGGAAAAGCCAGGGATGGAGCTGGAGTCATGCTGGTGGCTCTGCCCTGTGTGTGTCAGAGTTTCTAGGTGATTACTTGGAGCTAACAAATAATTAAGATGGCTGTAATTAATACAGTGGGATAACAGAGGTCTTAACTGCTCTGCCACAACAGGGCACACCAATCCAAAAACGTGATAACCTTCATTGCTTTATAACCTTTGTGAAAAATGCCAATCACTTGGCTTTAAAATGTTAAAAGTTTTATAGTAATAAAATGGTTATAAAAATAGCAATACAATTAGAGTAATAAAAATTTGAACAATTGAGATTAGGACAATATGAGACAATAAACACAGAGAGTTACAGACGGTCTGGGTGCCTTTTTGGGGCAAAATAAGCCCGAAAAAGGACCCAGGTTAACAGAGGATTAACCCTTAAAAGCAACAGCCTGTTGCATATTCATACCCCTCATACACGATGCATAAATTCCATTCAAACAAAGGATTCTGTCTGGTCAGCATCAGCTTCTTCCTCTAATCCTGACAGCGACTTCATGGCTGAGCGAGGTGGGAAGAAGTTAGTTTTCAGCTGATGAGGGAGCAATAAATTCTCTGTCTCTGAAAGATTTAGGTGTCCTGTGGCTGCTGTCTGGTGCGAGTCCTTTCTTTAAAAAAAGTATCTTACATAGCATAGTTTCTATTTTAACATTATGTTATAACCTGAAACTATATTTAACACACTACTTAAGAAAATTAATACAGCATAACTTTGTAACATAACACATACAATATTCATTTTAATATTTGCGGAAAGCCAATCATAAAATGCCCATTTTTCACAACCTTTATGGCTGATACTTCACTGCTTTGCTCATCATCTGTGGAAGGAACAGCATTTTAGGGTGGAAAATCCAGGACTGCATCGCTCCAGCAGAGCAGAATAACACTCAGTAGTGAAAACAGCCTGAGCTGTCCTCGTGTCCAGGAGAGCAGAGCATGAAAGGGACAGGTTTCTCCAGGTCACACCTGGACCCAGCCTGTCCCCACTTTGCTACCAAACTCCTCTCTGCAGGTTCTTGCTGTCCAGCACGGGGAGCAAATACAAAGCTGTGTTGACTGAAGCGTAGCAGCTTTGTAAAAATGCCCCAAGAGTCACTTTCTGTGCAATTCCTAACACTTCTTCACTTTCCTTCTGTTTACAGAGAGCTTGGAAATACCTTCTGAAATGCAAAATGAACATGAGGCCACACCGGGGCTTTGTGGAACAGCTCTCAGCCTGGGAGACCCAGATCTATGGGTACCCAGTCACAGACGTGTCTGAACCAAATTACTGACAGAGAGCACCCGTGGGGAAAGCCACTTCCCCTTCCTGGGGAGAAAGTTACCTGAACGCTGTGTGAAAAAAGACCCAAATGCAATGGGAAAGCTTTCCTCTAGCTCCATGTCATTTTGGGTCAAGATCTGGAGCTTCCTGGGGAACTCAGCTGTGCTGGAGGAGGTGGAAGTTTGGGGATCCTGCAGGATCATCAGACACAGCTCGACTCTTCTGTAAGCAAAGGGGATTATGACCACAGCTGTGGGGCAGTCAGTAGGGTTATCTCTGTAGGGGTTTGTTAGCCATGGTCTGGAATAGTAAATGTAGAGTCTGACAGTGCCCACTTCCAGCCCGGAGAGGTGACAACAGAATTTCCCTGTTTCAGAAGTCCCTGTGCCCTGTGAATGCCTTCTCAGCCCCCACGGCCTCTCACAGCCTCGCTGCCTGGGTTGTTGACAAGCCCACCCTTCCCATTTGCTGCCTTCCAACCCTACAACCAAACCTCTGGGCAGAGGTGGTGATTTTAGAGCCTCAGTGCTGTCCCATGCAACCTCAACCAGTACCTAAATCAGTACCGTCCTTCCTCTTACAGCACTCCCAATTCTGTTCTTTGAATCACAAAATAAAACACGACAGAAAACCCTCCCTGCCTTGGCAGCGCTCTGTGTTCGGGACGCAGCGGTGTGGGTGTGGGTTTCTCATTCCCACACGCGCGGCCAGGGCCGGGAGCGAGCCCGGAGAGCTGCCCGGGCCGGGAGCGAGCCCGGCGCACCGCACACAGCCCGCAGCTCCCGCGAAGGGCCGCGATTTGCGGGAATTCCTGCTTTTCCAGCCTCCGCTCCAGAGGGAAGCGCGGAACGGAGGAGGCCCCGCCCCGGCCCCGCCTGGCCCCGCCCCGGGGCGTGTCCGGAAGGGGGCGGGGCCAGCGCCGCCCGTCGCCGCGGGCCGGGCCGGGCCGGTCGCCGCCGCCGCCATCGCCGCCATGGCCTGGGGCGCCTCGCTCGCCGAGTGCCTGCGCGAGTGGGAGGAGCTGCAGGACGGCTACCAGCGCATCCAGGTACCGCCGGCCCCGGGACAGCCCGGGCACGGGCCGCGGCAGCGCTCCGGGGTTGCCGCACCGGGGCAGGGAGATCCCCCGCGGGTGCCCCGCAGCATCCCCAGCGGGCACGGCGGCAGCCGGGCTCTCCGCTCTGCGGTCCGGCTGCTTTCCCCCCGTGCCCCGGCCCTCGGGTACGAGCCGTGCGCCTCGGGGCGAAGCAGGGAGCAGGGCAGGGGTGCCGGGCTGTGCCGGGGCGCGGGGCTCGGGAAGAGCGGGCTGCCCCGGTCCGATGCCCCGGCGCGCCGCGGACGTGGCGTGCAGAGCTCAGACCTCCCGGGTTTGCTGCTGGGAGCGGGGAGCGGCGGTGCCCGGCGTGGCACGGGCGGACGAAGTGCGCGGATGCTGTTTCGCTCCTTATCGCGGCTCTCAGCCCGGCTCGGGGCGGCCCGGGGACAGCCGGCCCCGCGGGGACACCGGCCAGCGGAGCCGAGGGCTCCCGGAGCGCTGGCACGCTTCAGCCCGGCGCCTTGTCCCGACTGCCGTGCCCTGTCACCGCCGGGCTGGCCGGGGCTCCGTGCCGGGAAGGTGACCGGTGTCAGAGGTGCTTCCACCTGCTCTGTGTAATCCCCAGGGCGCTGCCTGCCGGAGAAGGAGTGGGCAGGGTTCAGCTCACGCAGGGTCACCCAAGGGAATGGTTGGCCAACCATCTCCTGCCGCCGCTCAGGTCACTCGGCCGCAGCTGCAGCCGTTCCCTTTCCCCCTCCTTCCCCCCCAGAGCGGGGTGAAGCGGATGTTGTTGCGGGCACGTCGCTGCTGTGCCCAGATCTGGGGCAAGGGAGGCTTTGAGAAACCTCCTCTTGCTCCATAGGGGTTGCGTGGATGCCCCGGGTCGCCCACTCCGAGCCCTGAGTGCAGCCACTCAGCGCCGGCCCTTCCCTTCGGACACCTCCTCCCGCCGTCACTCCTCATCCAGGCTGTCCCCGATGCTGGCACGGCTAAAGGACTTGTCACAAAAGCCACTTGCTCACAGTTAACTCCGGAGCCAGGAGGAGGTGACTCTAGATGGCAGCAGGAAAGCTTGATGGTCAAGCAGGGAATGTGCTTGGATAAATCAGGGACATAAATCACTGCTGTGGAACCAGGACTATCTGGGATCTGTTCCCTCCTTGCTGCTGCTTGTCACCAGAGGGAGAAGGTTTCTCTCCTCTGCTCTTGGTTTCACCTTTCTCCTTTGGGAACAACTTTTAAGATCTGGTGATCGAGTGGTTGATAAGAGCTACAGAGGTTAGAATTTGTTCGTGCCAAGGTCTAGTCCAAGGGTTGGTGTGAGCAGCGTGTCATTCCCTGCTGGAGGTGGCACTCAGGCTGCTGTGGCCGAGGTGAGGCTGTTTTCCTGCTGACCTGGACAAGCAGCAGCAGCATTGATCCAGCAGCTCTCCCCTTTCCCTACTAAAAATAGAGGAGAAATGCAGGCAGCCTTATCCAGGTGTGGCTGGCTGAGGGGCACTTGGCTGCAGCCCTGCTGGGAGCCCTTCCCCATTGTCCAGCCCACGGACAGGCACCTCCAGCTTCCCGGGGTGCTCAGGTGGAGCCCCAAAGCCACGAGCTGAGAGACCTGGAGGCACAAAGAGCTGCTCATCCTGTCCCAGCACTCAAAGCCACTGTGGTACCACAGTTGTACCCTGGCCCACCCAGTGTTTATTCCCAAGTCTTTCCCATCTGCTGTGTGCAGTCATTGGTGTCCCAAGCACATCCCGTGGAGAGCCTGCTTGGGACTGGGGCTGGGCATCCCCATGGAAGCAGGGCTGGCTGCAGGCTGTCCCCAAACACCCCTGGCCTTCTGCAGCCATCTCTCCTCTCACCCAGCAGCCACACAGGTGACGTTAAGGACATTTTTTTAACAAAAGCATCATAGAGGGCCCAAGGACAGGGGTGTCTGGGCAGGCAGCTCTAAGGTGTGCTGGTCTCTCCTTCCCAGGACAACCACAAGCTGTACAAGCAGAAACTCGAGGAGCTGACCAAGCTGCAGGATGGGATCTCCAGCTCCATCGCCCGGCAGAAGAAGCGGCTGAAGGAGCTGTCGCTCTCCCTCAAAAAGTGAGTCAGTGCTCTGTGACAGCACGGGAGGGGAGAGCAGCTGGATGGGGCTGCTGAGCTCCCCTCATGCCTCAAATGCAAACCTCTCTGCAGCCAGGGGCTCTGGGGAGGATGTTCTTCCCAGCCCCCCTTTCCTGTGCCCTGTTTGCAGTGCAGAGCTCGCAAGGGGTTTGCAGTACCATGAACTGCTCCCCTCCTGCACAAAGCTCTGCCCATCCTTCCTAAGGGTGGCACCCATCTGGCCTCACCTTGCTCCCTTCTCTGAGCAACATCACAGCCTGACAGAGGAGCTCGCCCTGCAGATGGAGTTGTGGACTTGCCTCCCATCCACTGTCCCTGTCCTTGGGGTGTCCTTGCCCCAGCCAGTCACTTGTGGAGTGCCAGCACGTGCTGGTCACGTTACGGAGGCTCTCCTGGTGCCAGTGCCTGTGTTTGCTCCCCAGATGCAAAGCCCAGGCCACTCCCGAGCAGGAAGCATCCATCCAAGAGACCCAGAGCCTGATTAAAGAGAGGCAGAACGTGTTCTTTGAGATGGAGGCCTATCTGCCAAAGAAGAACGGGTGAGAAGGCACCTCAGCTCTGGCTGGGGCTCCAGGGCCACCCTCCCCATCCCTGTGGCTGTAACGCTGTAGGCACACGCCCCAGAGCTGTCACCCTGCACCCAGCGGTGTCACAGCTGTGCTGCTCCACGTGGGCTCCCCAAGGACACCTGGGCAGGAGCCAGCAGTGCTGCCCCTCACTCCTCTGCCTGCTCATGGCCACCCTTGCACAGTGGCTGTGCCCGAGGAGAAGCCCTGGTGAACACCCCAGTGCCTGTGGGAGGTGGGGTGTGTGCTCCCCCACCCGTCCCCTGCCCGTGGGAGGGGATTCCAGAGGGTTTGTGGGAGCACCTGGGGGCTCATCCCTGGTCCCACTGGTGGCACGAGAGGGGACAGCTCCACAGGCAGGTCCTTGTCCTGACGCTCTGCTCTCTCCCCAGGTTGTACCTGAGTCTGGTGCTCGGCAATGTGAACGTGACACTGCTCAGCAAACAGGCCAAGTACGGCCCCTCTCGCTGCTCCTCGGATTTCCCTGGCTTGGGATCCCCTTGGCACCAGGAACAGCTCCTCCCAGGCAGACAGGGGCTGGCTTGGCTCACCTGGTGTAGATTCCCTTCCTGAGCTGTTTCCTGCATCACTTCCCAAGAATCAGCCAAACCCTTGGCTCCCCCTCACATTCCTGCTGCTGGCCTGGGCTGGACCATTAGCTCTGACAAGTTAATGGGATCCTCCACTGAAGCCATGTCCGTGTTTCCACTGCGTTAGGAACTTCCAGGAAAGACAGACAGTGGATAGACCCCTCCTCTTCCCTTGGGGAAACACCAGAAGTTGGTTTTGGCCCCTTAGAGCCTTTCCCTTGCCAGAGATGCCCAGCCAGGAGCCACTCCCCTCTCCCTCTGTTCCCCAATCCTCCCCTTGGAGTCGTGTGCAGATCCCAGTCTGCCCATCTTCCCCACCAGGGCCACCCCCAGTTTGGGGTGGTTTGGGGTGCTCAGACGTGTCCCAGCTGCGTGGAAGCAGCCTGATGTGCTCTGCTCTCAGGAACACCCCAAGGCAAGGTTCTTCCTGAGCGTGTCCCAGAGGTTCCCAACAGAACATCACTTTACCCAGGCAGATGGGATGGGAGGACACAGATTTCCAGCAGCCCCCTTGCTCCAAGCCTGTCCTTGTGCTTCCCTGCAGGTTTGCATATAAAGATGAGTATGAGAAGTTCAAGCTCTACCTCACCATCATCCTCCTCATTGTCTCCTTCTCCTGTCGGTTCCTCCTCAACTCCAGGTGAGTCTGGCTTGGTGCTGGGCAGAGATCTCCTCCCTGCCCTTCTCTCCCATCCTGGAATAGCCAGAGCTGAACAGGAGATCCTGCTAAAGCATTGGAGGTGGGGTGGCCTTTGTGGCTGCGTGGCCATGGGGGGTGGCAGGAGCAGGTCCCTTCCCTTGGGGGTGGGTGTCCCACAGGCTGTCACTGTGCCTGTGCCCCCAGCACAAGCCTTTACACCCTGCTCTGTGTGACCCAGGGTGACAGACGCCGTCTTCAACTTCCTCCTGGTGTGGTACTACTGCACCCTCACCATCCGCGAGAGCATCCTGATCAACAACGGCTCCAAGTGAGTGCCGGGGCCCGGGAGGGGCTGGGCCCTCTCTGCAGGGCCCGGTCACAGCTCCCTCCCACTCAGGGTGTGTGGCAAACCCTGCCGGGAGCTGCAGGAGCGGGGCAGGAGGATCCTCCCGTTCCTGCGGGGGCAGCGCAGGAAGGTGGGGCTGGAAGGGCCCTGGTGCTGCCCAGCCCCGAGGCCCTGGGTCCTGCTCTGAGGTATTTCCCAACCAGCCCTGGGAGCTGAGGGGGGTGGGCTGGGCTGGGCTGCTCCACTCTCCAGGCTGCCTTTGGCTCTGGATTCACGCTCCAGATGTGACAGTGCTTCTCTGTGTCTGCCCTCCAGGATCAAAGGCTGGTGGGTTTTCCATCACTACATCTCCACCTTCCTCTCAGGTGTCATGCTGACGTGGTAAGTCTGTGTCCCCTGTCCCATGGGGGGCTGCCTGGGCTGTGGGACAGGCAGGGCCGGCTGTCCCCTCTCAGCCCCACATCCCCCAGCCAGCACTGTCTCTCCACAGGCCAGATGGGCTCATGTACCAGATGTTCAGGAACCAGTTTCTCTCCTTCTCCATGTACCAGAGTAAGTGCTGCCACGTGTGCTGGGACAGGGACCGAGCCCAGGTGCTGAGAGGGTGGGACTGACCCACGTGGAGACCTGGCTGCAGCTGCTCAGCCCTCAGCTCACCTGGCAGTTCCCGTGGCCTCGTGGGAGGATGCTGAGGCTGGAAGGTGATCCCTGGGCAGCTCCTGACAGCAGCCATGCTCTCCTTGCAGGCTTTGTGCAGTTCCTGCAGTATTACTACCAGAGCGGGTGCTTGTACCGGCTGCGAGCGCTGGGAGAGAGGCACAACATGGACCTGACTGTGGGTGAGTGGGATGTCCCCTTGCTGCTGTCAGCTCACTGGGGCGGTGGGTTCTACTGAAGGAAATGGTGACACTTAGATTTGAGGTCACTTTCAGCAGTGGCAGGAACATGAAAGCTACAAGTCAAACCAGAGCTCCCAGAGCAGCATCTCCTATGGGGCAGCACCACCCCATAGGCTGATTGTCCCCCTTGTCCTGCTCTGCTGGGACCACCAGCCCACAGCTGGCTCCCTCGCATGTCAGTTGGCAGTGAATGTGGCTCTGGCTATCCCAGGTTTCCCCAGGAAGCTCCTTCAGACATGACACATCCCTCCAAACCCCGGGCACTGTGGGCTGTCACCTCCCAGGCCCCTGTGACACTGAGGGCAGGAGCTGAGGGCCAGCTCCACTGGAGCCCAGAGCCCTGTGTTGCATTAGGAGTCCCTGCCACTGTCCCCCCTGCGAGTGCCCCAGTGAGGCTGGAGTGGCAGGACCTCCTCAGCCAGGCACGTGTGGGCACTGAGCCTCCCTGTCCTCCATGTCTGGAGGAGCTGGGCTCCATCCCCTGTCCACCAGCCCATTCCAGGTGCTCACAGAAACCTTCATCCTTTGCAGAAGGCTTCCAGTCCTGGATGTGGAGAGGCCTCACGTTCCTGCTTCCCTTCCTCTTCTTTGGGCAGGTGAGGCTGCCCCAGTCCTTGCAAGATGCCAGAGCTTTGGGTGGGAGCGGGATGTGCCACATTCCCAGCTGTGCTTGGTGGCCTGGACATGGCACAGACCCCACAGGCTGCCACAGCAGGGAAATGCTTCCAACAAATGCTGAGCCTTTCCCTTCAAAGCAGCCACAACTGGGGAAGTGAGATGGGGAGGAGCTGGGGTGGCTCTGCTGCGATGAGAACCCTTCCAAAGCCTTTCCAAAGCCATTCTGAGCTCCAGCTTTGAGCTGCTGCTGACAGGATCAAGTCCTTCCTTGGTCAGATTGTTGAGGCTGATGGCCAAAGGCTGCTCTGAGGCTTCCTGAGGCCCTTGGGCTCCAGCTGGCCTGAAACAGGGGGGATGTCCCAGCTGGGGTCCTCTGGGAACGAGCCCTCTGTCCCTGAGCCTGGCTGGGGTTTCACTGCCCCACATGAGGTCGGTGTGGGGTTTACACCCAGAGGGAGCAGCTGGACAGGCACCAGCCCGGGGCTGAGCCTCTGAAAGCAGCAGCAGCAGCTGCCCTGAATCTCCTCTCCCCTGCAGTTCTGGCAGCTCTACAACGCCATCACCCTGTTCCGCATGCTGCAGCACCCCGAGTGCAAGGAGTGGCAGGTAAGGGGGTCCTGGCAGGGCCCTGCAGGGGGAGGCCCCAGGCAGGTCCCTCCTGCTGACTCCGGCCTCTCCTCCCACAGGTCCTCATGTGCGGCCTCCCCTTCTTCATCCTCTTCCTGGGCAACTTCTTCACCACCCTGCGTGTGGTCCACCAGAAGATTCAGAACAAGAACCAGGACACGAAGGAGAATTGAAGTGGGGCGCTGTGGGGGCCCGGACTGTTTCTGCCCACTGGCTCCCTCCCCTATCCCCATCTCCTCAATTCCGTCCGGACTCTGGCGTCTCATCCCATTCCTTGGAGGCCTGGGTGTGGCACAGAGCTTGGGGCCTGCTCCTGGACAGTCCATGTGCTCAGCACGGGGCTGGATCCGTGCTGGAGTCACTCACCTGCAGGCAGGAGCACCCTGCAGCTCCTGTCCTGGCTGCCATCCACATCCAAACAGCAGGATGCTCGGGACAGCCATTCCCCTCCCTTGCACTGGGATGTTCCTGGCTGCTGGTGCTCCTCACTGGGACAGGGCAGTGTCCAGGGACTGCCTCCCACAGCTCCAGGGGTGCTGGAGGCTCCCCCTTTTCCCCCCAGCCCCGATTCCAGGGCTGGCCCAGCTCCTCCCTCCCCTTCAATCCACAGGGAAGGGGTGGCTGGGGCATGGGCGGGGTGGGAGCAGCAGGAGCTGGGGCTATGCAAGCAGCAGCCTGGGCTGGCAGCTCCTGAGGCTGCAGATGTGAAAATAAAGGGAAGGAGCTGCCCTGGGTCACTGGGACAGTCTGGGAACAGTTCCCACACTCTGCTCTGCGGCTTTGGTTCATCAGGAAGGGGGTCCTGACACAACCTCCCTGAAAGGAGGGTGGAGGTGGGGGGCAACAGGACGATTGTCACAACAGGACAAGAGGAAACAGCCTCAGTTTTCACCAGGGGAGGTTTAGATCAGATATTAAGGAAAATGTCTTCACAAAAAAGGGTCATCCAGCCCTGCCAGAGGCTGCCCAGGGCAGTTGTGGAGTCACCGACCCTGCAGGGATTTAAAAGCCATGTAGATGTGGCAGCTGGGGACATGGTTGAGTGGTGGGGTTGGTAGTGCTGGTTCAAGGGTTGGACTCAATGATTTGGAGGGGCTTTCCAGCCTAAATGAGCCCATGATTTTATGAAAAGTCATCTCCCTGTGCCCTTCCACCAGCCTGAGCTGCAGGGGGTGCTCCTTCCCACGGCATCCCAGCCTGTACAGGCTGTGGCCACCCAAGGAGCCCAGCAGAACCTCCGTGTCCCTGGAGGTGGGGAAGACGCCCTGTACCAGCTGTACCAGCACCGGGAGCTCTGGAAGAACCAAAGAGCAGGTGGGCACAGCTGCACCCCAGTCCAGAGCCCCCCACTGCCATGCTCCCTCCCCTCCACAGCCCAGCACTCAGGGTAGGGGCGACCCAGAGCTGCCACCACATCCCCTGATTTCCTCCTGGTGATCATCCATTGCTCCTCCTGCCTCCTCCTTCCCTCTGGCTGAGCAGAGAGATGCAGGAAGCAAACTTCAGACACAGGATTTTTATTCCAAGGGCAAATGTATTTAAATAATTTACAATCATTGGATAGCCTGGAAGTCTGGGGTTTCTGTTGTTTTTTGTTTGGTTGGTTTTTTTTTTTTTTTTCCATGCTTAAATCACAAAGATGTTCCAAATAAAAACCGTATTTAAAAAATGACCGTACATGGTGTGAGGGAGGGGCTGGGCTCAGGGCAGCAAGCAGGGCCCCCCAGGGCTGAGACCCTGCCTCCCAACCCCGGTGTGTTCCACAGGGAGAGGAGCTTCCCGCTGCTGCTGGAGCGAGGGCAGGCAGCAGGAACGGAGCAGGATATGCTGCTGGGGCCATGGGACAGCCTTGTGTCCAGAGCCAGCTGCCAGCCCCACACCCCAGAGCTGGGCAAACAGGGGTGGCAGGAGGGAGGCAAAGCTGCAATCCCAGCCCAGGACAGCCCCTCTGCTGTCCCTGCAGGCCAGGGTGGGCTCCAGCCCCAGGGATAAGGCAACACCTCGGGTCCAGGGAAGGACTCCCTGGCAGTGTCTGTCCCTCCTGCCCCACAGTGGCTGTGTCCCTGATGTCCCTGGTGCCACGGGGTGCACCCTGAGGTGCCGGTGACACCGCAGCTCCTGGACAGCAGCCTGAGCTACCCCCCCGCCCCTCTCAACCCTTTGCACTCCCTGGGTGCACAGCCTGCCCTGAGGGAATGCCGAGGCCCAGGAAGGGTTGGGAGTGACACTGGGGTAGCCGTGGGCTGGGGACGACACTGTCACCCACAGCAGCAGTGGGCGAGCAGGCACTTGCCAGCTCCCCTGGCCCACGCCTGGGGACCTGTTCTCTCCCTGGCCCCGCCAGCCCCGCTCTTAGCTCCACACGTCCAGGGAGTAGCGGCCCTTTGTCATCAGTTTCTTTACATAGTCCACGGCCTGGGGCTGGCTCATGTTCCCAAACTCAGACACGATCTCGTAGAAGGTGTTCTGCACATCCCGGGCCATGTTCCGGGCGTCGCTGCAAACAGGGAGTGAGTGAGACACCAGAGCACTGCCACAGAGCCCTGCCACCTCCCACTCTGGACACACGGGGTGCGCTCACCCCAGCCCCCTGCCCTCCTCTGAACCGGGACAGCATAACCCTCCCAGGGCTTGTAATGCACAGCTGGGGAAACTGAGTCACACTCCATTTCCCGAGAATGGCCCCAAATCGCCATCCTGTCCACAACCTACCCGCAGACATAGATGTGAGCCATCCCCTCGTTAAGCAGCTTCCAGACGTTTTCCTTGTTCTTCTTCAGTAAGTGCTGGACATAAACCTGGCAGGAAGCAAGGTGGGAGTGAGGAGAGATGAGCAGAGCCCCCACAGCACAGACCTTTGAGAGGGAGGCTCAGGAAGGCAAGGCTGTGCTCATGGCTCTGGGGGACAGGGAAGTGCTGGGTGCTCCTGCCTGCCATGGGAGTGATGGTGGGCAGCAGGGACAAGTGGCAGGAAGAGCAGTGTGGTACCTTCTCAGCCTGGTCCCTGGAGAAGGCCACGTTGAGCTGGGTGAGGACTCCCTCCTTCTGGAAGCGGGCCAGCTCCTCCCGGTACAGGTAGTCCTCGTGCTCGTGGCGGCAGCCGTAGTAAAGCACTGTCTCACCCACCTCCTTGCCTGCAGGGTCACACAGCCCCCATCAGCTGGGCCCTGCCAGCCCCCAGCCCTGCCCCTTCCCACCGTCCCCTTGTCCTGACACCCCCAGCAGCCCCAAACCCTGTGCTCTGCCCCACCCTGGGCTTGCAGAGCTGCACGATGCTTTCTGGTGACAAGGGGAAGCTCAGCACTGACTCCCAGTAGCGGCCATGGGCTTTAGAATCAAGTCTGAGGGATCTGACTGGTTATTTGGAGGTGTGCCGGGGGCAAAGGTCAGAGAAGTGCCCTAGGTCTGTCCACCCCCAAACATCCTCTGTGTCCAAGAGCAGGACAAAGCATCCTTGTGTGGACAAAAGCACTCAGCCCTGTTCACCCTGCCCCAGCAGTCTGCTTTTGGCTGGGCTCACCAGCAACAGGAGCAGCAAAGCTGCACCCTGGAGGCACCCAGCGCCCCCAGAGAGCCCTGCAGCAGCTCCAGCCCCGGGCACTCACCCTGCTGCTTGAGCCAGGCGCGCTCCTGGATGAAGCCGATGAAGGGGGCGATGCCGGTGCCCGGCCCGATCATGATCACGGGCGTGCTGGGCTTGAAGGGCAGCCGGAACTGCGACTTGCGCACGTACATGGGCACCAGGGAGCTGCTCCCCTGCTGGGCGGGCACCTTGCTCTTGAGCCAGTTGGTGGCCACCCCTTTGTTCAGGCGGCCCGTCTTGGTCTCGTACTCCACCGTCACGGCACAGATGTGGATGGAGTTGGGATGGACCTGCGGGGAAGAGATGCTGGAACCAGGCAGAGAAGGAGCCCCAGCAACCCCACACTGTGCTAAGGAACGGGGACAAGTTCAACCTCATGTTAACACTGGGACAGCTACTCCTCCCTGCATGCTCCTCATGGGGCTTCTGTCTTGTCCTCAACTCATCACGAAACCACTGAGCTTCCCCGGAGGTTGCCAAGAGGGACTTTTGACCAGCCCCTAAAATGCCACCTTGCCAGGCAAACGGGCAAACAGGAGCAAGGCTCCAGAGAGTGTGGTGGTATCAGGGCACAGCTGGCTGCAGCATGGACTCTCCACTGACCTGCGGGAAGCTGGGATAACTCCATGCACAGAGATCACTAAATCTGCCCCTCTCATAGCAAACGTCACCAGGAGAAGCTCCCAGCTGAGGGGAGCTGCAGCTGAAGAGGTCCCTCCACAGCCACATTCCCTGCTGGAAGCACACCCACCTTGGAGGAGGAGGCGATGGAGTAGTAGCGGGCCTGCAGGCGGGGCAGGAGCTCGCACAGGTGGTCGATTGGGGGGCGCAGGGAGGGCATGTCCTGCAGGATGGCCAGGATGTTCCTGCGGGCCTCCACCACCCAGCTGAGGTACAGCGCCTGCAGGCAAGGAGAGCACAGGCATCACAACCTCCCCACACGGCTGGCAAGCACCCCCTCAGCTCTCTGGGCGCCTTTTGGGGATCCCCCGGCCCAGCAGGGAAGGGCAGTGCTCCCACCTTGCCCTCGGCAGCAGAGGAGGCCATTTTGCGGAGGCGCTCCTGCTCGCCCGCGTCCGAGGCGTACTGGGCCAGCTCGTAGAGGACGTTGGTGCGGGGAGGGTTGGTGATGTCCAGGTAGTAGGTCAGGGCTGTCCGGTACGACGTGGGGCAGGGGAAGGGATGCTTCTTGTTGGATTCCTCTGGAGAGAAGTGGGAGAGAAAGAAAAATTAAAAACCATCCACCTCATGAGGTTTTGTGCCAGCTGCTACATACACAGCGAGGGCTGGAGACAGAGCACAGTGGGCTTCAGGGAGGAAAGAGCAGCCTGTGGGTCGGAGCCCCAGCTCCACACTGAATCACCTCCCTCCCCGGGCAGCTCCATCTCCCAGTAGCCCATTTTGTGTTTCACAGATGCTGCCTGACAGTTTTGCAGCAAAAAATACACCGTGTTCCCCCAGGGGCTCCCTGTCCTGAGATGTGCATGCACAGTCCAGCAAACCTCCAGGCTAAGCAGGGGGCTGCCCTCCGTGGCTAATTTGGCCTCAGGCACTTACACCTCCATCAGATCCAGCTTCAAAAGTGTCCTTAGGCTCTGTCAGCCACATACAGCTGTGCCAGCAGTCAAGGCTGGAGGCATTCTGTTTAGCCTTGAGAGGTCCATAAGGGACAGGAATGACAGCACAGGACACTGCACAGGGGGCCACAGGCTCCAGCAATGCCTTAAATCCACTTTGCTTCTAGAAACCAGGAGCTCTCTCAGGCTTCTGGGCCAGAACATCTGCTGCCTCAGGTCTGGCTGTGCTGCTCCAGGACTGTGATGGGCAGCAGCTGCCATCTCCCTTCTGCCAGAGGCTGGCTCTGCTGGGAATGCTACCCAGGAGGAGCTCCTTGGATCAGCACAAGTGCTCCCTGCTGGCAGTTCAGTCCCCAAGCCTGTGCCTCCTCCCAGGACTGAATAAGAACATCTCACACACTCAGGGCTCTGAGGAGCTCCAGGGCTGCTGAAGGATGCTCTGGTGGGCTGACGCTCCATAATTAGGAGTGTGCTGTTACATAATTTGTTGTTGAATGGGCTCACCAAGCACATTTCACAAGTGACCCACTTCAGCTGATCTCAGCAAGCAGGCTCTGAGCCCCTGCTGAAACAGCACAACACTGAGAGGGGCTGTGGGACACCTGGAGGTGCCCCACGGGATCTGAGGGTGAAGGACAGAGGCCACAGCTGGAGAACTGGAGACCTTCAGGGGTCATCCTTACTCACCATCTAAGTTGTTTAGGGACATGACAGTGTCCAGGTCCGTGCCCAGGATCTCACCAATCTGGTTCACCAGGGAGGAGTCGTTGGCTGGGTACACAGCCACGTGGTCCCCAGACTCATACCTGGCACAGAGCAGGAGAGCACGTGAACACCTGCACCACTTCCTGACCACCCCCAGCAGCTCAGCCACAAGACAAGGGGGCTGGTGCAAGAGGCAGCAGGACAACACTGAGGTCTGATGCACAGGACCTGCACCATCAGGGTCCACAGAGCCAGCAGTGACAGCAGCAGTGACATTGTGGGATAATGGTTTCCCAGGGTTTTTACAAGGCCTCTCCCAGGTTAAAAGCAGTTTTGCCAGAGCTCCAGCAAGGACAGATCAATTTCCCAACAGAACAGAGCAAAGCTCCTCAAAACCTCTGCAGTTGTTATGTTAAGCCAGCTGGATTCATCACTTCCTAGCAATTTAAGGAATTTGGGCCAATGAGAGGGTTTTAAGAACAGGGCTTTATTCCCCCTACGCTCATAGACCTGAACCAGGCACATACAGGCAAGAGCAAACCCCAGGTCAGCTGCCCTCTCATTTATTGAGTGACTTCTAGAGAATTTCTGCAACTGGGACTGCTCAGGTAGGACAGGGATGTGGGATGGGATGGACCCCAAGCAGTGCAAGAGCTGGGAGCACGTCCTGACAGGGGGTACCTGGTACAAAAGGGGCAGGGTTAAGGAGCAAGGTCCCCTCCTAAGTGCTGGATGAGGCTGGTGCCACATGCTTGTTCTTTGCCCCTGACAAAACAAAGGAGCAGTCTCCCCCAGGGAAGTACCTGATTTTGGAATTGGAGATATCCAGCTCCAGGTGCATCAAGTGTCGCTCTCCACCCTCGTTCAGCTTGCGGTTCTCCGTGACCTGAGCCAGGAAGGGGTTCTTGGCATCAAATGGGCTGCAAGGAAAGACAAAGGTGTTTTGGGATTCCCTCCTGCAGGCTCATGGAGCTCCTTGTATGTTCCTCTGACTCCAGAGCAGGCTCCCATGATTTGGTTCCTGTTCCAAGGCACACTGCACGGCACAAACCAAATTACGATCTGCTGCTCCCCACACTGGCACAGAAAACAGACCATGACCCTGCTGCTCCCCACACTGGCACAGAAACAGACCATGACCCTGCTGCTCCCCACACTGGCACAGAAAACAGATCCTTTTCCTTCTCAGCACAGCCCAGCAGCCAACAGCTTCTGTCCCATTAAGGACACATGACACAGAACTGGATTGGAGGCACTGTCACATCTCAAAGAAATAATTTAGGCTGGAATCAATGTTTGAAGCTCATCTCCCCACAGCAATACTGCCAGCAGCCATCATGCATGGGCCACTGCAGGCAAGGAAAGGCTCAGGACAGATGCTGTGGATGTACCAGCCAAACAGCACACGTGACCACAGCCATCTCCTCACCACTAATGTTTCATTAACTGGGGAATCTCGGAGTCCCAGTGCAGCTCTGAGGCCATTTCTCTGGGGCAGAGACCTGCTGTGCTGCAGGAGTGGCACTGCCTGCACAGCAGGTGCTGTCACAAACATCAGGGAGCCACCAGCCAAGAGCTGCCCCAGGCAGAGCCTGCCCAGGGGGTTTGGCACTCACGGCTTCTGGTTCTCGTAGCTCTTGAGTCTGCCCATCTCCCCCGTGTAGACTTTGTTCATGTTCACATCTGTGTGCACCACCAGCTCGTACTGCCGGATGCTGGGGGAGAAAGGGGAGAGAAAAGAGAAAAAAGTCAAACTGATCCCACAAGGTACAGCTGGAAGCATCATCTCCTTTGCTGGATTTGCAAAAACAAATGCAAATCCCACCTCTTTGCCCCACTCGAGACATGAGGGAGCAGGCAGACTCTGCAGAAAGCCCAAAGCAAGGGGAACCCTCAGCCTCCCTGGAGCCTCACGACCAGCACAGCCACCCCCAAAGAAACCAAAGCCATCATCTCCCCACTGAGAACAGGAACCCAGAGCTGGGCTCAGACTCACACCAGCACAGGCTCAGGCAAACAGCCCCACTCACTGCTCTACTTGTGCCCTTGAGTCTGGAAGGGGAGGCAGTGCAGAGGAAAGGGCACAGCAGCCCAGGGCTGATGGCACAGCCACCAGTCAAGGTGACCAGTCTCTGACATCCAGGAGGAGCTGCTCCCAAACCCACCTGGACTCTTCTCCTGTAGCCTCCACCCCGAAGTGCTCACACACTGCTGGCCAGAACTGCTCTCTCCAGGTGATGAAGTCTTCTTCCAGGCTAGCCAGGGCAGAAGAGAGAGTCAATAACCCAGCCCCACTCCGAGAGAAGCCACCTGAGATCCCTATGCCCTCCTCCCATCACTGTGGGAAAAGGGATTTGCCCGAGGCCCAGGCCCCCTTGGTACCTCCACATGCCCACAGATCCCCAGGCAAGCACCTGCAGAGCACTGAGCGGGAACTGCTGCTACACCAGACACCCCTCCCTTGCCCAGCTCTGCCAAGGAAGGCTTTGTCATTTAGGCTCAGTCTTTAACAAGCTCAGCTCCCCATCATCCATCCCTGGCAGGAGGTGACCTTCCTAAAAGGTCATTATTCCACCATGGCACTGCTTATTTTTCCAGCTTCAGAGCCTTCCACACTGGGCATATCCCTCCCATAAGGCCCTGCAGACCTTAGAGGTAGAGCCACAGATTGATGTCATGTCCCAAGGTGCTCAGGTGAACACAGAGAGGTTAAAAAAAAATAAAAAAAGAAAGAAAATATCATTGTCTGAGTTGGAAGGAGATTAACCTGCCTCCTTCACTGGGAAGGGTGAGTTTATCCACACAGGCTGCAGCAGGGCAAAGGCAGAGGAGGCTGCAAAGCCTGCTCCAGTTGTACCCATGGGCATTTAAAGCTGAGGTGGAATTTCCCAGAGACAGGATCCCTTAGGACAATCCCTGTGCACGGGGAGCTGACTGTGGCAGACACACACACTCACAAACATGTCAGCCCTGACAACGAGCCCTGTGGAGTTTATTTCTGGCTTGGCAGTGGAGCCCATTCCCTGCCAAGGTCCCTTCCAAGATGCTCTCAGCCAGCTCTGACCAGCCCCTCAGCCCAAGGCACTCACTTGCCATCGTCATCTCCCAGCCCCAGCTCAAAGATGCGCTGGGCTCCAAGCTCCTCCAGCCTCTTGTCCACGTACTTCCCCATGGCATTGAAGTGCTCGTAAGTTTTGTTCCCCAGCCCAAAGACCTGGAAGGGAATACTCATGAGCATGCAGAAGCAGGAGGTGGACTTTCCCCATCCATTTGACATCCTCTGGCCAGGTATCACCCCGCAAAGGATGCAGAACAAAGACAGTGAGACCTCTCCCAGCACCCACATCAGCTCCCCAGTAAGAATCTACCACTGAGAGTGTGTGCTCAGGAGGCACCAGCACCTCCCCTGAGCCTGGATGCACTTCCAGAAACTCCTGCATATCTCCTCGTGGGACCAGTAAGAACCTGGACTGCCTGAAGAGCCATTGCTGGCCCTTGCCTCCCACAAACCACACAGTAAATAAATCCTTGCTCACTGCTTCACACAGAGCAGCCTCACATCTCCACCAGTGGATTTTACTCTCATTTGCAGTATTTGCTGCCTAAGGAATTTGGCCAGGGTTTAGTTGAGGTGGTTGTTTCTCAGCCAGTCATTCAGCTCAGCACGGGAAGAGAGCTACACACTCCTCCAAGTGATTTAATTCGTGGGAGAAGATCTGGCCCCAGGCTGCACAATTAGCTTCTGAAGAGCAGCAGCAGCCAGTAGCTCATTTACAGGCTTGTATTCAGTGCCTGCAGGGCTGTTTGGGGCTGTTTATACCAGGGAACCCTCATGACTTAGGGAGTGGAGAGCAAACTCTGGCATTTGCATTTGAAGAAGTACATTTGCAGGTGTCCACAAAGCCTGGGCAGGAAGACAGCAGGAACCTCATCCCAGACAAGGTGTACAAGGCACAGACATCGTGTTGGGCCTTTCCCCAAGCTACTCTGGAGGGCTCTTGGCCCTCCTGCCCAAATGCAACACAAGAAGTGGAATGGGGCCACTTACTGCAAACCGGAGACCCGACAGGTCAGCATCAGCCTCCTGCAGCCAGTCATAGAAATCCTGGGCATTGTCTGTGGGATCCCCCTCTCCGTAGGTGGCCATGCAGAACACTGCCAAGGACTTGTCGATCTCAGAGAGGCGACTCAGGTCCGACTGCAAGCAGAGCAAAGAAGGAATCTTCAAGGATCCCACACTGTGGCTGTTGGGCAACTCCCATTCCCACAGTGCAGGTGTGCAAACAGCACCACATGTTTACAGAATGGGTTGGGAAAGGCCAAACCCACCCAAAATGGCTGGGAAAATAAAGGCAATCACCCTCACTGGACTGCAAGTCAATATTTCTGCTCCACCAGAAAGAAAAGCAATGGGATTTTCCATGCAAGGCTTTAAAGGACCAGGAAAATGCAGAATGGCAAGGACCGAGCCCTTACCTGCATCTCTCAGGCTGATCTTTCTCCCCTAAATGACACAACTGTCCCTTGGCCAGGGTCATTGAATTTTTTTTAGGGGGCACTGAAAGGTTATTACTATGCCAAGGCTGTTCAGGGCTAAATTACCAGGTCATACTCCTCTGGATCTGCTGCCATGCCCCGGAGGCCATAGCGATGGGCATCTTTGGCGAGGCGATTGGCAAACTCCTCTGCTGTGCCCGTCTGGGAACCGTAGAAAACCACTATATTTCGGCCCTGGAGAGAAAGAAAAATCCCTTTTAAATGGTGATTAGTCATTTGGAAAGTGCATGGATGAAGCACAAAGGAAATGCCTGAGATCAGGAATCCTGGACTGCGACCTAAAGGCAAGCAGGAGTCTGTGCTTGTGCAGGACTCCGAGAGCTTGGCAGAAAACTCAAGGCTGAGCTGTTAATGAGAACATGACTCTTGCCACTCTCAGAGGGGAGATTCAGGTCGGACTAAAACCCAAAGCAAAGAATAAACTTTCCAGATTTACTCTCAACTTTGAGGCTGCAGCGTGACTCCTGGAAACAGGGAACACCCTGGATGAGAATGCAGAACTTGCCAAAGGCTCTGGGCAAGTGCCTAAGCACCAGAGCTCCTGCTCTGCTGCAAGCCAGCTACTTTGAAGTAGAATGGAAAATGCATCCAGCCCTTGCTTCCTCTTGTGTCCAGCCCAGCAGAGTCAAAAGCTGACAGTTCTGTGTACAATTCCCATTGCACAGCCAGCCACTTTGGGAACCAACCACACAGATAAACAACTGCCAGCCAATGACTTCAAAGTCTCTGCCATTTCCCCTCTGACTTTGATCTCATATTACATGATTTTTTTCCACCACTGAATTTTCACTTTAATTTCTTCTCTAAGAACAACTCTCAGGCACGGACTGAAAGAGCTATTCCTGGCTGCTCACACAGCCTTCCTCTGGATGCTCTCTGCAGCAGCCATGTGTCTGAATCCAAACCAGCTCCTCCTGCTGACAGTTTTCAGAGGAAACTGGGATGGGCATGAGCTCCCCCACCTTCCCAGCACCCTGTGGAGGCAGAACAAGCAGCTTACCGTCTTCTTCATCTTCTCAATGAAGCTGCTGTCTCTCACTGGAGCTGCTCTGAAAGACAGGAGGAACATCTTTTCAGATGAGCACATTCATTTTTGAGGTCAGGAATAAGCAAGTGGGAGGAAAGTGGCCTCCAGACCTCAGGAAAGCTGCCCAAAAGGGTGTGAAACTCCACTGACCACTGTTATTCACCTTGTCCCAGGGATGCCCATTGCTCAGCCACAGGGCTTCTGCACACCACCATGGAGCTGGGACTTGGAGCAGAGGGGAAAAGCTGAGCTCCTGCCTGACTCCCATCAGTGAATCCTCCCACAGGAAAAGCCCAGGCACACAGCCCTGCCCACCAGGAAACCTTTATCAACTGCTCTGAGAGGTTTCACAGCTGAGCAGGTTAAAGGATCTCACAGGAGCGGGTCTCCAGATAAGTCTCAGGGGCCAAGCCATGGTTTCAAAGAAGGGAATGGAAAACTCCCTCCTTCCTACACCACCATGGGCAGGCAGGATCATCCTGAGCCATGCTCCCCAGGGCACAACCCCCAAACCTGAAGTCAAACAGGGCTAAAAAGCAGCTATTTCCACCTCCAAACAGCATGCCAGCCACGAGCCCCAGAGCTGCAGAGCCCTGTGGAGCAGGCACACGCTGATCAGACCCACAGAGCTCCCAGCAAGGCCACCACTGCCAGCCAAGGTCCCATGGAGCTTGTCCCATGCTAGGTTCCCATTCCCAGGGTGGATTTCCTGCACAGAACATTTGCATTCTCATATAGATGTGGCTTTCCCTATCTTGGAAGGGGAACAAACCCCAGCAGAGCCAGAAACATGGAGGTGGGGATTCACACTGCTGTGGCTGCCCTGTTAGGGAGGCAGCCAGAAGAGCTTTGCTATCCTAGCACATCTTTGCATTTTCAGTGTTACGGAGTGAAAACAGCCCAGCCTTGGGACTCTGGGAGCCTCACAAGCAGAGGTGGCCATAACTACAGTCAGATTAGGTGCAGAGAGCTTCTCAGAGCAGGCCAGGACAGAAGCTCCCCTGCTGTCCTCCCCACCAAAACTCTGGTAGCAGGGAAGATGAACGTGGGACCCGTTCCCATTCCACAATGGAAGAATGCAAGGCCAGGTCTCCTGTGGGAAGAGAGAAGCCTCCAGGCAAAAAACAAATGGTTTTGGCTCCAGCCCATGTGAGAATGTGAAGAGCTTGCTAACAGTTTCCTCAGCTCTGTAAGCCCAGAGGGAGGGATCCTGCGGATGTGCCGAGGCATTTGCAGAGAGCACACACACACGCAGAGCAGCAGGGTGGGGAATAAAACATCCCTAAAACATCCCTTCCAGCACCCCTTGCTACCCAAAGGGATCAAGGAGCTCCATAACTGGGCCTGACAGCTCTGAGCACCAACAGTCTCATACAAAAGACAAAGCACACACAAAGGACAAGCAAAGCTGACCCCAAAAAGCTCCCCAAGGCAGCTGTGCTCCCAGGAGAGCTGCTTCACACCCCTGCTTGGCTCTCTCAGCAGTTAACAGTCTCCTCATGTTGTCATTTGTCCCCTGTTGGGAACTGGGATATCACAAATATCTTAAGGGAGCAGCCTCAGCCCTGCCCACGCTGCAGCCAGGACAGGGGCTCAGGAGAGCTCTCAAGACACAGCTCTCACTTAGTTTTTATCTCCTTGGTGAACTTCTTTAATTCTTGCCCTCTGCAAATGAGATCCAATTAAAGCAACTGTTGGTTTAACTACTAAACAAAATGCTTTTAAAGAAGGAGAAAAATAAAAGTTTATAGATCCTTTCAACAAGCTCCCTTTGGAAGAGAAAAGAGAGCAGCACATGGAGCTCGTCCGTTTTCAAAGGAGGCAGCCCTGCACTGAAGTGAGTGCTGGAGAACAGGCTGTGGCTCAGATACAGAAGAAATAATGAGCCTGGCTTTGGAAAAAAGACTACACAACTCCCTGAAATTGCTTCATCAGGGTGGCCTGAAAATCTGAGCAATGAAAACACACAGGCACCAAAGGCAGAAACTACACACAATTTCACTGCTCTGCCAGGGAAACTTGGAAGAGAAAGTTCGTCCTCAGCAAGGACTGCTCTTACAGCTTAGACAGCTCAAGGTAGCAGCTACAAGCACTAGAAGAAGCACTGGGTGGAGGGAAGGGCATTAACCCCATTGTCAGAGTGAGTCTGTAACTTGTACAGCTCCCCCACCCTTGGTGAGAGCCCACAGCACAAACGACTCCCAGGGCTCTCTGTCACTTTGGTTTCAGGAGAAAGAAAGGACAGGGGAGGAAGCTTCCAATAGCTCAGCAAGAATACGAAAGCCTGTCTCAGCTGAACGCCTCTCCTTCAGAAAGCTCCTGCTCCCATGGCTTTCCTGCTGAAAGCACAGATACATCCAGAAGTGAGGACGCAGCCTGGAAGCTGCACAGAAACCGAGCACCGACAGCAGGGTCTCCCCTGGAGCAGCCTGCTTCCAAGCAGAGCCTCTCCCCTTCCTTCTCCTCCTGTTCAGAGGGAGGAGGCACCCACTCCACCCAGCTTCGGAGCTGGAAGGACCCCACCAGCCCACCAGGCAGAGTAACTCACCTGGCCACGGCCGGCTCTTCCTGCGGGGCCGAGTACACACAGCCCATGGCAGGGCAGGGAGGAGGCAGACAAAGAGTCCAGGGCAGCTGTGTCTGCAAAGGGAGCTGTGGGGGGACGGATCTAACTTAGCTCTGGAGCCACAGGCACACAGGCCTTTCCATTCTGCTCCTCCCGGGCGTTAAAACCAAGCATCAGCCTTTTGTTGAGGAGAAGAGAGCCGGCACAAAAGGTCCCGGCACGGGTCATAGCAGGAGTGGTGCCATCCACCCCGATCCTCGTGGTGGGGCTTTGGAAGTTACTGAGTGGATCTGCGCAGTCCTGAGAAACTGCAACATCTGGCAGCAGTGGCAGAAAGGAATTAGGAGTGGAGAATGAAACCTCCCAGGATCCTCTGCAGCACACGTCCCTCTCCCATCCGCACGGAGCAGTGGAGCAGGGGACGGGACACAAAACCCTCCCCCAGCCTCGTTCCCTTGGAAACTGTTTATATCACAGCTGCTTTTATATATTCTTTTATAAAAAAAGAAAAAAAAAGCAAAAAAAAAGCTTGTGCTGTAGCTGAATGAAACGATTCCAGACACTGCGTGAGCAACGCTTCGGGTAACTATGGCAGTGCCATTACGGGGGCAGCTCAAAGGAGTTTGTTTTCCTCAGGATCCTATTAAATTAAATTAGAGATGGTCTCTCTCACACACACAGGCAGCAGAGAGCTAATCAGGCTGAGGACTTGGAGCAATTCCTGCCACAGGAAGCCCTACAAGTACCAGGGAATGGATTTCTGCATAGCTGCAGATAGAGATAAGCCAGTTTCTGTCCCAAACAATGTTAAAGAGGGGGGGAGAAGGGAGAGAGTGACACTCAGCATACCAATGGCTGTCCCACCCGCATCTCCCCAGGATGGCTGTCTGCAGAGCGGGGACAGGAGAAGAGAAAGAGGTCTGTGATTGAGAAACTTGCAGACGAGGTGCAGCCAAAGAGCAAAAATAAATTGCTGTGTTCCCCGGCAATGGCCCTGCGAGGAAGCGCGGTGGCCGTGGCTGCTGTGATCCAGAGCTGCTCTCCCTAATGACATCTGCAGAGCAGGCTGCAGGGAGGGCTGCTCTGGTGGTTTTAATTAAGTCTGAAAATGGTCAAAAACACAAGCAATGCTCAGTCAGTGGGATCCCAGCCGGGCCCACACACACGTGTCACACGTCACAGGTACAGGACACCTCGTGCGCAGGAAACACTGCATGTGCTGGGTTCTGTCCCTTCTGTGGGCACTTCAGGCAGGAAAACAGCTCCACTTGGCTTAAGGGTGAAGATCAGCAGCCTGATCCCCCTCTGAGCTGTGGCTGAACCTGGAAACGCATTGCTGGGGCAAGATCATGATGACTCCCAGGCCACACAGAGAGAACCCAGCCCAGCTGCCATCCAGAACAGGGCATCTCAACCTCACATCTGCTCTTCCACAACCAAGGGCAGTAACAACACTGGCCCTTCCTTTGCAGACCCTGCTGAGCTGGCATGGGTTTATGAAGGTGTGCTGCTCCCAAACACCCCAGAAGGGCACCGAGGTGCTGGATGCTGTGTTTAGGTCAGAGACTCTGCCTGCACTCTTCAGCATTGCAAACACATTGCAAAGCAGCAGCCACTGAGATGTGTCTGAGTTGTTATTCAGCACCTTCATCCTCCAGCGTTCTGAGGCTGAAGTTGGGGGACCAAAGTGACACAACTGAAACCATCATCCAATGCCATCAGATAAAGCAGTTCAGGGCACTTTGGCAGAGCTGCAGAGAACGAGCTGAAGAAATGCAACCCTTCTAAAGGCCAAGGCTCTCCACTCCAGCCAGAGACAGCCCCACTGAGGCCTCTCTGCCTCCACAGGTCTGGGACAGCTTCCCTGCCCCCCCATATCCAGCCAGCCACAGGCAGAGGCTGACAGAGGGATCCTGATTTGCTCGTTCATCAGAAAGGAAACTCCACCCCAGGCTGAAGGATTACAGGAGGGAAGGAAACCCAAGGCTGACCAAGCTTGTTTTCTCATTCATTTTCTTCCCCGTTCCAGGCGTCCCATAAAATCCCACTGCAAAAGCTGCAGGAAGTCACTGTCTCTGGCCTGAAGGATGCATGTGCCACCAGCCACAGCCTTGGCTTTTAGGGTCACAGCTTGATACAATGACCACAGCAGGGTACAGGGAAAAACCACTCCACAGCCTCCTCTCACTCTGCACCTGCCTGGCTGACACTTTTCCAAAGTGCAGCTGCGTCAGACAACTTGCTGAACAACCTCACCTCTCTGGTTATCAGCAACAGGAGGTGCTGCTGCTCCACACCTCCCACAAGAAGCAGTTGCTCCCTCACTGCTCACAGGGACAGAGAAGGCAGCACAGACCCCAGAGAGGAAACAAAGTGCCTGTGAGGCAGCTCAGAGCCAGGACCCGCAGCCAGGCTGGGATGGAAGCCCATGTGCTGAGGCCCTGCAGCAGAACAAGGTGGTAACACACAAACAGAAGTCAAAGCTTCTCTGAAAGGTCACCACAGCCTCTGGAAGAGCTGCACATGACGGGCTGTAGGTGGAATCTGTCACAAGGAGGGGGAGCACGGGAGCCCGGGCTGTGCCATGGCAGGATCCAGTTTCAGATGGATATTGCCCTTTCCCCAGCCAGCTCAGCTCTCGCTGCAGCACAGCCATTCTTACAATCTCCAGAGGCGACCACGTGCACTGACACACACAGCCCTGGCTGGCAGGCCTGGCAGGGAAAGCATCCCAGCAATCCAACAGAACACATTCCCAAGGTAAGGCCGGGCTGGCACAGGCAGCTGGGGCTGCTGCCAGCCATGTGTGCACCCATCTGCACAAGGTAGCACAGCCAGGGACACTGCTGCCCTTTGAAACCCTCCCAGCCAGAAAATGTACCTTCCAACCCTCCTGCAATGCCAGAAACAAAGAATGAGCTAAAAAAAAAATCCAGCAGAAAAGTGATGTTAAGTTTGGAATGTGACTGAGACAAGGAACGAAATGCACCCAGATCTCCACCTGTGTGGCTCATTCCTGGCCCCGAGCCCTTTGCAGGAGACAGGGCGGAACAAAGCTCTCCCTCTCCAAATCCAGTCTCCCGCTCCAATGGTAACCTGGTATCAAGAGCCAGTCAAGTATTACAGGAGCTGCCAAGCAGCTCATCCCAGGAACTACTTCCCAACTCCCCAAGACTATTCCTTCATAGCCATGGGTAGATAAAATCTCCAATAGGAAACCTGTTTAAGAGCAAGCAACTTTCTCCAGAGTTACCTAAATGTGACTTTTATCAGAAAACACCGAGAATTAAACCCTTAAGAGCTCTGAAGTACAGACAGAGACTTCCTGCCTTGCTCGAGAAAGGCCAGTTCCCAGTTTGGGCCGCACGGTGGGGTAAGGCAGAACTGCAGCCTGGCCTTCCACCGGGATTTCTGCACCGTGAGCAGAACCCACAGCAGCTGAGGGCACAGAAACGCCCCCTCACCGACCTCCCATAATCCAGCTGAGCCTCCCAGAACTCACCACAGGCAAGAGAGAAAAGCTCCACTAGAGCCACACAGCCTGAGAGCTGTTACTTACACTGTCTGCATTTTGGGGAGCTCAGGCACTTCCTCCTTTTTCTTGCGGAAGAAGAACCAGTAGGTAAAAAGTCCAGTGATGAGGGAGATGAGGAACACGTCCGTCATGCTGAAGAGAGAGTCCTGCTGTGCAGTGCTGTCAGCAGCAGACATGGTTGGGTCCATGCTGGGCTCCCCCATGGCAGTCAGAGGCACTGTGAGCAAGGAAAAAACAGTGAGCGCCAGCAGCCACATGGGATAGCATTAAAGCACACCCAGAAAATGAGTTTTGCTTTACACTTAGTCTTAGGATCACAAGGCTGCCCAACAAGTCTTTGGCTAGAGGCCTCGCATCACAGCTCTGCAAGGTTCTGTGTCCCACCAAGCTTCTCCCTTCCTGTTGTACCCATGCTGATCCATCTGAAGTGTTTCTGCTTCCCCTCTGCCAGCAGCACCAGAGCAGCCCCACACTCCAGCCAAGGAGCCAAACCAGCTCCTACTGACATCCCAGCAATACCCAACAGGGACTCGTGGCCAGCCTTTACTAAAGTCCTTACTCACCACACAACCCCTGGGGTGTTACTGAGGGATGACCCCACTCTTCAGTCACCCCACAGATCTGGGGCTTCCTCCCTCCTTCCCACAAGGTGGCAGGATGCCCTGGCCCCACTGCTGTGCTGACCAACCACAGAGCAGGACTGTGGCACCAACCCCCCTGAGTGTCCCCACAACAGGTTGTTACAACAAAAATGATGAATATTTCTGATTTACTCCACTGCAGATTTACTATCCATCTCTCCCTGGGCCTTTGGCTTCCCAGTCCCCTCCGTGATCTCCCCCAGTTTAACTTCCATCTCCTTGAATTGCTCCTTTACACTTACCAAGGCAGAGTTTAAGCAATATGGGACCTGCCCACAGCCATACCCAGAGTCTGTGGCAGCATGAGGATGAACACCCAGCCCTCAAATGCCCAGGCAGCCCTATGGCCCCTGTCCTTCCCCTGGGGAGCCACCCATCCCTCCCTCCCTCCCACTGCCGTGCCAAAGCTCTGAACTCCTCCGACCCTAATCCAGATGGAAAGATTATCTTCCCTACATGCAAGGACACACTCTGTCCAAATAAACAGATAATTAACTCTCAACTTGATTTGGAAGGGCAAAGTGACTCTCTCTTTGTACTTGGGCATCCTGCCAACCCAGGAGACCATGGACATTTGAACTTGCACCCAGACAAGTGACTCGGAGCCGTGGTGGTGTCACAGGAGGGAGAGGATACATGCCACGGCTGAGAAATAAAAGTGACTGAAGCTGAAGGTTATGCTAAGACACTCAGGAGCTGGGAAGAGAAGGGAAGGTGATGCTTAGGGAGCACTAATGAGGGAGAGCAGGCACAACCTTCAGCAAACATCAACCCCTTGTTGTTACCCCCACAAGGGAAGCCCAGCTCCAGACAACACACAGCCTGTGCCACAGGGCACCAGCCATAAAAAGCACCCTGTGGAGCACAGGGAGAAGTCCACAGCCACCTGGCAGTGACCCTGGGCAGGTACTCTGGCAACCCAAATAGGGCTCAACCCCACAAGAAGTTTCATTTGGTGGAGAACTTGGTGAGTAACTGCACTACAAAGAGCACTCAAACACCACTGCAAAGCTTCTTGTTAGGTTCCCACAGAAGACACCAAGGCAGGGTGCTGGAAGAAAAAGAAGAGATTTGTGACTGCAGACAAGCAAATTGCACATTCCTCTCCATCAGGCAGGTCACCCTGTCCTCCCTCCTTGCAAACAGGCTTTCCATGGCTGGATCTTGGAGCCAGGCAAGAGCTGGATGTTACTTCTGTACAACTGTAGACTAAACTGTTAGTTAAAGCCTCCACAACTGGGGCTTAGTTGCCAAAAAGGCACAGTTCCCAAGAGGATCCCTCTCCTCCTCCTTATCTGGTTCCAGTAAATCACCAAGGAGCTGGTCTGGCAATCAGTACCAGAGGAACATGCTGGTGGGGGGAAAATGTTGCTGGTTTATTGCTTTTATTCCTGATGAAAGAAGTTTTCATTACAAGCTCTTCTCCTCTTTCCCTCTGCCACCCAACCTGTAGGAATTTCAGCCAATCTCAGCCAAAACCTGCCACAGAGTTTTGGGGTTTTGCTTCTTGCCATCTCACTCATCACTTGAGCTCTCATTATATCTCAGGGCAAAGAAGCCCTGAGTGGTCCATGATTCCTAGGGAGCCTCAGCTGCTGCCTGTGCACAGCACAGCCCAACTCTGCAAAGAGATGGAGGAATCAGTGCCCAGACACAGGCAGAGTAAATATCTCCAACTCTGCAAGGTGGCTTGGTTTTTTCAGCAGCAGTTTCATTGCCCAAATTACACAAGGGTGGACTACTCCCCTCATCCAGGGCAGTGATGGCCATGTCAGTAAAATTACCCTCAGAACAGCCTGTGTTTCACTCAGTTTCCCTGAAAACCCCAAGGCCCATAAGGCAATGACAAACCTTTGCTCAGAGGAAGCCATGAATAAACAAAGGCTGGTGGAGACCACGTTGAGCTGGTTTGGGGCAGGAGCTGCAGCTCTTTCCCTTCTGAGCACCAAACCCAGCAGCAGCTGAGCCCTGGGAAAGGCTCCTTGCTCAGGATGCAGCAGCTCCCTTGTCACCAACTGCACGTGGAGGAGAGCTCCAAACCAGACATGTTTGTGGTGAGTAGCACCTGGCCCACAGCAATTCCCAGCTCCAGATAGCTCAGACATGGATATTCATGAGCTGCCCTGTGTGGGCAAAGAATGAGGGCAAGAATGAGCCTGTGCTCTCCTCAGCGAGGTGAGGGCTTTTTCTCCAGCCAAAATTCATCACTGTGCTCAAAGCAGCAGAGCTTCAGCTCCCAGAGCAGAGCGGTTTGGCTTTCTCAAGCCTCCAGAGGAGGTCTGCTCTCCCAAGCAGTGCTGCCCTGGAGAGAGGCATCCTCAGGAGGCAGCTCCCAGGAATGCTGCCTGGGGGGATGTGGGGGTGGAAGCTGTGCTATCTCCTTGCCTTGACCACTCTGCAGCTCTCCAGGGCTTCAAAGGGGAGCCCTGCAGCTGCAGCCAGGCCACCCACTCACTGCCCACAGCCAGGGAAGGGAAGGGAACATTCCAGGAGCTTCATGGCTCTGGCGCATGGAGCAGAGCCTGGTTTGCTCTCCTCTCTTCATTCACAATCTCCACAGCACAAAGTTTCCACACTGACCTCTAACCCTGGGAGGAAACATGGTCATGGCCTAGTGACAAGAGCTGCTTTAGTTTTGATGCTGGTCACCCTCTGGTCCTGGACATTTGGGTATTCAAGGCTTATATCCCAGCTAGAGATTCTTCTTTTTGCTTTCCCTTTACCACCCCTACCCTCAGGAAAAGGTTTGCTTAGGCATAGCAAGAGAAAGGTAAAGAATGTGAAATTAGGCCTCATTTCTCTTTTTTAAAGGGTTGTCTTAACTCAGGAACTATTGGAATCACTTCACCCAGCACAGGAAGATTATTGCTCAGTTTATCTCAGTCTCGCCTAGCTGGCTGTAATGATTATTTTCCAGAAGTTCACAGCAAATTTGTAATTTTCAAACACTTTACTAACTTCCAGTGAAAAGAAACCTGACTTTTACTTGAAATTTAGCTATCCTGGGAATCCCGCAGTCTCTGGAAGGGCCTTGGTGGAATCAAACTAGGTTTTTAAAAGGAAAAGGAAACTTATAATGCAGAAGTAAAACTTCTGTCAGTAAAACTGACAACAGTTTCAAGGGTGGTGATTTTATCCAGTGTTTATTATATCTCCAGTCAAGGTAAGACAAGCTGTCCATATCCCGGGGGCTTTTTCTAATGGTGGTTCCAGTTCCTGAATCGCTGCTTGTGCACACAGCAAAGCCATCAGTCTGAGCAAGATGTGAGCATTTACATCACACAGAAAAGTCACAACATTTTGAAAGGTTTCTATCAAGCAATGCTGTGTTTAAGCACAGCTTTTCAGCCCCTGAATGTGGGAATTTGCTTGATACCTGGCAGCTCACAATAATTCAAATCATCAGGGACCTTCTCTGCACATCTCTGTGCTAGCAAACAGATGTAACTCATCTTCATATTAAATTAAATGAATTCCTCATTCTCATGCACACCTTGGAAAAAAAAAAGGACTGGAAGCACTCTCAGTGCCAGCCATCCTCAAATTCTCCATGATTTCCATACAGACTAAAGGGTCTATAAGGTCACACGGTTAAAAATACTTAAATATATATAGAAACAGTATTACAACCAACAAGAAGACAGCAGTGATGAAGGCCAAGTGGTCAGCAAACTAAAGAGATTTATTCTCCTTCCTTGCATCAGGAAATGATGCATCAGATGAGCCCAAAAGCACCCTGGGACACAGAACCACAATCACAAAACGTGTCTGGGAGGTTTCCCCTTGTGGAAGTCACCCTGTGGCATCTCCTAGTGACCAAAAGCCTTGGCTCTGAAGCTAAACTGGCAATGTGGGCAGGAAGTTGTCTCTCTTGAGACTGAAGTAGCCTTTTTGTTAATGTAGTGTCTGTGATGAGTTTCAAGTACCTCAGCTGGAGCTCCCAGTCCCAGACCAGGGCTGCAGCCTGCGACTCTTGCCCCAAAAATGAGTGACCGAGTTCTGTGCTCGACTCTGCCCCGTGCCACCATCAGCACACCCTGAGGTGCAGCGTCAGCCTCGCCGAGAGGGGAAGGAGAAGGAAAACTGCTGAGCAAGCACAGCCCAGGCTGCTCACTGCCCCCACCTCTGATAATGGATCCCCAGCAGCAGCTGGAGCACCAAGGAGCCCCTGACTGCAGCCCAGCACACCAGAGAGGGATCCCCACAATCCCCACATGCCCTGCAGACGCTGCCTGCCCCGGCACGGCCGGCACAGGGGCTGCACCCCCAGAGCTATCCAAACACCCAGGCTTTGCCCGAGCATCAGCAGCCTTTGGACACCTGCAGACAAGCACAGGAGCTGCAGGGGGAACCTGTGTTCTGCAACGTGTGCAGAAAGAGTACCAGCGGTGATGGAGTCAAAGAGGAATTGCGTGACAAACACGCAGTGCCACCAGCCACCCTCTGCCCGACCCTGGCACTGGTGCCAGGCTCCACTCAAAGGGAGCTCAGCAGGGTGCAGGCAGAGGAGCCTTCCCAGCCCACAGCAAGGTCCAGGCAGTCTCAGCTGAACTGCAGCAGGGACAGCAGGCAGTGGTTTGGAGCCAAACCACCCCTGCAGCAACGAGATCCCCTCGTTTCTCACAACACCATCACGGTGCCAACTGGAGCTCTGGAGCACCCATCCCCTCTCCACCAGCCCACCCAAGCCCTCCACAACACTTACCAAAGGGCTGCTTTCCAGACTCTCACAAACAGGCGTCCATGCAAGTCTAACTGCAGATAGAACAGCAACACACACTCAAAAAGCTCCTTCAGACTGACCTTCTCCAGTTCAGACTGCCACTGAGAGCCCTGCACAGCCACACAGGGCAGGGGACAAGGGGGCACTGCTGGCAGGGAGGGCACTCGTGCTCCCTGCAGCCACGTGACAATGACCCTCATGTCCCTGACTCAGCACAGGCATCACGTTAGGGAGCAGAGAGGAAGTGCAGCTGTCACGATTTCCAGCTGGAAGCTCTGCGTGGCTGGGGATGTCACCATTGCCACCAGATCTGCCAGACCCCTCTTTCTGACCAGGAAGGACCATCCTGAATTCCCAGGGCAGAGACAGGAGTGTGTGACCAGACCTCCTTCCCACCTTGTCTGCCCCAGGGATTGCCCCTCCTCTCATGCTGAGCATGGCACAACACAGATTAAGGGCACGATCAGCCTTGAGAAGAAGCCTTTAAAAAGCCCAATTTTAAATCAGAGACCAATTTTTTTCCACCAGCATAATGGCACAGCCCCAAAATTCAACCTCAGAACAGACACATACACAATAAGCAACCAAACCAAGTGAGAACTCCAATTCTTTGTACAGCACTGACCTGCTGCCTAAGGCTTGAGTACAATGGCAAAACAGGAAGACTGTAAAGAGAAAACAACTGAAATATCTGGGAGGAAAGAAAGAAAACCACTGGACAGCCCTCTCAGAGGTTTGCAAAGTTTGTGGAGAGCTCACAGAGACTGCAGCACCAAAAGGAAGCTGCACTGAGACTCCATCACTCCTCCCAGCAGCAGCAGTGCAGCAGAAGGAAGAGACTTGCCCACAAACAGGAATGCAGTCTTGTGACCAGCCCAGGGCTTTCTTCTTTCACCCACTAATGACATCAGGCAGGTTACTGGTGGCTGTCAGGAAGAGGAGCCCCACAGACACAACCCCAGGAGGAGGGAGGAGAGCAGGGCTGTGGAGGAGGTGGCACTCCTGCCCAGGCTCCTGTGCCTGGTGTCCTCTGAACCCCACTGCAGCCAAGACTTCCTGAATGTTAGTGTGTGACATTGGGCCAGGAGACCCTCGGGGCAAAACCAGATCTTCTCTTATTCCTCTTAGAAACGCAACCAATTAGACGAAGAAATTCTGTTTGCATCAGCCCGTGCCAGCCTGAAATGAGCTCCTTTTACTTTCCCTTTTAGTAAAATGAGACCTGGCAGGAAAAGTTGGCCTTTCCAAAACAAAAGCAGTTCCCAGAGGCAGGTGCTCAGATCCAGGTTATTTAACAACTGCCTTGGATCAGCCTTTTCTCCACAGCTCTGCCACACAGAGATTGCAATTCCCATCAACAAGAGGATGTTGATCTGGCCAGACAACTGGCCCTGTTTGGCCTGGTCTGCACAGGCTCCGTGCTTGGGGTGGGAATCATCACACAGGTAAGTCCCTGGGCTCGTGGGGAAGGAAGGCACAGTGAGAAACCTCACAGCTTCCCTTGCCCCCTCAGCCTCACACGTCCTGGTGTGAAGTATTGCTACACCTACAGCTTCCCTATCACTTTCTTCCCACATATTTCCCACAGATTCCCATTAACCAGCTCAATAAAGAAGGGTAGAAAGTGGCAAAGCCTCACAGAAAACCAGGGAAGTGCTTCTGTACTCTTCCACCAGCTCAGAAATCCCAATCCAAACTGAGGAGCTGGCTGCAGCAGCACCTAAAGCAGGGAAGGAAACACAAAAACCGCTGGGTTTTTTTTTTTGTGAAACAAAAGTTACTCTCACTGTGAAAGGTGTCTTCCACCCAGACCCTGACACACCAGATCAGACATCAGCAAAACTACTATTTTAGACACAGGACAGATACAGAGTGTGCATCAGTCAGCCTGGATCTTGAAATACTGCATAATTGAGCTTCCACTGTGTCACACTTGCATGTTTTCTGGCCCCTGGGTCTTATTCAAGGACAGCAGAGCAGCTGCAAAATCAAGGAAGAGAACAAGAACTGTTTTACTGAAGCAGAAAGGAAATCTGTGGTATGGGTATGCTCAGGTGGGGCTGTGCAGTGAGCCCAGTGCACTGAATCAAAGGATTTAAGGCATTATCCAACACAAAAATGAATTCAAACCTGCCAAGCTGCCTTAAAGCAAGCTAGAATTACAGTGCTTGCATATTTCCTTTCACCAGATAAAAGCCTGACTCTGAACCTTTAAACATGGGGGATCTCCCCAGCTTAGGCACTTGGACACCTTCCTGCACAGATGAATGTGAGCCAGCAGTTCAGGGTTACAGGACAAATACAACCTGAGAATGGCAGGTAACTGACCCCCTGTGAACCAACACTGCTCCCCAGCCTCCCCTCCCAGGGAGGGACAAATCCAGAGCAGCACTCCTCAGGGATTGCTTGGAAGAGGAACAGGGGCCTTGCCAGCACCAATACTCAGGAGCAGGGACAAGCCTGCAGGAGTGTTAAACCACCCTACTGCCAACTCCACGGGCACCTCTCAGGCCAACAACTGCTCAGAGGGCTGCAAAACCTCAGGAGCAACCCATCCAGGCATGGCCTTTGCATGGTTCAGGGCCTGCTGAGGATGTTCTTCTAAGTCAAGAGGGAAAATGACATTTTTCAGCAGCCTCTCCTGTGAGTGCTGTACCCTGTGCTGCCACAGCTGGACATTCCTCTCCTCCCCACAGGCTGTTTGTTCACCCTGTGCCTGAGGTTGTGGAGGGTTGGTGTGACAGGCTGTGGCTTTGCCTTATGCCACCACTGGGAAAGGAGCCCTGTGGATGGGGTCAGTAGCCAGAGACTTTGACCTCTTCCACCAGGAAAAGTTTGAACAGCAAAACCCTCCAACGCTGGTCTCTTTCCTTTGAAACCAACAGCTGAAAGGGCACCAGAGGGCCAGGGTTAAACACATCTTGCAAAGTTTTCACAATTGTCAAGACTTTTAATCAGAACAGTGTGATTTGGGGGTTTATTAATTTATTTCAAGAGAACCAAGCACTGTTGGTAAGGAGCCAGGATATTTTGTATTTATAAGCCCAGTTTCCTCTGAGAATGGGAGAGCTTTTCAGACATTACAAGCCCATCTCCTACATTGCTGTAGGGTTTGGAGATGTCACTGCATGATCCCTGCACCTCTTGGAAACTCAGCACTAGAGCTGTCCTGCCCTGGCTGCCCTATCAGGAGAGTGTGCAATCACCCTACAGAACCTCCCTGCCTGCCATGGGTCAGCAATCTGACCAGGATTCACCTTTTTGAAATGATTTGGGAAACACAGACCACTTCCCAGCCCAGCCCCTTGCAATCACACACAGCCAGGGCCACAGCAGACCTCAGAACATCAATTCCATACCCAAAACATGACACAGGCCACGAGACATCAGAGAACTCAGGGGTCACAGGCTGAAAGGCTGGTCCCAAGCTGCAAAAACCACAGCTCTCCAATGCCCCAGCAGAATCAACACAAGGGAAGATACTTGACACAGGGGTTTTTTGTTCCTCTGTAACAGGAGCTGCTCCTCTTACCTCCAGCAGTTATGCATTGAGTCCTGTTACACAACCAGGACTTGCACAATCCTTGCAGGCATTTTATCAACTTGCTCCTCCAAAGCTTGGAGTTAGAGAGGAGATGCAGCAATGACCCGTGAAAGAGTCAATTGATGTGTTTCACAACCCCACAGCAAGATCCAGCACCACAAAGCCAGACCTACCAACTCCCCAAGCTGGTTGTTAAGCTTCCCCAGCAGTCAGAGCCAGATTTTACCAAGGAGAAAAATCCAACCCCATCTCAAACTCCAAACCTCACCATCTCCTACTCCACACAGCAAGAAAAGAAGGTAAATAAATCAATATCTCCATTCCTTGCAAAGGAGAGACTGGAGGCACATACGTGGCTGATTACTAAGCAAAAATACTACAATAATCTGCCACTGTGAGTCAAACTCAGCCACTCTTTGGACTTGTGGCCCTCCAGAAGCCACCAGACATGACTTCTGGTCTCTCTGTTTGGATTCTCTGGGTGACAGCAGCATGCAATCAACTTGAAATGTTTACTCAGGGACAAACAGCAAGAGATTATGAGCAGCCTGCAATTATTATTTGTTCTGACCTATGAAATTTCCAAGCCTGTAAAAAAGCAGTCTGGGCAGAGGTGCACCTGTCACTGCAGGGCTGGTGATTCACTCTCCACAGCAGCGTGTACAGAGTAATCTCATCACTGGGATCAAATGATCACGTTGGGAAAACAAATTATGCAAGTTCTAAGAATTGTGTTTTTTGAGGCAGGAAAGTCAACGTCAGGAAACAGAACAAAGTTCAGTGGCCAGAGAGGTAACTGCAGGTGGTTTTCTTTTATACCAGGGAAGGAGATGGCAGGAGCACAAACCTGAGCAGGGAAGCCTTTTCCCCAGTCCTTCAGAACTGAGCAAACACAAACTTTGCTGTATCCCAACAGGCAAAAGAAAGAGCAAAGACCAAACAGGATTTCAGTCAGACAGTTCCACACTCTGCTTTTGCTGCAGGTGAAGAAAGCATCACTCCCAGCACTCACTGCCAGCCACCCTCCCCAAACCCAACTGCACCCAGAGATGCTCCACAACCTGTGACGCTCAAAAGAAAGGGGTTACCTTGCACCTATGGGTCTGCAAACAAGAGCTGGTGGGGCCTGTGAGCTCCAGCACGGAGGGTGGTGAGCAGCAGGGAAAGCCTCCCTTGAGACAGTTCAAAGAGTTTTGCTTGTATGGCCCTGTCCAGCTCCTCCAGCTGCTCTGTAAGAAACAAAAGAAAAGTTGCAGAAGGCACTTGGCTGTCCAGGAGGCACAAACCCAGAAATTACTGACTGAACAGGAGGCAATTGCGAAGTGATGACAAGCGAGAGGTTCTTCTCTGTCACAATTAGAGCAGGACTAATTAACAGGAGGTTAAGCCAGATTTGTGACACTACGCCCTCCTTCAAGGCTTTCACACTCAAAGATTAAAAGAAGGCCCTCAGCTGGTGTTTCTTCCTGTAGCTCTGCATCCTCCCTGCTCTGTTCTGCAAATACAGTTCTCGTGCACCATCACACCCACGTGCAAAACCAAGGCACACTCCGTGCCATGCACACCCAGCCTCAGAGCCGTCAACCAGCCCAAGAAAAACCTGTACTGAGACAATGCTGGGTTTTCCAGGAAGGGTCTGGCTCAGCAGCCCTCCCAGACAAAACACTGATTTCCTCATTTGCAGCAGATTAATCAGCCAGCTGCTCTGCGTGTGTGCGACAGCTCCTCGGGATTTCCCAGAGAATTACAGGAATATTGGAAAAAAGCCCATTCCCTTCCATCTAGCTAAAGGGATGTGTACACCACTGCACCCCACTAAGCAAAAGAAAATTATGAAACTCCACAGCTCCTCCTGACAGCCCACACAAACGTAGAGTTCTGTTGTGGAGGGGATGTCCCCACCAACGCTATCACTGATTCACTTCCACAACTCAGAAACGCAGACCTGACTCCTCCCTTGCACTTTTCCAGCTTCTCAGCCAGATACATGTCTCTACTTTTTAAAAAGAGCTGTAAAAACACAAACTCGTTTCACTTTTCCAGGCTCACCATCTCAGTGATCCCTCGTCTCCGTACACATTCCACTAAGCATTCCCATTTCCTTTCCCACTCCAAAAGCTAACCCAAGGTCTAAGCACTGGCAGAACAAAGCACACTCCAAGCTGCACCAGCACCGCTTGCTCCTGCAACTAAGGCAACTTCCCAAGAACCAATTCCACACTGATGACTAACTCCCAACACCATCATCCAGGTACCTTCACCCCCTCCAGCCTCAATATTCCCAAAATCAGGGGGTTCCCATTATTTCCTTTGACAAGCACATTCCCTACGTGAGTAATTTCACTTTTCTAAGAACTCCACCAGGAAAACAGGAGCAACACTCTTCCCACACCCCAGCAGTTTATAAAGTGAAATAGATGGAGCAACAGCGGAACAGCCCAGCCTGCAGCAAAGGTATCAATTAAACGCTGGGAATAACGTTCTCCAGGAAAGCGCCAGAAAATTAAGCTCGTTAAAGGCTTTTAACTAGCAACAGCCTGGGATGGGGTAAGTCTGAGCAACCCTTCAGTGCTGTGGAAGCAAGGCAGGGCAGGCATCACCCCGCTCCCAGGGGTGCTGGTCTGTCCCCTGCCCCACAGCCCCAGGGGTGACAGATGTGATAGAGGTACCCCCCAAAGAACAGGGGGTCGGCACATGCCAGCCTTCCATACAGGGCACATCCGTCCCCCCAGTCTCGCCAGTAACAGGCGCTCAGCACCTCAGATATTCCCAAATAAGACAGGCTCATCCCAATTCCAACAGGTAACAGGGGAGCAGTCACATCAGACTCCCCAGATAACAGGGAGCTCTGGCCATCCCGATGCCCCCAAATAACAGCGGGACAGCCACAGCACACTGCCCGGATAACAGGGGTCATCCCAGCCCTCCCCGACCCCCCCGTAAATAGGATCTCCAAACACCCCAGTAACCCCAGTAACAGGATGCCACTCACACCACACCTCCCAGTGAACAGGGGGCTCTGGTCATCCCAGTCCCCCCCCAGAAGAGATCCATTCACCCCGACCTCCCTGCCACAACAGCGGTGCCACTCGCCCCCCACACAGGGAACCCCAGGCATGCCCGTAACACGCCGCCAGCCACACCAGTCCCCCCACAAGAAAGACCCCCCGTCCCACGCCAACCCCAGCGGACCGCCCCTCCCTAGCACACAGGGCCCTGGCGGCGGAGCTCAGCCCCCCCCTCAGCCGCAGAGGGCCCCGGTCCCGCACCCTGCTCAGCCACAAGCCCCGCTGCCGCGCTCCCCGCACCCACCGCCGCTCCGGCCCGTCTGCGGCTGGCGGCTCCCGCGGCCCCGGCGCGGCCGGCACGTACAGCGGGCCGCACCACCCGCGCACACGCGCGGGGGAACGCGCTCCGCCCTCGCCGCCCGTCAATAGGCGGCGAGCGCGCCTGCTTGTGGAGATCACCCCTCTGCGGCGGCGTATGGTACAGCCCCAGGACGGGGGTCTTAAAGGGACAGGAGCGCCGAGAGGGGCTGGGTGAGGTGGGGCCAGGGGGCGGCCGCGACTGGGGGGTCACGGGTGGGGCCGGGGGGCGGCCAGGGTTGGGGTGGCCATGGGTGGGCTCAGGGGGCAGCCAGGGTCAGGGTTGGGGTGGTCATGGGTGGGGTCAGGGGTCGGTCAGGACTGGGGCGGTCACGGGTGGGCTCAGGGGTCGGTCAGGGTTCGGGCAGTCACGGGTGGGGTCAGGGGTCGGTCAGGGTTGGGGCAGTCACGGGTGGGGTCAGGGGTCGGTCAGGGTTGGGGCGGTCATGGGTGGGGTCAGGGGTCGGTCAGGGTTGGGGTGGTCGCGGGTGGGGTCAGGGGTCGGTCAGGGTTGGGGTGGTCGCGGGTGGGCTCAGGGTGCAGAAGAACAGGGCACAGAGGCCACAGAGGGTGCAAGCAGGGGCTCGGTCCGGGGGCAGGCTCAAGAGGGGAGGCAGGGTTGGGGTGAACGTTGTAGTTCGGGGGTGAGGATGGGGCGAGCCTTGGGGTCATGGCGGGGTCAGAGTTGGGGTGACAGTGGGAGGAGGGTTTGGGGCACTGTGGGGTCACGTCTGGGGTCATGAACTGGGCCAGCGTGCTGAGGTCAGAGTTGGACACTAACTCTGGGCTCAGCCAGGACCTGCAGACCCAGGACCCCTGTCTGTGGCCACTCCTGGGTGCACTTGGTGTGGGACTCCCAGCTCCCCCCACGGTCATTGCCCAGACCAGGGCCCCGTGGGGGGACAAGGTGACCCCACGGTGGTGGCTGGCACCCAGTCACTGCCATCCTCCCTGGGAGCCGGGGGGCTGCTTCACCCAGGGCAAGCACATGCTCCTGATTTAACCACAGCCCAAATGATTCGGATGTTTTGGGGTGGTCTTTCTCTCCCTGCCACACCAGGAAGTTGCTCAAGCAGCTCTGGAAGCATCCCCAGCAGTCCCAGTGGGACATTTCACAACCCAGACCTCGGGTCCCGCAGGGACTGCTGCTCTCCTCCCTGCTGGTTTTTTGGGGGGGGAAGCTGGGTTACAACTCTGCTGTTTCCAGCTTGGTCAAAGCCAGAGGCACAGCTTGCCCTGACCCCACCGAGCAGCCCCACAGCTGTGTGGGGTCACCCCAGGCTGGGTCTCCTCCCTTTGCCTGCTGGGTGCTGTCACATCCAAAGTCACCATCCTGACGCCATCGCTGTGTTGACGTTTGCTCCAGAGTCAATAAAAGACTTGAGGAAAGTCCAAAGTTCGAGCTGGGCCTGGCAGGCACCTGAAGAGGTGTGAGGAGGGGGCACAGACCCAAAGAACAGCAGCCCAGGGCTGCAGGGACAGCCTGTTTCCTGACAGCAGCTGAGCAGAGGGTCGAGGGCTGTGAGGTCACCTGAGTACCGGTGCCACTCACATCAGCTTTGGGACTGACCCCAGGGAAGCTCTCTGGGGTGGCTGGTCTGTGACCACACCCTGTGGGGTGAATGATCATGGATTAAAGGTGCCAGTGGCCCTGAGGGGACAGCAGGACAGAGCAGGTCCACAGCTGGGGTCATCCCATCAGGTGCCCAGACTGGCATCATGGCACAGCCTGTCCCATTCTGTCCCCACAGGGAAGGGGCTGGGGGCTCATCACACCCAGCCCAAACCCCCCAGGGGCAAGCAGCAGAGTCCTGCAGCCCACAGAGACCTCTTTGGTCAGTGCTTTGTCTCTCTGCCTGTTTCTGCCACCTCTCCAGCTCTTCTCTGTTCCCAGCACAGTTTGAGACTGAACTTTTGGCCACAGTGCCAGCAAACAACAGGGGACACCATGGGACAGCCATGGAGGTGGTGTTTGGCAGTGTCCTGGCCCTGGCACAGGGAACCTGGCCCCCAGTCAGCATGTCTGCATGGGTGTGCTTGGCCAAAAGCTAATGACAGGCAAGCAAGGAAGCACAGACCCGTTTTCCTGCCAGCATCAATGTCCCCTGCCAGGCTCCCCACTTTGTGGGTCCCCTCTCATCCTGCATGGGGCAGCAATGGAGGTCCCAGTCAGTTCTGCTTTCCTTGTGTATCCCTGCCTGTTTTCCCTTGGTGGGAGGTGAAGAGCAGAGGGGATGGACTTGGACTTCCAGAGCATCCTTCCCATGGCAGGACAACTACTCCAAGGACAGGGAACAGCTGGCTCTGCTCCCAGCACTGTCCCCAGACTGTCACTCTGCAGTGACCCTCTGAGGACACGGGGGCAACCCACGGGGCTTTCTGGACTCTCTGCACACCCTGTGGACAGACACAATCCTGGCATGCAATGAAGTGGCAGTTTTACTAGGAATGAGCCAGAGAAACAGAATAACAACCCTGCAGGGACAGCACGTTCCCAGGGGCAGTAACCCCAGGGGCAGCCATCCCAGGCTGAACTGGGAGGTTATTGATTTTTTTTTCTTTTTTTTCCTTTTTAAATTTTTTTTCCTGCTTTAGGAACTTCAATTCTCTGTCTCCCCACCAAGGAAATGAGGGGGTACTGCAATGTGTGATGAGTAGCATTACTGTGAGCTTAGACAGGCACATGCCAAAGCCCAGCGAGCTGATGACTTTTACCTCCCTCTCTTCCAAATTTAAATCCTCTTCCCAGCCTTAGACACATTTGCAAATTCTCATCCCAACCTGCTTCCTCCCTCTCAGCACTTCACTTCACTGGGTGATGAGTTCTGAATTCACCCCCAGCCCTGAGGAACTGGGACTTGTTGGACTCCACTGTCCAAGAGCATCTCACTGCGGAATGGATGCTCTCAGAAAAGCAGGGAACAGAAAAGAAATCCTCACAAAATCCATCCAGCTGAAGGGCACTGAAGACAGGTTCAACACTTTGCACATGAGCAGGAGGTGCAGCTGGACTCAAAACACTCCTGGGGACATGGTGGAAGCTGCAGAAATCAGAGAGACCAAGTGATCTGCCACAGTCACCAAGAAGCTCCCAAAATATCTGGGAGCAGAAAGAAAAAGAATCCAAACTGGGGTTTTGTGCTCAGTCCTGTCCTCGGGGCTCACCTGGAAGGCTGTGGCAGTTGTCTTGTCCCAGCACAGAAAGGTTCGTGGCTGGGACCTGCTCCTTCCCTGCTGGAGGGAAGTTTGCACCAGCTGGGACTGGGGCTGTTCCTGCGTGACTCCTACAGAGCTTCCTGGCAATAAAGCCAGGAAACTGCTCCCTGGAAACACATCCCCGTGACAGCTCTGCGGGGACAGCGACTCCCTCACCAGATCGACTGATAGCTGGACGAGCAAAAACAACCGGATTGCAGCGTTTTGCAGCGTGCAGTACCGCGCGTCCCCAGTGCTCGTCCTCAGTGCGCCTGACACACAGCTGCGCCCATCCCGCCCCACGGATCCCACCCCTGATCCCGCCCCACAGATCCCGCTCCACTGATCCCACCCCTGATCCCGCCCCAGGGATCACATCCCACTGATCTCGCCCCACAGATCCCCTGGAGGGGCACGCTCCAGCTCCCCACTTCTAAACAAACCCAGAGAAAACCAGTCCGTCTTTCAGATTCTATTTCAAGTTCACAGTTTGGAGACACGCAACATTTGTGATTGCTGTTGATCCTCATCATCCTTCTGGAAAAAAAATCAGTGGTAAAATTCCTAAGTTTACAGGCAAGGATTTCACAAGGAGGAAAATCAAGGCACTAACAGGAGTGGAGTGTCAACGTTTCAATGTTATCTCTAGCATTTCTGTCCTGGTATTAAAAGCATGCTTTGAAATTCCAAACAAGCTCCTTATCCTGCTAAAGTATAACAATGCAATTGCTGTCAGCAGGAAAAACAGGCAATCAAGTCCATTTGTGATCCCACAGAGGAGAGAAATAATCAGGTATGAAACAGAGCTGTCCCCCAACTCCAAGTTGGTTCCCAAGTTGCTGCATCCTCCTGCTGAAAGCCCTGCCTGGGTGCTCACCTTCACAAGAAGAGCTTCTTACTCATGTCTTACTTGTGTGAGGTGCAAGTCCTCAGCATTGACTTTGGTCTCCTCCAGAAGGAAGCCCCTGATCCCACATGGGACCATGGCAGTGGCTCCAGAGGGGCTGCTGGAGAAGTAAAGCAGCTGGATGACAACGCAGGGTTAGTTCACACCCTGACGATGGAAACATGAAAGAGGCAGGGATGTGGTTTGGAATGTGCCAGAGCTGCCTCTGGCCAGGTTCACCCAGAGCAGGGAGGAGCCCCGAGGCTGTTGAGTTTCTGGGGATGGGTGAGGCACTGCAAGAACATCCCCAAGAGCAGGAATGGCACTTTGTGCTTTATGGAGCACTTTTTTTATGGAGCACAGCAAAACTCCAAGTAGAGTCAAGGGCAATTGTTGAGATCCTGGCTGATTTACAGACACTGAGACAGCAGATTCCTCCTGGGCACTGTACAGTGGGCTACAGAGCTGGGAATAAAGCTCAAATCTCAGCAACTGGACCAAACTCCTTCATTATAGCCTCAGGCACCAAACAATGAATCCTATTGTAAATCCCTGGCTGAAAACTCCCCTCTCCCACACACCTGCCCACAACTCTGAAAAAAACAGAGAGATTGTGCTAATATTGGTGGGTGAGATTTCTGAAGCTGAGCAGTGTGAACACCCCCAACAGCACTGCTACATTCCACTTAATTCTTCTAACCCATTGTTAAGGTCCCTCCCAGCTCCTTGGATTTATAAATATTTGCTCCACAAAGGGCCAAAAACCCCTTACTGAAAAGTCTCTCACTACTTCACAGGCATTTGAGGTTGCCAAGTGCTGGTGATACAGGCTGAGCTGGTGCAATGCTCTCAGAAAATGAAGGCAATCCATTGATGCAGGCACAGGGCCTTCAGCATTTTACAGCTGTGTTTTGGGGCAGAAGAAGGTTCTCTGTGTTCTATCCTCTTGCCCCAGGTTGGTGTAACAAGCCCCTTCGAGGCACTCTCTTAAGTGGACAAGTCACCAGTAGAACAGACATTGTCCTCCTCAATTTAATTTTAAGTTACAAACTAAGGCTCATATGATTCCCACTCTTTTGGGTTCTAGCTACATCACACCTGTAAAGAAAGACAGGAATGTAAATGGGAAGTGCTTATTGCTGCAGCTTAGCTAAACCCCAGATTTGCTCAGTGTTTTGCCAGTGAGGTTCCTACCCTGGCCTGGGGAGCTGGTGCACTGGAACTCCAGTGGACTTGTGGAGAAAGGCAGCTGCTAAATGCAGCAAAGAAGAACGACTTAAAAAGGATGAGAAGTTCACAGAGGTGATATAGTTCCCATCCTCCAGCCACATCAAAAAGTAAAAAAAAAAAAAAAAATTATAAAGGAAATATAATTGAAGTAGACTGTGCCAGGGAGCAGGGGAATGGCCTTCACTGGAGCTACCAACACTCACCCAGACACAGCACAGATCCCAGCAAAGCACTGCCGTGCGAGCCTCACACAGCAGTCCTGCCCCTGTGTGAGTCCTGCTGCTCTCTGGAGGATCAGTACACCTGGACTCGGGTAAATTCAGCTGAAACAGGGGCCACTGGGGCTGCTGGATACCCTGGTGCTTGCTGAACACCAGCCAGAAGGCCTGTGGCTGCGGGTGGCTGTGGCTGAGCCGGGCACACACGTTGTGGGACACACAATTTGCCCGGCTGGCAGCACTGTCCTGGCGAGGCTCCGGCGTGGGCCTGCCCAGGGCACTCTCCAAAGGCACCTCTGGCTTGGCGGTGGGAAGAACCGAGGCTGTGTCCCGCAGCAGGGCCCTGCTGAGGTGCCTGGTGTCCCGGAGCGTGGCTGTGGTGATGAAAGCCCTGGCCCTGAGCACTGGGGTGAGCAGGAAGAGCCGGAGGCGAAGGGCAGCCGTAGCTCTGGGTGGGGTAAGTGCCAGGCACCGCGTTAATCCTGGGCAGGAAGAAAACAGAAGGTTACACTGTGCTCAGAACTGACATTGCCCAATTAGTGCTGGAAATGCCCTGGGGGCAGATTTCTTCCTGACCAGTGCTCAGAGAGGTCACTGCAATCCATCGGAGGGATTCACTACAACAGAAGCTCTTATTATAAGCAGCACTTGAGTAAAAAAAAGGCTTTAGTGGCCTCCCAGGACAGCTGCTCCCACTCTCACTCCACACCCACTGAACGAGCTTGGCTCCTGGCCCCAGACTCTTTGTGCAAGGAATACACAAAGCCAAATTTCAACATGCTTTGAGATCCCTGTGCACATCCTCCCTGCCCTGTGAGTGACACATCTGCCAAGTCATTAATCAGGAGAAGTTACAGCTGCCAAGTGGTATTTCTCAAGAAAACACAAAGGCCTTTGGTGCGAGTAAGAGCCCAGGGTATAAAGCAAATGGAAGAAAAAAAAAAAAGGAAGGAGGAAAAAGTTAGAAATAAAAGAGAGAGTTAGAAATAAAATTAACCATTCAGAAGCAAGGGCTAGGAAGGGTTTGCCAGCAGAAGGCATGACTCATCCTGCCAAAACGATCAGGAGAGAGGCAATCTGCCTGGAAGCCTCAGCCTCTGGGACTTCAGGAGTGCTGCTCAGCCCACGCACATGAGGATGAGAGCTGAGAACCCAGGCAATATTCATGAAGCCATGAGAGCCAAGTTCCCAGCAAGAAGAAGAGACTGGCTCATGCTGGGTTTTTCAGGCTTGGAGATTTCTTTTTAATTCTTTGAGGTGTGTGTTTGAGTTTGGGTTTTTATTTGTGGACACAAACACGATGCCAAGGCCTGGACTTCAAAGAAATATCTCCTGTCTTGCAGCCATTTAATGCCTGAACCTTATGAAAATTTAAAATTAAAACAAATCCTAAACTATTAAGAGCTCTTGCTTGGAATAAGCATCAAAATAATAAAAATTAAACTCCAGAAGCACTTACAGAAGTTGTATCTAAGGCACAGACATGCAAATTCAGCTGCAGCAGTGGAAGCATCCTAGAAACACCTTCCCACGCCCTGCTTGATAGTCAAATGTTCATGTCAATACCTTTGTGTCACAACAGCCGGTGTCACCTGGCCAAAGGAGGCAGGTTTAGACACTGAGGTGCTGTGCACAGCAGGATGGGAGTGGTGCTGACACAGGCTCAGCACGGAGCCAGGCTCCCTCTCCTCCCAAAAGCTGCACTTGCACAGGAGGGAGAGAGGGAAAACACAAATTCTGGCTGTGTCTGGCCTCCCCTGCAAGCTCTCACAGCTTTTGAGTGTCCTGATGGACCTGGGGGACACTCCTGCTGCAGGCAAGGGCTGCTTGTGTGGTTACCCATGGGTGAGGGCAGTGCAAACACCTGGGAATGCTTCCACTTCAAATAAAACTTTACAGCAAGCTGATGGCTTAAACAATACACAGAATGTAACCCTGAATAGAAAACTATTTTTCCTCTGTGAAACTGAAAGGACACCGTGGAATAAGTAAATATTTGACCTGAATTTTCAAGCTTTTTAGAGTACAAGTGAATTCTCATGGTTTGTGTTAAACTTAAAACCTTTCCTGCACATCAGCTGTGAGCCCCAAGGTTTATTTTCTGTAAAGCAACACTGCCTTGACACTGAAAACCTGCTGAAAGGTTAAAAGACACCAAAAGGTCTGCACTGAACTTTTGAAGTGCCATCCTTAATTTACAATGCTCTGGTCCTGAGTAGGTTTGGACACAACTCACTTCACAGCATTCCTGGCAGGAAAGGTGGGGCAAATAAAGATAAGGATCATGGCCCAGGGAGCCATATAGCCAGGAACAACTGCCTAAAGCTGGGGCAGAGTTACACAACTTGGCTCTCCTGTCAGCCAGAGCTGCAATACTCCCATGTGTACACGCTGCCCTTGCAGCAAAGGAGAGGTCTTTCACCTCCATTTAGCTTCCACTAAAGCTAAGGCTGAGTTAAGGTGTGGTGATTAATTAGTCACTAATGGCACCAGTGTAACATCAGTGGCACCCACGATGTGACCAGGAGAGGCACAATACAGCTTTCAGAGATGGTTTAAGGCCTCTGCTCACACCTCGAAATCCCCCTACAAATGTTTCACAGGAACTCCTGTACTTACATGCTGTTTGCAGAGGCTCTCCTCTCTGCCAAGGAGCCTGGGATGTATTTCAGCCCTGGGATCCTCTTCAGCAGAGTGAAAGGGAACACCCGGTCCAGCTTAGAGCCCAGAGACTCTGGAAAATCCAAGCAGAAACAGTAGCCAAGACCATCTGAAGGCAGGAGCTTGTTAAGGAGAGCTGAGGACAACACACTCATTTCTGACACAGGCACACAGAGCCCCCTCTGTTCCCAAACCCCCTTCTCTGGAGAATTCTCCCAGCCCTACCCAGCAGCACCTTCAGAGACCATCACCCTCCTCATGTTCTCTGCAGGCACTGAGAGGGGGCAGCGTGAGGTGAAATATGGCTGTGCCTGGGGTTACTGTTTATTGCCATGGGTCTCTAGGGCAGTCAGGACTTGGTGAAGTGAAGGAGAGATTTTGACTTCATTTTAGAAGGTTGGTTTATTATATTATGATATATATTACATTAAAAACGACTATACTATAAAGAATAGAGAGAAAAGATTCATCAGAAGGCGAGACAGGAATAGAAAGGAATGAACAACAAAGTTCTGTGACTCCTAGAGAGTCCAAGAGCTGCTGCCTCCTCGATTGGCCACCAAGCAGAAACATCCCACACGGACCAATGGAGGAAGCACCTGCTGCATCCCACAGCAGCAGATAACAAATTGTTCACACTTGAAGCTGAGGCCCTTCAGCTTCTCAGGACAAGAAAATCTTAGCAAAGAGATTTTCATAAAATATTACAACTACAGCGAAACACAAAGGCAGAATGGGATGGGATGAGCATGAGAAAAGCCAGGGAGGGTTTAGTGCAGGTCAAGAGTCCAGGGAAAGGCAGCAATGAGAACCACAGCACTTCCTTCCCACCACGATCCCGCTCCGGCCCAGGGCTGCCCACGCTGAAAGGATACAGGCTTCCCCAACCAGGAGCCCACACAGGTTCCCCAAGAGAGAAGAGTGGGGGACAAACCACGCCAGACAGAGCCCAAACCACGGCACCAGCACCACAGGAACTCTGCACCCCAAAAGCAGAGTCCTCTTCATGCGTGAGCGGGTGGTGGAAACCCCCAGCATGGCAAAAGCCACTGGCATGAACCCCTGGGCATCTCCCACTTGCAGCAGCCTGGAGACAAGGGGCTCGAGGAAGAGGTAGAGGAGGGCGGAGAGCATGGAGAAAGCAGCAGTGAGGATGCAGTGCTTCACTGTGCCCACGTTCTTCTCAAAGCTGCCAGCAAAGTACCAGATGATGACAGCACCACAGGCCAGGGAGATCAGGTCCTGGTAGACGAAGATGTAGGTGATCAACCTGTGAACTGAGCACAGCAGCACCTCAGGCAGGCACAGACAGCACTGGGGCTGCCATAAAACAGTTACAGGCTTGGGCAGAGGGAGAGTGAGCCCACGGGATTAATTAACAGCTTTCATTTCTATGCTGGTGTAGAAGAGAAGGAACCTGAGGCCTTTACAACCAGGCATAAATAACCAAATAGAGTGGAAAAAAGTGCTATCTTGGGTGTCACAAACATATGCTGCTTCCTGGGAAGCTGCCTGGAAAAAAGCAACAGCATCTGTAGTAAATTTCAGTCTCATTAAAAGAGAAGGCAAGAGACATAAAAATAACTGTTACGGTACTGGTGATTTTAGCAAAAAGATAATCACTTCTTAAATTGCTGGCGGGCTGATTTTCACCACCAAAAATGTCTGGAGGTTATCTCACCTCCGAAGTGCTTCTGGGCCCTCTGTTTGGGTGATCCCCATGGCACACAGTAAGGACTGAGACAGACTTCTCCACCTCCCTCCCATCAACCTCAGTTCCACAGCCAGAAAAATACCAGTGAGAAACAAAACAACAGAGCGCAACCCCTGGAGACACTGAGGAGATGGTGGAATCCACCCCTCAGCTCAGAGCCCTGGGCTGATACAGGAAACCACTGCACGGGGGTAAGCTGGAACAGGGAATTAAAAATCTGATAAAAATCATTCTGGAATTACCACAGGGACTGAGAAACAGAAATCCCTCAAGCTCCCAGCAGTGTTATCCCCTGGGCTGACTGTCAAAGGACAGAGATGAGGGTGTGGGGGAGCAGCCTGGCGTGGAGGGGCTGAGATGGGTGCCCAGCGGGCTCTGTGCAGGGCAGGGCAGTGCACAGAGAGCGGGGAGAAAAGAGACACCAAGAGCGGGACAGGGCGAGCAGCAGACTCGGAGATGGGCTTGAGGAAATGCACAGAAATGGGGGCTGGGGGTACCACGGGCTGCAGGGCAGGACAAGGAGAAGGCCGGAGGCGGGGGGACACAAAGGCTCCGCTGGGATTTGGAGCGGGCCGGACAGGGGGGACACAAAGGCTCCGCTGGGATTTGGAGCGGGCCGGAGAGGGGGGACACAAAGGCTCCGCTGGGATTTGGGGAAGGCTGGACAGGGGGGACACAAAGGCTCCGCTGGGATTTGGGGAAGGCTGGACAGGGGGGACACAAAGGCTCCGCTGGGATTTGGGGAAGGCTGGACAGGGGGGACACAAAGGCTCCGCTGGGATTTGGGGAAGGCGCCGAATGAGGCGGGCAGAGGGCCCAAGGAGGCAGCGGCTGCGCCCGCCGGCGGCCCCGCTCACCTTCCCCGTCATGCAGGGCTGCGGGGCGCAGCGCGGCGGCGGAGCGGGCGGCGGGGACACCCCGCAGCAGCCCGGGCGCGGAGGCACCGACCGACAGCAGCACCGTGAGGGCGGCAGCGGCCGGCGGGGCCCAGGGCGCCGCCATTGCTGCCCCGCGCGCCCGCCGCTTCCGGGCGCCGCCGGAAGGCCTGGCCGTTACCATGGCAACAGGAGGCGCTGTGGGGTCGTTACCATGGAGACGGGGGGATTTCTCCCTTTCTCTCTCTCCACCCCCACTTTTGAGTTTTTATTGAATTATTGTTATCTTTTCCCTGTTCAGAAGGGGAAATATCGCAGCGAGGGGTGTGAGGTGTCGCTGGCAGCCCGGCCAGGGCTGGGTTCTAGCCGGGTGTTCCCACAGCGGCCGCCCCAGGGTGAGGGAGGCCCACCCAGACGGTGCAGCCACCACCCCCACCCCGAGCCGCGGGGCTGCCTGCTGGGGGAGAATCAGTCAGCCTGGAAGAGATCCCTGGGATCATCGAGTCCGACCCGTGAGCGATGAACAGCACCATGTCAACTAGCCCAGAGCACTGTGTGCCACATTCGGTGTTTGTGTGAACACCTCCAGGGATGGGGACTCCAGCGCTACCCTGGGCAGCCCCTTCCAATGTCTAATCATCCTGTTCAGAAGGAATTCCTCCTCATGTTCAGCCTAAACCTGCCGTGATGCAGTTTATGATTAAACCCTCTCACCCTGCTCCGTGCAGCAGAGCCCACCCCCACCTGGCTACAGCCTGCTGTCAGATAATTGTAGAGCACCAGAAGGTCCCTTCTGAGCCTCCTCTTCTCCAGGCTGAGCTCTCCCAGCTCCTTCAGCCATCTCAGGTGCTCCAGAGCTTTGCGCAGCTCTGTTCCCTTCTCTGGACAAGCTCCAGCCCTTCACCTGAACTGAGACAGAAATCCCAAAACTGGACACGGGACTCGAAGGCTGAGTGTTTCCCTTCAGGTGGAGGCGCAGAGACACATCCACACCACAGCTGCTCCTGCCACGCTCATAGCAGAACCTGTGGGAGGTTTGTATTGTAATGTCTGCCTTCAATTCCCCACAATATTGGCTTCATCCTTTGGCCAGGTCTAGTCGGATCTAGGAGAGGAATCAGCAGCTCAAAAAGGAACATACCAAACTCCTTGCAGGTCTTGTGGACATAAGGAGGTGGTGAAATGTGGCAAAGTTTGGCTGCTGCTGGTTGTACGTGAGCTTTTGTCATCTTTCTGTTGTCTCAACCATGCAAAGAGGATGATGCTGCAATAAAAGCTCAAGGAATGTACCCCAGCAGAGCTGTCCTGCTCCTGATAAAAACCTCCAAACACAATGAAGTAGGGAGAAGTTAACCTGATTCCTCCGGGGTAAAGCTTTCCTGTGATCATGACCATTATCTAGCTTTACACACAGTTAGCACCAACCACAATTGCACCTCTTCTTGAGCTTGTAGCTGGGGGTGTGCAGGATATTGTAGCAGGAAAAGAGCATATTTGCACAAGAGGAGAAAATTGTACATCCCACCTGGACGTGTTCCTGTGTCACCCGCTCCAGGTGACGCTGCCTTGGCAGGGGGGTTGGACTGGATGATCACAGAGGTCACTTCTAACCCTAAGTGACCCTGGGAACTCTGCTGTGTGCCCAACTCTGCTGTGCTTGCTGCTTCACAGAACCCCAGAAGGGTTTGGATTGGAAGGGACCTTAAAGAAGGGTCAGAAGAAGCCCACCTTCCCACACACACCACCTCTGATTTTGCAACGTGGGGAAGGATTTGCAGCAGCTGGGATCATTTCCAGCCAAGGGGAAAGAGCAGAGGGTTGAAGGGCTGATGTTTTTCCCACACCTCAGCTTCAAAGTTTTTGGTTTGGACCATAGCACAGATCTATCAGCAGGCAGACACATAAGCCTGAAACACCCTCTGGATTAATTCAATTTTCCACCTAAGAGAAGCCTGCAGCCCCTGAGGAATGCACAAACACCAAGAGGCTCTACCCAGAGCCTGACCCTCCTGTGCCCTGGCTGGGGAGCACTCTTTGGGATCTGCCCTAACCCCAACATGGCACAGCCAGCCTTTGGGAGGTCCCAGATTGTCACAGAAAGGCTCACGGAGCACTAGAAGGCATCGTGGCTGGAGGAGATGAAGTTTCTCAAGGAGAAACCAAAAGACAAGCAGGGAGCTCAACCTCCTTTTTTTCTTTTTACTTTTTTTTTTTCTTTTCTTTAATTAATCATTCCAGTCACTGCTTGTTTTGCAGAAACTTATTTTCGGCTGTGGCAGTGGGATTTGCCTCCTGCTGCTACGCCCAGGGGGGAAAGAAACAGCCCAACTTCTCTGTAAATCTGCTCAAACCATTCAGCTGAAATCAGAGAAAGCTCCTCACTGCCTTAAAAATTAAAAAAAAAAAAACAAAACAACCAAAACCACAGGGTAAAGCCTCACTGTTCTCTGGGTGCATGTGCAAACTCCCTAGACAGAAAAGTGCAACTGTTAACTTACCAACTCTCACAAGAACGTAGTTTGATGTGAAACAAGAAATACAACTTCTAAAAATAATCAGATGAAATAATCAGCGTCGCTTTTGCTGTTTTCTCAGTTCATCACTCTTGCTCTCTGAAGCAAACCCTCACATTTCACAGAAGTGGCTCCCAATATCATGACCTGTCCCTTTCTCTGGAAAACCATTCTCCCAGTCGATATTTGGCTTTTTAGGATACTCAGAAACGCTGGCAAGCCTTTCTTATTTCTCCCTTAGGACCCAGATTTTGGATGTTTTCTCTAACCCCATTTAGCATCAGCCACAAATGGTGATGCCCAATGGGGTACTGAGGGAATAAGGGGGCTGCTGCTGCTGAAAGGCGGGCATGCAAACCCCTAACTTCCCTCTGACCCTGACCGTGCCCTGCGCGTTTATTAATTTAATTAATTTAATTAATTTAATTAATTTAACCCTTTGACGCCGCGCCCGCACAGCCTCGCACCCCGTCCCCTTGGTACAACCCCCCCGCCCGCTGTACCTTGGCACGGCCCAGCTCGCCTCCCGTACCCCCCCGCTTCCCCAGCGAGTGGTAGGCGCCGCGCGCGCTGATTGGCCGCCCGGCCCCGCAGTCCGCGCGAGCTGCGGGTGCCTCAGTGTGCGCGCGGCCGGCGCGGCGGGCGGGTCGGTCCCTGCGCTCCTTCCGCTCCCTCCGCCCCTCAGCGCCGCCGCCATGGCTTCGGGTAGGTGCCGCCAGCCCCGCCGGGCTCAGCGGGCAGCGGCGGCTCCGCTTCCCGCCGCCGAGCGCGGGGGCGGTGGGGCGCGGGAGGGCGGGCGGAGCGAGCGCCATGTGGCGCATGTGGGAAAGGCCGCGGCCATGTTGCGGGGGACGCGCCCGCTTTTCCCCTCACGCCCCCCCCCACCCCCACCCCTGCGCTCGGTGAGGGGGAGGGGAGCCACGCCCCCGCCGGTGGCCCCCGCGGGCACGCCCCCCGCGGCCGAGGCCACGCCCCCTCCCCGGGGAGCCCCTCTGCGCGAGCCGCTCGGGTCACGCCCCTTTAGGCGCGGGGGCGTGGCCTGGCGGGCGCGCCCCCGCCCGTGTCGCAGTGGGGGCCGTGGGGCAGGGACCCTCTGGGGTCTGGTGCTCCGATGATGCCTGGGGTGCGGCTCCCCTTTTGGGGTCTAGGCCCCCCGCCGCATGTGTGAGATCCCCCTTTAGGTCGCAGCCCCCACAGAGTGAGGTGTAGACCCCCTTTTGACTTCCCAGTGTAGGCCCTCCCACTTTGGGTCGTGTATCCCCCGTGTGTGGGATGTGGGCCCTGTTTTGGTTCGTGTCCCCCACTTTTGGGTTGTGTCTCCTTCCCCCCGGTGTGAGATGGAAGCTCCCCCTTCTGAGTCACAGCCCTTTCCCTGTGTGGACCCCGACTTTCGGTTGTGGTTCCCCCACACCCCATCCCGGTGTGAGATGGGGATCACCTTTGGGTCGTGCCCCTCTCCCCCTTTGGATCAGCACCCCATGGGAGCCAGGCACCCCCTCCCTGGGATCTTGCCCCTCTTTGCATGGGAGATGGGAGATGGCATGGGAGATGCCGTCCCCACCCCGCGGCAGGGGAGCCACCTTTGTGTCCCGGTATGTGCTGCCTCCGCGGGGGCTTTAGCTGAGCGCAGAATCAGGATCTGTGACCTGACCCAGCCCGGCTTCCCCCGGCGCCTCTCGGAGCACAATGTGCTGTTCTTGGCCGCTCCCCCGGCAGTGAAGCCCGGCTAGGTGCGGGTACGGCTATCCCGAAGTGGTGGGAGGAATGCCAAGGCTGCCCGTGCTTTGTGGAGTGAGCCATGTTTTGTTGTGGTCGAGCCATTTTGGCGTTGTCTCGTGCTGCGTGTGAGTGATAGACAATACAAACAAAGCAAGGGCTGCTGCAGGAATCCTTTCATTCCAGGAGCAGTTGTGAACCTGGAAAAGCAAATGTGTCCAGAGATATTAAATGAGTCCAAATCACAAAATTTTCTACTAAACGAGCAAAGCTTGGCAGTAAATTGCATCCACTTCCCCCCCATCTGTCAGCTGCTGACCAGTCAAGCACCTGAGTGTCTCCTCTGTTTTTAGTGATGTTCAAACATGAGGTTCTTTTGGTTTGGAGGATGCTGAGAGGCACTGCTGCTTCCTTATATGAATTACTTCGTAAGAAAATCTCAGTTTTCAAATGTCCACAGTAGATTGTTCTGTCTGGAGAGGAATAAACCCCCTGAGCAGTGCAAGGTGATTTGGCTACTACATCCCACTTCATCAACAGGAAATCTTTCCATGACCTTTTTAAACATTCCAAAAAAAAAAAAAAAAGTCAGTGTAAGAATTTCCAGAATAAACTGTTATTTCCAAAAATCCTTACAGGCTCTTGCCCCCATCGAGCCCACGAAAATAAATTGATCAGAAGTCTCTTAAGAGGTCCAGCAGAGGATGTAGAAAATTGTATAAATAAAGGAAATTCCTCTGCTTGTGTGTTTTCGTATTTCACAGGCTCCTTATCTGGTTGCTTTCAATTTTTTTTCCAAAATGTTGTGATTTGGTGGAAGTTTGTTAAGGAGAAGCTAAGGAGGTGAAATGCAGTTCTTAAATTTATAGCTAATCACATCCTTACTCAAGAATTTTCTGATACTACCATTAATATTCTTTAATTAGCAGTATTAATGGCATATAAATGTTGGAGTTAAACCACAAACACGTTTTACAATGATTTGTAAAATCATGGTTACCTATTTAATAGTAATCTTTGTGATCATTTAAATGGAAACTGTAAAAATTTTACCTTACCCCTTAAAAACAAACTTGAATTGCTCCTCCACATTAGGTTTTAAATTGCTTTTCAATATGGAAAAGCAATGAAATATTTATGTAGCAGTGCAAAAGGAGAAGAAATTCACGTCTAAGTGAAACTGCTTTATAGGACATGTGAAATTTAACCTCCTTTCATCTCAGGTTATCATTTAGCAAATGTTTCTGTTACAGAATATGAAATTGGATACTTTGTGTTGCTTTGAGGAGATAGTTGCCGTTAAAAATGCTGTTTGGTGTGTGAGTATGTGGGGTGGTGCCACCCTATCTCACATCCATCACCTCAGGTGATGCCCTGTCAAGGCTCTGCTTCAGGGTCTGTAACCGGGGCGGGATTGGATTGATGACCTGCTGAGGGAGGTGTGACGAGCAGATGCAGCAGTCTGATGAGCGTTGTGATTGGAAAACGGTCACGGCCATTTGTGACATTTCCCCTGCCTTGTAACGAATTCTCAGTGTCAGCGTTTTAGGCACTTCTGGGGACAGAGGCTGGAGAGAGAATGGGGGGGAAGGGTGAAACTGGGGCTGAGAAGCTCCTGATAGATTTTATTACACCGTGGCACAAAAGTATTTCTGGAAATTCTTGAAGGGATTGGAAGAGAAAAATGGCAGGGCTCATCCAGCATGTTTGGGTTTTGACGAGGAGGTGGCAATTTCAAGCAGGTTTGCTCCAGCCTGGGAGGGGAGATGGATGGAGCCTGAGCAGTGCAGAGGCTGGAAGGGCACGGGGCAGAGCTGGGCCTGGGCTGGATGTGGGGCTGCTGGAGCAGCGTGTGTGCTGTGTGCTGCATCTGTCACGTGCTGCTCAGCTCTCAGCTGCCTTCTTCCTCTTGCACTAGGAGCAAAGGGAAGTGGTGGCTCCTCCATCCCTGGTTTTCCCTCTCCCATTCTGCCTGTGTTTGTGCCTTTTAGCCCAGCAGAGCTTTACAGAGCATCCCAAAAAGGGGTTCAGCTGCACTGACCTACTTAGCTTCGCTTGATTAATTAAGCTGCTGCATTCTGCTCATTGATGATGGCATTGTACTCTGTAGCCATTGGAGGGGTTGTACAGTTCTGGGCATTTGAAAAGACTCCTTTAAAGCAGAACTCAGATCATTGGAAAGGGATATTTCCAAGTGTGTTGTGTCCCACACCCTGTGCTGCTGTCATTCCAGTGTTCATATTTTCACTTTTGTTGATGAAGAGGAAGCTTCATTCTGCAGGGATAGTAATTGTGATACCCACTGTACTTGAACCTTTCTCCCTCTCCCCAAATTTTCTCCTGTAGGAAGTAGAGACTAAAATGTTCATTGGAAATTCACAATATGACTTATTTGTTTTTCTAGATTCTGGAAGTTACAGTCAGTCTGGGGGCCAGCAGAGGTATGTGAGGATTCTTGTTTTGCTGTTAGCAATTACATCTGCAGACTAAAAGACCATTAGGTATTCCCAGCATGATGACCGATTGTTCAGGGTAGAGTATTGATAGGTTTTTGGAATTAAGGATGCAGAAAGCTTGCGCCTGGGCCTTTCTCAAGATGTCTTATAAAACAAAGAGAAATCAGTCTGTATTCCTGAAAGGAAGACAATAGTCATGTGATGTAAATGGATGTAAATTGGAATGACATCTTGTAATAATGAGAACTTTTGAAATGACATGAATATAGAGCAATACTTTTCATGTGATTGCCTTAAGCTGTTACTAAGGTTTTAGCCAAAGGTTATGATATTTGCTATATGGCCCAAGGCTGCAGGGCATGTTTTAATCAGCGAGACAAGTGTTTTTATGGAAGTATAAAAATCACGGCTAGTGCTGCCTGTGCTAATGAAGATCATGAGGCTTTGTGCTTGTAGCACTGCCTGAGTTTGGGTTTGTACCTCAGTATGGTGAGTTTCAGCACCTGCTTCTTCTATCAGTTCATCATGGCTTAAAGTGGCAGAATAATGAGTAAGTATCATATAAAATTACAGCAAACCCAGCTTTTGTGTACTTAAAGTTCATATTTGAAACGCAGCAGAAATGGAAATAAGCTCTTCTGGCTTCAGTCAACATTAATTCATTGATGCAGTTTTAATATGCCTGGAACTGCAGTACTTGGATTAAACACCTATTTTGGAATGAAGAGAAACTTAGAGACACCAAAAATACCTTTGCTTTCCAGCCTGTGTGGAGGGCACTCTTAAGCATTTCCTAAATGCATTTTTCTCTTCCAGCTACTCGTCCTATGGCAATCAGAGCAGTCAGAATTATGGACAAGGACAGGTATGTTGAAAAAAACGTTGTGGCTTTCAAAGCAGATGTTCCTTGAGTGAAAAAAAATTGTTCCTGGGCCAGGAAGAATTCCAGTCTCAGCTGTGCTTGATGTTTGCAGTTGTGTCTAGCCAAGGAAAACTGTAATTTACTGCTGTGGAAGTTACACTTATTTGAGTACATTCTTGAAATTACAGGGATATTCTGGTTATGGGCAGAGTGGAGACAATTCCTCCTATGGACAGAACTATGGAAGCTATCATGGGAACTATGGACAAAATCAATCAGGTTTGGCTAGCTTGTTACATTCATTGGCAGGATTTAAAAGGTGAATATTGACTAAAAATTGTCTTCCTCCATTTGCAGGTTATGGACAAGATTCCCAGGGATATGATGATGAATCCAATTATGAAAGTCAGAATCAGAGCTCCTACAACCAGCAGTCCTATGGCAGCCAGGGGCAGCAGAAAGGGTCATCCAGAGGGTAAGGAGGCAGAGTTTATCAGTATCTATTTAAAGTATTGCCTAGTAGTTGTGCATTCTTAGTTATAAATAATAAATAGAGCTGTAACATATTTCTTGCTAACATTGCTGAGAAAAAGACAAATATTTGAAGATCCACATCCTTGAAACATGTCTAATGTCTGAAAGGAGGTACAGGAAGAATATTTCTTTATGTAAGAAGGATGGGTGTAGTTGTTTTGAGTCAAGCTGTATGGGGACCTGCACTTTAGAAAGTCTTTGGATTGTGGCTACAATGAAGAATAGACTTGGCGGAGTGTTTTGATTAGAGAAGGACCTATCAAATCCCTCTGCAGTCACATTCTTTTGTATAAACTGACAGTGCTCTTTTATTAACTTCAAATAAGCTCTTAGCAAGGGAACTCTTAGCTGCTCTCAGATTGCAGACTGCTTATCTGGCTCAGAATGCCTTTTCTTGAAAGAGAAAGGATTCAGAAATGTCACATAAGAAATTTATTTTGGTTTTCCAACCAAGTAGAGTTCTCAGAACACGGTGGGTTTATATCCTCATCAGAAAATTAAATGTGCACATGCATGCTGCATTCTGTGCTACTGCAAATGTATTTTACTTGGGATGTTGTATTGGGTTCAATTTCAGGAGGATTAATGATACAGCTTTGAAAGTATGTTGGAAAACACAACCTAACTTCCCAGAATGACTGCAAAGGCCACTTAGTGCCAGACTGCCTCCCCTGTGGGCTTTACAGGCTTTGTGCCTCCACCCCAGGTCACTGCTTGTGTTAGAGCTTTACTGAGGATCATCTGACCTCTTTGAAATACTCTGCTCAGTACTAAACCTTATTCTTGTGTCCAAGATCCAAATGGTTTTGTATTTTTTGCGAGGTGATAAAACAATCTGGTCTTGAGCAAACCTCTACTGGAATTCTGATTTTTGTAGTTCCTATTATAAAACATTTTAATGTTAAAAAAACCCCTTAATCTGCCAGCAGGAGGTGCTTTCATTCAGATGTCATTTTTGCTTCCATAACAAAGGCAGGTACACAGTTACGGGTTGTTTTGCTTTGTTTTCTGAGTCTTTATTAGAGCTGTATAGAGGCAATAATGTAGTTTTTAACTCTGTAGATGTCCAGTAGAATAAAAATACAGCACATAGGTTCTCCAAGAATTTGTTTGTGATCTTGAAAATGAAGAAAAGACCTTGAAGCTAAGCTTCTCAATGTAAGGTTGTAATAAGTAAGGAGAAGCTGAGAAATTAAATGGTAGCAGCTTTGAAGAGGGTGGCCACAAAACTATAGCTATCACATCCTAGGGGAGGGAAGGGAAGACAGCAAATAGTGGATGCTTTCAGCTGTGCTTCCTTTGGTGGTAAAGGTGTAAAGGCTAAAGCAGAGCTGACTTTTTTGAAGGGAAGATAATAACAAGAATCTTCACAAGCTGTTTACCACTGGGATTAGCAAGGTTAAAGCTGAGATCTAGGCTAGAAGTGGGAGAGAGCAGATTAAATGGTATTTACACAGATGGGATATTTTGGGATTGGTTAGACCCAATGCACTGCATCTGAAAGTGCTTTGAAAAGCTGCTGGAAACTTCCTGGAGGCTCTTGTGGATTTTTTCCCTTTTTCTGAGATACTTTCACTAGCAAGTAAGATTGCCAGAGACCGGAGAGTAGCAGATCTAGTGCCTCATCCTTCAAAAAAGGGTGGAAACAGGGAGGGAGAAGGGAAGAAAAGGTGGTAGAGGTCAGAGATTCTCTTCAGTTACTGAAAAAAATAAGACAGCTAAGGCACAACTAAGTACCTGGGGGAAAACAAAGGAATGAGTAACAGCCAGTGTTCTCTGCATGCAATTTATTTCTCATAAATCTATATTATGCCTTGCCATGAAAGGCTAAGAGAACTATTGTCTCATATATCTAGATTTTCAAAATACTTCCATTTCTGCTTCAGATGCTGAAGTAGCTTAGGCAGGTGTGTAGGTGAGATTCCCTTGTGGTTGCTCTAAAGTTATTAATCTTAATCTTAGAGAAGATTTATGGCTCCCTCTTGGGATGTGGAGCTGCATTGTGTTGGAGTGTCCTGGATGTGATCCTGGCCAGTGTTTCTGATGAGGGCTGCTGGGATAGTGTAGATGGCACTGAAATGAGAAGAGCCACAGGTATGTTACAGGCCCTCAGAACAGTTAGAAAAATTCTTGATAAATTCTAGAATGCCCAGAAGAAGAGAGGTTGCCATTCTGTGAAAGCAAAATTTGGGGATTTTTTAGGCAGCAAGTCTCAGCTGCACTATCCAGCATGAGCACTGAGAGTCCAGGGGGAAGGATTTGGTGTTCAGCAGGTCACAGGTTCTCCATCAGCCATTGATGGTCCTGGGGAGAGGGGGGAAAGCAGGTGTTGGGCTGTGACACGTGAGAGCAGTGATGCTGCTAAGTTACATCATGAGGTGACTGCGATTAGGAAATGGTAACAATGTCATGAATTTGCAGCCGTTATTTTGCTCTCTGTTCTCTGAACATTTAGCTATTAATTCAAATTCTGTTTGTTTTAAGTGGAAGAGGCTCTTATGAACAAAAGTCAAACTATGGTCAGCACCAAAGCTCTTATGACCAGCAGTCAAGCTATGGACAAAACCAAGACTCTTACGAGCAGCAGTCAAGCTCCTATGACCAGCAGTCGGGCTATGGCCACCAGGGCTCCTATGACCAGCAGTCGGGCTATGGCCACCAGAGCTCTTATGACCAAAAGTCAGGCTATAACCAGCACCAAAGCTCATATGGGCACTCCCAGCAATCCTACCAGTCTCAGAAGGGAAGCTATAGCCACAACAGCCAAGGTAAAATTGACAGCTTGAATTCGCTATTGGCTAATAAAATGGAGCAGAAGCTCTGTGAAATGGTTGGATTTCCTTCTGCAAGCAGTCGATTTGATGGATACTTAAATTCTTTTCCCTGTTGATATTCTTGGCGGATGTTTTATTTGTTAAGACTTTCAAAACATTGTAGGGAGATTAAAATCTCTTGGGGCCCCAAAATGGTTGCATTTAGGTGTGTTAGAACAGCATTGCAGAGACTCTGTCCCTGAGTTGTGCAAATTCTAGATGGATTTTTTTTTCCCCAAGCTATTTTGAACCCTCTTCCTGCACGAGGGTGACATGTCTTGATCAGAGCTTCTGCACTTCCCATTCCAGCTTTCTGCTGTGTAGGTGAATTGTGAGGTGGAAGGAGAAGTTTAAGATGAATCCATTTTTTTGCATTAAGTTCACACCAGCAGCACAACCCACTCTATTTATCCTTGTTCTGTCTTCAGTGATGTCTTTTGCAAACTGGGAGGACTGTATGGAAATCAAATGGAGAGTGTATTATAGACAATATATGTGTTTAATGTTTGGAAAGTGGAGTGGAATTACAGAGTGGTTTTTACATTTTGATACACTCAGTGACCCTGGAAGCCAAGGGAGGTAATGGAGCAAAGTTTGGTTTGTTTTTTTTTTTTCCTTTTTGGCACAATGTCAGAGAGATTTAGGAGTTGATACATTTCAGATGTAAATGGCAGAGTTAATGAAGAGGAGGTGGGGATTCCAGGGTGTGAATTTTCTCTGTGCTGCAGTTTGCACTGCGATTGACTCGTGTTTGGTTTGACTCCTCCTCCCAGATGATCGCCGTGAAAAGAGCAGGTATGGAGAAGATAATAGAGGATATGGCGGGTCACAGGGAGGAGGTAGAGGGGGATATGACATGGATGGAAGAGGTCATATGTCTGGATATAGGTAAGTGATCTCATTCCAGTGCCTGCAGCTCCTTACCCTTGTTTCCTATTATTTAGCTGCTTCTCATTTTTGTTTATTATATGTCTGTTCCTAAGGTGGTTCAGGTTTAGATTTCCAGAACAGGAAGGTTTCTAAATTTAAACCTTTCTGCACTGCACAGAAATGGGTTTTGCCTAGGGGAACAGCTTTTAGATTCCCATAGATTGAGGCCAGGCATGTGATTATTTTGACACACAGCTGCATTTTATTTGCATGAGTTGCAATACAAAAACTGCCCCAACCCATCACTTGTTTTCAGTGATGAGAAAACCTACAGCCAATGATTGAGAAAAATTGATGAAATTCATACCTAAGGTAGCTCACATTTTACCAGGGAACTATTTTGGCCTTGAATAATTTAGTAGTAACATTATTTGTTCTTTGATGTTTTTTTTTTCAGTTTAAAACTTCTATTAAAAAGCACATCTTTTATTATTGATTTATTTGTCAGTCTGAACACGTTTATTTTGGGTAGATCTGAAATACTAACAATGCTGTCACCCCTTTCCCCATTGCCTTAGGCCCTGCGCTGTCAAGAAAATTTATGCACATATTTAATTCTGTGCTTGCAGATGATCTCATGCTGAGCTCTGCAATTGGGACCTTGGCTTTAAAGCCTACTGAATTAAACATATGACTTATTATTTATTAATAACTCACACAACTGGCTCCCCTTTGTGTCCCTCTGCGTGCTTGGAGGTGCAGAGGGCTCACTGATGCAGGGCAAGAATGTTGAAGCTTCCAGGGAGCTTTGAGGTGCTGCTTGTCAGCACCACTTACCCTTCAAAATGCTGCACAGCTCTGGGTTATTCCTAAACTCCAGATGAAAAACTCGAGAATTATGCAGTGGTTTATGTTGGAACTGATCTGATTTAAATCAAATAATCCACTACTTGGTTACTTTTAAATGTATTTATTTTTAAATCATATTTAAAATCTGTCTGCTTCTCCTAAATTGTACTTAATGGCTTGTTCATAATGATGGAGGAGGATCTTACCTCTTCTAATTAGGTGTGGTAGCACAATTAGAAAATCATATTAGTGTTATTTTATGTTTGCTGGGGTTTTATGTAATATAAACTTAATGCATTTTTCTGTAATATTTTATAATAAACATAAATTTATATACTATAAACAAACATAAATATATATAACAAAGAATTCTATAATATATAGTACCTCACATAAAGCAAAAATAACAAGCATAATAATTTCTAAGTTAATTTTAATTTTCAGTTAAAATGGAACCTTTTTTTTAAAATTAGATTTTCTCTGTGCATGAGGACTTCCCATATTCCTGTGATAAAAACTATTAAAAAAAAAATCATAGCTTAGCCCTTTCCAATAATAGCAATGAATGTGAGCTTCAAAAAACACACTGCTGGGAGAGTTTGTCACTTTGAAACAAACGTGGGTCTGTGCAAGATGAAGCCAAATGTGTTAATGTCTGTGAAAATAAAGCCTCTTGCCATATTTTTCCAAAATGTAAGGAAACCTTTGCTCACACATCCGTGTAGATCATGGAGCTTCACTGAGCTGGGAAGCCAAAAAAAGGGAAAGAGGGGAAGTGAATGAAGGAGTGGAGGAAAATTCAGGGAAGTGGGAAGGCATTTATTAGGAATTCTGTCTGCTTCTCTTAAGTGATGTTGGCTTTAATGGTATTTTTTGTGGAAATTTTCTGGATCTGCAGTGTCATATATCTTTATTCAGCCTTTTTGCATAATTGTGACAGGGGATTCTCCTTCTGACATACACATTTTACCAGACATGCTTATTAGAGAAGTCTAAAAGGTTAAATTAAATACCAAACTCTATAATGAAGGGGAAAATAACTTGTAATAAGGTAAGGAGTCACGTTTAGTCCTGTGAAAATGTGGGGTTTAAGGGGTTCTTTGAGGGGGGATTATATTCTTGGGATTCTCTTATTTATGTTTATTTCTTGGGGGAAGATATGTGTAGGAATATCAGGTTGATCTTCAGTAGCCACCATTTTGAGTTGTTCTGATCCCCTTTTAATGCTAAACCAAGAAAATTCCATAGCCATCAGGAGATAAAGTATCTGTGCAGGCAGGATTTTCAATTAAAGATGCTGTAATCACAGAATTCCAAAATGGTTTTGGGTTGGAAGGGACCTCAAAAATCAACTTTTCCCTCCCTCTGCCATGGGCAGGGACACCTTCCACTATCCCAGGGTGCTCAGAGCTCCATCCAGCCTGGCCTTGAACAGGGGATGGATTAATAATGTAGGTTTTGACTTTTACAGTGCTTAGAAAATAACAAAAATTGTTCCTTGACTTTTCAAACAAACCAATTCCAAATGTGAGACCACGATGAATGGATCTCTTGTTCTTAGCTAATAAGAATTCTTCCTTGACTGGCATTTAGATGCAGGGAGAAGCTTTAGAGGTGTAGTTTTATTTGGAGAACCAGAAGAATTTGGACATGTCCTGGACTAAATGCTTTCAACACTTATTTTTCTTTAGAGTCTGTGTAAAGTCACCCAGCACTGAGAAGAAAATCTCATTGCAGAAATTCCTGTTCACATTTCTTAGCTGATATTAGTCCAGTGAGGAACACATGGTTTGTTATGTGTCAGAAGTTCACATTTTAGTTTTAATAACTTAGAGTTTCAGAATTATCCTTGAGATTTTTTTAATGGTCTTGAATTGCATTTTTTTGGATTTTAATAGAATTTCCCCACCCTGTTGTTTTGAAGCTTGAAAAATTGGTGATCTCCCTAATTTTTATTCCGGCTAAGAAGTAAAATATTTCTCTTCATAGTTAGAAGAGTGTCATCTTTTGGTTAGAAGGCAGGAACAGCAGGTCTTGAGAATGCAGAGTTTTAATTTAGGACACTCACCCAGGCTTTTTAGAGTCCTCATCTGAAAAACAAGGAATTAATGGTTACTGTGGCTGGGGGACTGGATTGTTTTAAGGCTGTAAGTGGGAAACACAAGAGCAAACACAGCAGGTGAGAGGAGCTTTGCTTGTGGCTCTGCTCACACAGCCTGTGCTGGGGGAACCACAGACACGCAGTTCAGAAAGGATTTGCCCTTGTGTTAGGATTTGTCATAGAAATCCTGACTTTGCTCAGCAGAGATTATTTTTTCTCTCTCGTGCAGATTCATGGTGATCTACTGGAAACACAAGCTACCTTATGTTATAGCAGCTTAATTTATCAACTGTTAGGAGTGGGAATTAGTGTGATATAAAGAAACTGCAGCATAGTGCAGGTGTGTTTTACAAGTGTGGTTTGTGTTCAGAATTGATATTTTGACTTGTAACAGATATGCTTGAGCTTAGCCTTATGGAGACTTTGGGAAAATGTGAACAGAGGCAATAAATATAATCAAGGGAAAAAAAACATCTGGCAGTGACTGTTGGTGCACTAAATATTCCTTTCTTGTTTGTAAAATACACTCTTAGGTGTTAGGGACACTCTTGGTGAGACAGATACATGCTGCAGGCTGAATTTGGTCCCTGAATTCTTAGCCCTGCTTCTGCCACTATCTGGTACTTGCAAAACTGCATTTCTTGTATGTTGAACTCCCCATATTACCAGTACATTGTTTAAAGAGATGTTCCCAGCTGGATTAGCAATATCCAGATAAAGTCCAGTTACAGTCTAGTAGGGGATGATAAATCTATGATTGAATATGGGAGAAATGAGCAACTGAGGACTTGAGGCAGCAAGTTGACACAGCAAGTGGTGCCTTGTCGTGTTCTGGCTGCCTGCAGTTCAGCCTCTTATTTGTTATCTTAGTTGGTGGCACTGCTGAATTTTGACTGCCTGTTCATGTTTCTGACACAGGATATTAAGACTCCAAATTCCATCTGTCTCCCATCTCTGAGGTCTGTGTGCAGGCCTGGTAAAGCAGTGGGCTGTGAATGCTGCACTTGTGTTTTCCACATGTTTTATGCCAGTAATGTGGGAACTGATTCTGTTGCTGAGGTTGAATTTTGGGTCTCAACGAGGGGCAAATCTGAGACTGTGGCATCAGCTGCTTGCAGTTTCTGTGTTGGACTTGCTGCAGGGTATCTGCCTGATCCCAGGGAATCTTGGCTAGCTTTGCCCAGCAGTTGCAGGAAGGTAACAAACTGCAGCTTCCTAAATCACGTATCAAATGCCACATAAAAATGCAGGAAAGCATTAAACCACTGTCAAGGTGTCTATCAGTAGATTGTTCCAGATTTTTGTTGGATTGGTCATGTGTGACTAAGCAGATGACAACATGCTGAGGCATACTTGGGCAAAAATGTATTTCTGTAGACATTAATTTAAAAACTAATTAAAATTATTGCTTGCTCTCATTAGTGCAGAGTGCAGAACTGCCGTATCACAGAATTAAGGCATTGGACTGAGACTTCCTTTACATTTTGTATCTTCAACTCCTGCTTTTCAGGATTATGGTGCACACAGTTTCACCCTAGCATCCTGCAAAACCCTCACTTCCAGCAAAATCCTGGATGTGTTGACACAAACTTACTTTGTGTAAGTTGTGTAAGTTTTCAGATTGTTGGGTTTTCTAACTGCCATACACTTCCACATCAGAAAACATATTTGTTCTGGATATTGCTGTCCTGATGAGCTGGGACCATAATCTGGGGTTGGAAAATTTTCATAACATTTAGATGGTTGATATTATTTACTGTTGTTGTTTCTGAGTTAAAATCCCAGAAAAACAGGCATCCTACTAAAAATTGTTGTGTCATAATGAAGTTGGTTTTTTTTTAGCTGAAGTGAATTGGAGGTGGCAGAAAGGTATTTACAGTAAATTTTATCATCACCATTGTGTTTTTAATCATCAGTCCTTGAAAACAGACAGCCTTGAGTAAAGAGCAGCACTGATGCTGCATGCAAAATCTTTAATGAGCAGAGTGAATGAATGAATAAATGACACTGCAATTTAGCATTCCGATTTCTTCTGTGGAACAGCAATAAAATCTGCAGCAAAAATTTATTTTAAGAAAAGCCCCAGTAAAAGTGATATTGTCTGTTGTGCCAAACTGTCCCAGGTGTCAGTCACCCTCCAAAGAGTGTCTGTTAATCCAGGTTTGATAATAACCTGGTGAAACTTTATTTGGTCCTCACTTTGGGCAGATTTTCTCTCATAAATATTAAGTATCAGCAGCTTCCATTTATGACTTTCCATTTGCTGTAACAGATGGACAGAGTGCCAGAGAAATGACTCCCTAATTTTACTCCATTGCCTTTTGGGGGGTGCTTGCGTGCCCTGTTTGGACTGAGGCGTGAGCAGACAGATGGAATTAACACTTGCAGTGATTTCTGGCCACAGAGCCCTTTGGTGAAGAGGCACAATAGCTCCAGAGGCTGGAGATATTTCCCTGCAGCAGGCTTTGAGCTCACACTGCCTTTATCATGGTGAGGAAGCTCTTGGGATTAGGTGATCCTGTCTGATTTTGAGGTGGCAGCTGTGTCCCTCAGGACGAGGAGGGCAAGCAGGCAGTCGTACATGGAAGTATGAGAGAGTCCTTCTGACATTTGGTTATTGAGTTTCTAAAAAACCCCATTTTTTTTCTGACAGCTCTGAGTATTGATTATCTTGTGTTCATGACATGGATGCAATTAAAAATGCTGCTGTGAAAAATCCTTCCAGTACAAACCTATCCAGTGAAAAAAGAGTCAGGGTTTCTTTTCATGCACATAATTGGAGGCATAACAACCTGTTTTTAATCCCCTTCTAACCTTTGAAAATTGATGTGTGTATTCTCTTAACTTGGTCTACATTTTGTGCCACAGGTTTCAGAATGAATGAAATAAAACTTCACGGCCTCTGCTTTTGAAGCTCACATACACACAAACCTTCTCTGTAATGCCAAGTGCTGTAGTACAGGAGGTCCCCACAGAGCCTTGCTCAGAGAATGGCTCATTCTGCTAATTGATCCCCTCAATTATGAATGCATAACAATAGAGATTAATTTTAGCTCTTTTGACTTCTAGGGAAAGTACTAATTATTCCAAAGTAGCAATTACATCTACAATTAAAGCCCACATTAATCTTCATGAAAATACCATTTTTGTTTTAAACCCCAGTTTTGAATAGCTGTTATTTTGGCTGATGGGATGGGAGAAAGTATTGAACCAACCACATGTGTATGGGTTAGTTTAAAATACTCCTTAGGGCTTGTCTTCTCCAGTGCAGCACCCTGAGAGATTTTTTTTTTGGTAATTTAATCTTTGAACATGAATGGGTAGTGAGGAGAACGTAGACATGGTGCTTTAGCTGCCAGACAGTAATTCTCAACTTGTCATCAGTTAAACTGTAGATTGAGCCTTGGGCTCAGCACGTAGAGACTTAAGGAAGAAATCATTTCTTCAATTTTTCCTCTGCAGTGGTGGTGACCGTGGTGGCTTCAAAAATTACGGTGGTAAGTGCCGAGTATCCAAAAATGTTTCAGTGGAAATTCTTTATAAATCTAAAAGCCACCAATATCTTGTTACTATCTAGTAGAAGCATTATAGAGTTTTGGTGAGGCTGGTGTGTTCACGAGTTTTAATAGCCAAACTTGTAGCAATAAACTGGATTTCTGCTTTGTCAAATTGCATGAGAGAATTTGTGGAGACAGTGACGTTCACCGGATTTTTTTTTTCTTTTCTTTTTTTAATTTTTTGTTACAAATGCTTCTTAGAAAGGTACTAGAGGTAGAAAAAAAAAAAGTGGGAAACTGCTTGGTGATGTGACAACCAGCATTTGCAAGCAAACACCAGCACAGCATCAGTGTGGCAACTGCCACATGCTGCAAGTTAAAGAACACGTTAACGTCCTACAGACACCTTCTGTTGAACGTTTAAATCTAAATATTCTCTAAATCTCTGGTGAATGTCTTAGATCTTAGATGCATTGCATACATTCTTTGTATATTTTCTTGTTGCTAAAAAAGTCGCTTGAATGTGTTGTGCTAAAAATAGCCTTTTTTCTTTCTTTTCTTTCTTTTTTTTTTTTTTTTGTCAAACCCGTATCATAGGTCAGAGGGATTATGGACCGAGATCAGATGCTGGTAAGGAAACAAGCAGTGAGTGGGAGTGGATTGCAGCTCTTAGGTCACTGCTTTTAAAATGTTTGTCTAGAAAGATGGATGTGGCTGCAGTTCCCATGGCTCAAGAGAAACCTAGCTAAAGCATGCCTTCCTTGAAAGAAATAGATTTAATTCAAGTGCATGTGAATTTTTGGATGTTAATGCAGCAAGTAAGAATTTCCTGTTGAATTTTGAATGTGCTTGAGCCAAGCAGCTGCTTTCACTGCCATCACACTTCTGCTAAGCTTGTGTTATTTAAAACACACGCTGCTCTGGTGGGTTGGGATGCCCAGCTGCATGAATGTTGGGTGTAAGGCAGGTCAGCTGTCCAGTGTACTCACTTGATGGTGTTAACCTCAAAATTAGACTCCCTGCTCCTCTTTTATTTCACACAACATGTCTCTGGGATTTAAGGGTCTGCTACTGAGCAGTGCAGAGCTGAGCTCAAAATATTGCTGCAGTTGCTCCCTCAAAAGCACATGGTAAATGTAGCTTAATTTCCACAGATTCAGAGTCTGACAACTCTGATAACAACACCATCTTTGTGCAAGGACTTGGAGAGGATGTTTCAACAGATCAAGTGGCAGACTATTTCAAACAGATTGGTATCATAAAGGTATGTGAAATGGGAAGTCATGGGTCAGAAGGAAGGGATCTGGTGGAGCTGGTGGACTGGACATGTAGTGGTATCATTCAAGGCAGAGTTCTTTCTGACTCCCCAGAAGTTGTAGATAATATTTTATCTGGGTTCCCTGCTGACAGCTCCTTTGTAAGCTGGCAGCACTAGCACCTTTCTCCTAGTGACATTTAGATTGCATTGTGTCTCTTCTTTAGTCTTTATAGCCCTGACACTCTATCCATTGTGCCGCCCTCGTACTGCAGCACCTGTGCCTCTGTTCTGTGGCTGCTGCTTCTGATTCTGCGATTCTAAATTAGGATTTTGTGCACTTGACCTCATTTTTTTTGTTAAAACTGGGCCCATCATTACTTCATGGAGAGCTCCAGTCAGTATCCTTCAGCCCAATCCCTCTGTTTCTGCAGGCCAGCTCCAGGAGAATATTCTCACTAAAGATACTTAATGTTACAGTTTATGCTCTGAATTAATTTCACCAGTGTTTCTGCTATGCCAAGTGTACAACCTTTCTTTTCAGACCAACAAAAAGACTGGCAAACCCATGATAAACCTGTACACAGACAAGGATACTGGCAAGCCAAAGGGAGAAGCCACGGTATCTTTTGATGATCCTCCTTCTGCCAAAGCAGCAATCGACTGGTTTGATGGTGGGTGAGACTTACCTGTTCCTTTGGCCATTTTTGAATCTGACAGGCAGTGGAAGAAGCAAATCAATCACCTTCTTGGAGGCCCAATGCTGCTATTGATGTAGGTTTTGGCTTGGGTTTTTTGGTCTTGTTTTGGGGGGTTTTGGTTAGGGTTATAGTTTATTTTTTCCTTAAACAAAGAGCTGTATTTCATGGTTTCTTGTGTGTGTTGGATTTCTCTCATTTCATTGAACAGCAGATAGTGATTTAGACCAAAAATGTGCAGTGAAAGTGAGTGTTTGCTGCTGTACCTCAGTCACCCATGCACAAGGTGCAAGAGGTGGTGTTTGTATCACTTCTTGTTTAGACCAACAGAGCTGTAATCTGTGTTAGCAGCTGGAGGGATTCCCTACAGTCTTGCATTGATATTTTTAGTGTTGTGGGAGCATTCTTAGAGTTTGGGAATGGTTCTGACTGTCTTGTGCTGAGTGCTCTGTATATACACAGTGAAAAACAAGGTTTTCAAATTATGGATTTATCCCAGAAATATATTGATGTAAAACTCCACACACTGCAGGAAATACAGTGACACTCTTGTAATAAACTCAAGGGGGTCAGGGAAAAGTACCTTCTTTTGTCACCTTGTGTGTTCACAGAATTTTAGTGATACTGGGTAGAAGCAAAAGGTCATGCTCTGCATCTGGTGGGAAATGATACTGTTTAAAAAATTGGCATGGCGTGCTTGTCTGATGTTTGTATTTGCTAATAAAATGCAAATTGACTTTTGTTTAAGAGGGTAAGGCAAATATGACTATATTAGGCACATGTGCAGTGCTGTTTGTCTGTGATAAACATTGGATCTATGAAGAATCCAGGCACTGAAAATCATGAACTTTATTTAAATAGACTTAGGAGTTAGATTTTGGGCTGGCTGTTGAGTGGTACAAAAGCCTTGTTGCCTTGGTGGAATTCAGACATCCAAACTACTTCCCCATGAGCATGGCCAAAAATCTTCTAGATATTCTTATGTCTTTAAGTTGCAACTTACAGATCTCATTTAAACTAAAATATCAGTGGGTTTGTGGAGAGTTTAGCAAGTAGATCAGGGTTTCCATCTCACCTTTGGACCAGTGCTTTCAAAATCAAGAGATTTCCTGCAGCTTCCTTGTGTCTCAAGAGTTTTGTGTTCAGTCTGGGTGTGCAAATCACTTCTGCTCTGCTGGGTTTGCTGCTGTGTTGTTGGGAGCTGTATTTATCCTTTCTCTCCTCCCACAGGAAAAGAATTCAATGGCAATGTTATCAAAGTTTCTTTTGCAACCAGAAGACCTGAATTCATGAGAGGAGGTGGAGGTGGCGGGCGTCGAGGTGGGACTGAAGTCTGTAGTTTTTGCACAGTTAAATGCTTTTTCACTATGATTGATTTATTAAAGAGAAATTGACTTTGAAGCAGTGATTCATCAAATATATGAGCCTTTGGGATTCTGCCAGGAAAGGGAGTAATAAGGATTGAACCCAGTTAAGTAAACTGAAATCTGTAATCTCTTCTGCACAGCACAGAATTTATGCTTTCCTTTAGAACTGGAAAGTCTCCAGATCTTGTCTCAGCCTTACTTTTAAAGAGAAAGTGTTACAGGGATGTTGAGCTGTACCATCCCCACATAGAGAGGGGGAATTCCCAGTGAGTATTTGCTTGTTACAGCAAAGCTCTGAGATTCTCTCTTTCCAGCTGGGATAAAGCAGGGTACATAATTCAGCTGCTGCTGATGTGGAGCAGCAGGTAGATTTCTGCTTCCTTTAATCAAGGCTGGATCAATCTCCCTGATGCTCTGCATATACAGTTTTGTCAGTAATCCACTGGGGATTCATTACCATTTTCCAGGAATCACGCTTTGGGCAGTGACTGTCAACAAATTCTAGTTCTGAAATCAAGCAGTTCTGTAGGCTGATGGAAAAGGATTCTTCAACAACTTCACTTGGTATAAAAGTTCTTAATTTTGTGATGCAGAAAGCAATAATGTTGTCTCTGTGCCTGTGTCAGAGGTATCCTGGGATTAATCCAGACATCTTTCATTGTCAAGTTTTTGTTCTGTGCCTAAATCTGACCATAAGTGACTGTTCCTATACCTTGTTAAATCTTTCTGAAATTTTATTAATGCATGTAGTGGGTTGGTATTTACCCAGTGGCAATTCAAGCAGATCAGGTTTCCCTTTACTGCTGAAAAAGAATTTCTAATAAATAGTGGGAATATATTTGCATTAAACACTCCTTCCACCTGAAAAGTCTGTCTGTCACTGAGGGTCTGAAGGCAATGACAATCTTTGATACCTGTTTGTCATGTGCAGTTCATAAAACTTTATTCTGATTATCATTTTGTCTGCAGGTTCACGAGGTGGCTATGGAAGAGGTGGGGGCTTCCAGGGTAGAAGTGGGGAACCCAAAAATGGTGATTGGGTTTGTCCTAACCCGTAAGTGTCATTTTAATTGGGATGGGATGTTTCGTGTGTGCTTCACCATCACAGCTCAGTCTGGGGAATCCTTGTCCGTTCCAGGTCCTGTGGCAACATGAACTTCGCTCGCAGGAATTCCTGCAACCAGTGTGGGGAGCCCAGACCGGAAGATTCACGTCCATCAGGAGGTGTGCAAAACCAGCTCCACCTCTTAAATGTTCCAAGTGTTCATTCATCTGCATCTTTCTGAAGAAGCTGATGGATTTCCATGTTTTTCCCCAGATTTCCGTGGTAGGGGTGGCTACGGAGGAGAGCGGGGCTACCGAGGGCGCGGCGGCCGAGGCGGCGACCGGGGAGGCGGCTACGGGGGCAAAATGGGAGGAAGGTAAGAGGAGCCTTTGCCCTTGCCTGGCTCTGGGATTGATGGGGACTGTGGGAAAAGCGTTGTTTATGTGTGCAAGTACAAGTGCCATAAAAATATTAACTACAGACAGGAGCTTCCAGAGAGAGCCACTCAATCTGTTGAGTTTAGTGAATGTTTCTGGATGAGGCTCTCTATAAACACAGAGCAGCACGCAGACGTCAGAAATGTTTGACTGAGGAGACTGTTTGTTATTTGCTTCTTTTATTGCTTGCTTAGAACCTTTTCTTTCCCTTTCCAGAAATGATTTCAGGAATGATCAACGCAACAGACCATACTGAAGACCACTGTGAATGTTTTGTTTGTCTTCTTGATGCGTTTGATAGTGAAATTGCCTGCAGCTTCACCCATGGCCTCTTTCGATAGTGGAATTGAGTGAAACTAGATTTTTATTTTGGTGGGAGGGACTGGGGTGGTTTGGGAGGATTTTTTTTTAAGCAAGACATTGAAATTTAATCCTAATTTCCACATTCTCCTCTTTTCTTCCCCCCCATACCTTTTCAACAGCCCCTAAGAAGGAGAAGATAAACTGTAAAATATTGCCAAAATATGAAGTGTTTTGTAATACAACAATAAATGCTGATTGTTTTATTTGTGAAATCCTACTGTTTCACAATTACTTGAGTTGCATGCATTTCCTTACATATTCCCAGTGTTCCTGGGGTATGGGTTAAGCAGTAAATAGGCACTTGTTTGGAGTGGCACTGCAGCTCTGACTCGAGCTCTGTGTGTTCTGCAGGCAGCTCAGTGATGAGCCTCCTTGCTGTCCATATCCTCTGCCCTGGATTTGCAGACTTGTCCCCTGCTCCTTTCCTTTTTCCCTCTTGTGGTGCCTGCAAACCTGCTTTGGTTGCCCTGTACCCTGAGAGGAGCAGGCAGAAGCAACGTGAGTGTGTTCTGCTGCTGCCAGGGGGCAGAACAGCTCCAAATCCAGGGTGGGATTTGTTACATCCTGCTGTACTTGCTGCTTTTGGAATGTGGGTGATGGAAGCAATTGCTGTGTGCAGCTGCTTCATCTTGGAGGTCAAATGCAGGTGAGGTTCAGTAGGTGCATTGTGAGCATTTGGGATTGAGCTCTGCAGCCAAAGGAGAGGAAAGAAGGGAGGTTAATTATCCCTCCTGCTCAGACAGGTCACTGCAGAGGTGAGAAGGTGGCACTGCCCCAGTCAGCTCATGGCAGTGCTGCCTCTGCATCACGAGCCTTTGAGAGAGAACCTGGGGCTGTCCAATATTCCAGTGGGCAGCACTATAAATACAGCTCCTTGGGGGCTGTGGTTACACCTGGGTGAGAGCTGGGCCATATCTCACTGAGAAATGAGCAGAAATGGCTTTTGTTAAATTTATGAACCACCCCCCAGCTTGGTGTGCATTGATGGTCTTGGTAAAAAGTTCAAACCAGCATTAGCCAGGGTTGTAAATGTGGTGACTGCTGGGCTTTTTTCAGGTTTCTCGTGGAAAGCATTTGCTGTGTTAGAAAAGACATTTGTCACAGATTATGGGCAGATTGTCTTCTTGAAACAGTGGATTTTGAGCTATATGTGTACTAGTGTCAGTATAAAACCCAATGTATGGCCTGTGAGGGTTCAGAAAGTTGATGAATTCAGTATCTGTTGTTTTGCTGGCCTAGAAAAGTTGGATGCTGGTGGTTTGAAGCTGGAGTTACTGCTTGGAGGGAAGAGCTAGAGGGTGCTCTTGCCCGCTGCTGTGCTGGCAGATGCAGGAATGGTGCCAGCTGGATGGGATGGAAGGAAAGCAGGAATCAGGCACTGAGAACAGCCTCGGTGTCCCTGCTGAGGTCAGTTCCCCAGCAGAGCTGGCACCTTGCACTGTACAAACAGCTCCTGAGGGTGCAGCTGGAGCCCTCAGAGGTGAGCACAGAACTGGGAATGGCTGAGCTGAGCTCAGCTGAGCAGAACCCAGGGCTGGTGCAGCATCACCCCTCTGCTCCCTGCAGTTCCCTCGTGGGGCTCTGGCTTTTTCCCTCCTGGAGAAGGGCTCGGTGGCTCAAACAGCTGGTGCTTCCAGCTTTGGGAGCAACAGTTCTGGCTGCCTTTAATGCCAGCTCAGCTTCCAGCCCTGCTTTCTCCCCAAGGCTAAGAGCACTTTCCTCTTCAGTCACTGCCCAGGATTACCAAGTAGATGAGTCTTTGAACGAGCCACAAAGCTGGAGCTGTCACCACCTTCTCAGCTTTTCCAGCCTGGCAATGCTGCTGAGCCCTTCTTGTTTATGTTCTGTTCTGCTCTGGGGCAAAACCACCTGAGTTCTTGCATGTGTTTAAGACACTTTCAGCAGCTGGTTGATCTTTCAGGAAATCACCAGGACAGAGAAACTGTACTGGCTTGATGGCTGGTTTTACTTGCCCTTGGTACAGTGAGAGTTAAATTAGCTCAGAGAGGCCTGGGAAGATGTTCTCTAAAAAATACAAACCCAGCTGATGGTTTAACTGTGTCACTGCCCTCCAACTGCTTCTGCCAAGTCCTTTGGTCGTGCAGGTTTTCTCCACAGCTGCCTAGACTTTGCCCAGACAAGCTTTAATCAAAGTTAAAAGGAAAGTAAAAAACTTTAAAAATATAGTGTGTTAAGGATTGAATTAATTGTAGTTCTTCTCAGTGCTGTTTGAGGATTTGGTAGGACTTCCTATAAAAAAATCCAGACTAAGGAGGGATAGGACAGTAGATCTGCCCTGTCAGGAGCTGGAAAACCAGGAGAATGTGTCTCAGCAGAAAGGAGCAGTTTGGGTTGTTCTCAGCATAGCTGGGAGCAGCTCTGCTCTGCTGCCTGTATCTCTATTTACGCTCCATCTTCCAATAGTACATTTCTTAGTGGCAAGGGTTTCATTTTGGAAATCAGTCCTGTGTGGAATGCTGGTGGTTTATTTATAAAAACAGGTCTAGCACTTGCCAAGCTCAACAAGGACTTGGTGGAGAAAAGAGGGATGCCAGTGCAGGAGTGGCACGTGATCCTTAGAGAGCTGAAATGCCACTCCGATATAAAAATAATAGCTAAACAATTTCAGAGACAGACAAATAGTTTCCATGCTGGGCCTCTGCAGCCAAACCCACCTCACCCTGAGAAGAAATGCAAGTTTAAGTTGCTCAAATACCACAGTCCTGAAGAGAGATATGGGGGCAGTGACTGAAGCCAGTCTCTCAAGTCTCCAGGGCTTTGAGGCCAGGATCCAGCCAGTGCTGCCTTGCCTAATCTAGAACTGATAATTCCCATTTCCAGGGGAACAGAGCCCGTGTGATGATGTCCCAGCAGATGCTGCTGCTAATGCTGCTGTAGCATTGCATGTAAAGCTGTTGTAATAAAATACAGCTGCCACAACACACTGAAAACTGATTTAAGCTCCGCTTTTCATACCAAGCTGATGATGTTTGCTGGAGCTCAGGTGCCACCCTGATCCTCGAAAGTGATGCATGGTTTTGGCTGTTAGCCAAGCAAATAGCAGTGAGATTCAAAGTGCTCCAGCAAATTGGTGTGTTTGTGGGAGGCCTCATCAGCTGGATGCAGCTTCTTGACCTCATCGACTTCCAGGAACTCCACACACAAAAGGTAAAGCCAAGGGAAGTCTGTGCAGACTTTGCATTTTCTCTTTAACATCCTTGTGGTGTCTGTTCTTGGCTCTGTTTGAGACAGGATACTGGGCAAAACAGACTTTCTAACACATTTTAAGGATACAGCAAAGCCCTTTGACCTTTGAGAACTTACTGTGCACGAATGAAACACCCAGAAAACAGTGCCTGAGCAGAAAAGCTGCACTCTTGTGACAGCCCAAGGAGCGTTAAGCTGCTCGTGCCTTGGTAAAGAATTTGACTCCTGCAGGCTGGGGTTGGGAGGGAAAGCAGTGACTGTGCCTGTCTGACCTGATCCAGAGTCCTGGCTCTGTCCGCTTTCCAGCAGCAGGATGAGGGTTTTGGGCATTGCCTGGCACAGCACACACTGAGCCATCCTCCTGCTGTACAGCAGCAAACATCTGAAGAACGGCTGTTCTTGAGAGGATGAAAGGGAACAACTTGAACCTGTTCTCAGCGCAAAGCTTTAGAGGTTTTTGTAGGTTCTTGTGCATCACATCCAGCTTGGGTAGGAGCTGCCACAGAGGAGTAATGGGGTTGCTATTTGCTTATCTGTTATGATAAACACTCAGAGCTGCCCGGAGAAAGCTCACGTCACAAGAGCTGTTTCATAATGTTTCTTTAGGAGCTCTTGGATCTCACCTCAGACAGGGATCCACTGGTGCTTCAGCTCTTCTCTCTGCAGTGCTCAGCTGCTCTTGGTGTGCCCCTGTGGACAAACCAGCCTCCCCCATTGCAGACCCCACGCCTGTGGTAATGGCATTTAGTTCTCTGTGATGTTCACAGGTCAATATTCAAATGGTATTAAATTAGGAACACTCTGGATCTCTGAGCCGAGAGGTGTCTTTGGGAAAGGGTTTGGAAATTGAGCTCGGTGAGTGCACTGAGATCTTTTGAGTTAAACTCAGGGGAGGAGTGATTTTCTCTAGCAACCCAAGAAATCAGGAATGATTAGGCAACCAGGCCTTGTAGGGATCTATTTATCATGCTCTTAGTGAATATTTTACTAAAAGACTTCATTAGTTCTCTGCCACAGGCTTGACTTGTCAGGTTTCAGTTTTGGGGTAGAAATTACAAGGATTGAAACTTTTATTTTTTTGCCCCATTTCTGATCTTCCACCTAGCACTGTAAAAGCCGGAAACCTGCTCACCTTTCCATGAGATAGTATTTCTGTTCCTGATATTGCTGTGATTACAGCAGCTGCATAAACATCTTTACACTCCCAGCCAAAAGTCTGCACAGAACTGTGATTTGGCATCCCCAAGGCTGGGCTGAATTCTTCTCCATCTGAATGCCAAACCCCTGAGGACCAAGGCAGCAGCCCCGGGAAATGCCCGGTCGGAAAGCTGGCGGCTCCGGGGGCTGCAGGTGCCCTCCCAGACGCTTCCCCACATTACAATGAGCAGAGGAGGGAGTTTCCTGCTCCTGCTGGAGCCCAGCCAGTCACTTTCTCATCATCCATATTCTTAAGTGGAAGAGCAGATGGATCAGTTGCTTCCTAGATACGACGCAAACACGGATGCATTTGCAGACAGAGCTGCTCTTGTTTTGAAAGGAAGCGCGAGACTGACCTGTGTGAGGAGCGGCCATCCCTTGGCTCTCCCTCCTGCCAGGGCTGAGTATTCCCCTCACACCACCCCTCAGGCTGTGCCAACTGCCCACTGTGCTCTCCAGCAGCTCCTCAGTCAGTTCTTACTGGCCCAGCCACAAACCCTTCATTTCTCCCATATTTTTTATCATGTAGCTTAGTGACTTCCCTGTTTTTCCATGCTATGTGGATCACTTTTTCTCTCCTCCAAATCCTGCTTCCCTTCCCTGCATCCCTGTCCAGCTGTACAGCAAAGTGTCACAGGCTCTCTCTTCAACTCTCTTCAAGCTGAACTCAACAGATGCTTCTGTAACTTCGGGTTTTGGCATGATTAAAAAGTGGAGGAAGGAGCCTGGGAGCTTTAAAATAGGTGTGGGGTTGAAGCTGGCATGAAAACAAAAGCAGATACAAGTCACATCCTATTATTTTTTCCCCTTGAACCAAAGCAGAATCAAAACATCCTTTTGCTTTAATCAAATTAAAACAAAATAGTCGAACAAAATACTGCCGTGAGTAAACAGAGCTGTTGACTTGTCACTGCAACCCTCAACATCATCAGCTCTGTGTGAGAGCTGTGACACTGACACAGCAAACAGCCCCTCCTTGCCCACGGGCCACCACGTCCCATGCCTGGGAGGGAAATTTAAGCAGAAAGAGTGTAAACCAGAATGCTGAGGGTGTAAACCACAGCCGGGAGTGAGTGGTTACTGTGTAAAGCTTGAGAGAGCGCTGCTCTGATCTTTGGGTTTTGCCAGAACCCTGAAGAGGGGCTGCACTGCTGGCCCGGCCTTCTGTGCTGCTGAGCTCATGGCAAGCGCTGGCCCCGGCCTCCAGGCCCTGCATCGGCGTGTGCTGGGCCATGGATGAGCACAGGGCTAGGAAAAGCTGGCATTGCCTTCTCCTCTTCCCCACAGCTTCAAACCGGGCAGAGCCACCGTCCCACCTGGCGGAAGGAGACGCGCACCGGCAGGGGATGCTCCCGGGGGACGGGGCACGCCCGGGGTCATCCCCCGGTGGTTGGCACGGGGGGGTCCCGAGCAGGGCCAGCCCCTCCGCTGGGGCTGCACCTCCCTCGGTGCTGCCAGCGGAGCCCGGCCCTCGGCCGGAGCCGGAGCCGGGGCTGGGGCCGCCCCCGGGGCCGGGGCGGGGAGAGGCGGCTGGGGCGGCGGCGCCGAGCGGAGCGGAGCGGAGCGGGGATGGCAGCGCCGCTGCGGGCCGCCCTGGCGCTGGGGCTGCTGGCGGCGGCTCAGCCCGCCCCGGCCGCGGGGCAGCGGCGGCGGGCAGAGGTACGGGGGAAACCGGCACCGGCACCGGCACCGGGGAGGGCGGGAGCGTGTCCTGGCTGCGCGTCCCCCGCGGCTGCGCGTGTCCCGCGTGGCCGTGGCAGGGGTGTGCGTGTCCCTGCTGTGCGTGTCCCTCCTGTGCGTGTCCCTCCTGTGCGTGTCCCTGCTGTGCCCACGTCCCCGTGTCCCGGCTGTGCTTGTCCCCACTGAGTCCATGCCCTAGGTGTGCTCGTGTCCCTGTGCTTGTGCCCCAGGTGTGCTCACGCTCTAGATGTGACTGTCCCTGGTGTGCCCATGCCGTAGGTGTGCCCGTGTGCTGCCAGGTGTGTGCATATCCCTGTGTGCCCATGCCATGGGTGTGTCTTTGCCCTGGGTGTGCATGTCCCTGGTGTGCCCGTGCCATAGGTGTGTCCATGTCCCAGGTGCCACTGTGTCCCCGGTGTGCCTGTGTCCCTTGTGTGTCCGTGTCCCTGGTGTGTCCGTGCCCCAGGTGTCACTATGTCCCTCGTGTGTCCCTGCCATAGGTGTGTCCGTGCCCCAGGTGTCACTATGTCCCTGGTGTGCCCATGCCATAGGTATGAGTGTGTCCCCAGGGTACATCCCCCGCACAGGTGAGTGTCCCTGAGCTCCTGACACCTGTGCGTGCACGTGTGCCCTGGGTGCACACAGTGTGTGTGGCACAGGCGTGTGGCTGTGCCAGCTGGAGATGGATGGGGCTGTGCCGTAGGCTTGTGTGGCAATGCCAGGGTGTGTGGCCACCTGTGCTGTGTGGAGCTGTGGCAGAGAATCACAGACTGGTTTGGGTTAGAAGGGACCTAAAACTCATCCCATTCCACCCCCTGCCATGGGCAGGGACACTTCCACTACCCCAGGTTGCTCCATGCCCTGTCCAACCCCTGGCCTTGGGCACTTCCAGGGATCCAGGGGCAGCCACAGCTGCTCTGGGCACCCTGTGCCAGGGCCTGCCCACCCTCACAGGGAACAATTCCTTCCCAGGATCTAATCTAAGTCTGTCCTATTTCAGCTTAAAGCCATTTCTCCTTGTCCTGTCTCTCCTTGCCTTTGTCCAAAGTCCCTCTCCAGGTCTCTGGGAGCCCCTTTAGGCCCTGGATGGGGCTCTGGGTGTCCCTGGAGCCTTCTCTTGTCCAGGATGAACAACTCCATCTCCCCCAGCCCGTGTCCGGGTGTCGCCACAGGTGATGTGTACCTGCAAACCTTCCCATCTCCCAGCGTTTTGTCCCCAGGAGGGGACAAAAGCCAGTCCTTCCCCTGTCTGCCTCTCCCCAGGGCTGTGCCCATCACCTCTGCTCAGATTTCTTCTGTTTGTCCTGCTGTCATTGTCACCCCGTGCCACCATCTATTCTGTTTGTTTTGGGAGGACAAGGTGTGAGATCTGGCTGGTGAACAAAGTTCATATTGGGGATTTTTTGTTGCTTAGGCTTCGATCCAGTGTACATTTGTACAAATGCTTAATTTCCAACCCCAGCCAGCAAGTCCTGGTGAATTAATTGGGATTTTGAACACATGCTCTGAGAGGAAAAGGGCACAGGAATGCTCCGAGGCTTGTTTTGATGTGCAGGCTCCTTCTGCTGAGATGCTGCTTCAGAGAGGTCATTAATAGCTGTGCTTTTCCCACTGTGCACAAACCTCAGCCCAGCCCCTCATGCCACCTGGGGAAAATAAATCTGCAAAGATTTTAGAGCTCAGAAAACCAGCAATTTAAAATTCACTTTAAAAGAAAATCCACTGATTTGGGACAACTGGTTTAACAACCCAAACTGCCTTTCCACGCCTCATTGGTGACTTCTGAGTTCTTTTCCCTTGAAGTTTCAGAACAGATCCCAGGATTGTGGCAGATCCCTCCTGAGGGGGTGCTGGGCAAGTGACTTTCCTGTCTCCCTGCCTCAGTTTCCCCAAGGGGATGTGCTGGGCTGCCCAGGGACTTTGGGACAACGCACACAATGGAAATGCAGAGACTGGGGTGTGGAACTTGTCTGAATAAACTGAGCAGTTAATTTTCTTTCGGGAGGAAGCTGAAATTCTCACATAACATCAAATAGTTCTGGTGATTTGTGGCTTTCAGAGCACTTCCAGGCTTTGCTTCTAAAGCTTTTTTTTTTTTTTTTTTAATTCTTTTTAAAAAGCCACCGTTAGCAACAATATGTTGTGTAAACTTAGATGCATAAGACTGTCAAATGTCCAGTTGTGTGCTTTTCCTGGCTGGTGTCCATGTTTTCACTGCATCTGTACCAATTGCAGTTAAAAAAAAACAACAAACCACGCATTAAAAAAATAAGGAAAATTCAAAAATTTAATTTGAAACATTTGTATGTGAAATCATCTTATCATCTACAGATAGGAGAGGGCCCAGTGTAAGAGAGCACATTGTTTGGCAGAGCTGTGTCTGGCTGGGCTGTGCTCAGACAGCAGCTGGGGGGTGGTAATGCCCAAAATTCCCTGATCCCGGGGGCATTGTGTAAAATACCCGGGGCATGTGAGATGTCAGCCCGTGGTGGGACTGAGGAGCCCAGTGAGATGCTGGACAAAGGACAATGGAGTCCCTGCAGAGATTTGTGTGAGAAGCTCCAGGTCTGTTTTGGTGGACATAAAAACTGAGGAGAAATTTGAGAAAAATGAGGAATGGGAACAGAGAATTGGGCTAACAGACTCAATAACTCTCATTTTAGATTTTTTTGTCCTGATTTTTTCCCCCCGTCTTGCCCTTCTCCTTCCCATCTCGCAGTATCTGGTGCACACTGACTTCTCCCCCTTATCCCACCAAGGTCTCACATTCCGGGCTCTGGGCTGGGAAATGCTCCAGTGTCTGGCTGAGCTGTTTTAGGAGCAGGATGCTGCTGGGATGCAGGATGCCGAGCAGAGCTGGATCTGTGATTCTGGAGGGAGGGAGGCTCCCGGTACCATGCAGACCCGGTGGGGCCCGGAGCTCAGCCGGGACACAGAGCATCCCACATCTTCCTTCTGAAACAAGGCAGAGAAATCCTCCTTCCTATAAAAAATTCCTGTTCAGCCTCAGCATGGAAGGAGATGGAAGGAGAGGTGGAGAGGAGGAGGAATTTCCCCTCTGAGGCATCGCTGGGCTCTGCATCACCCCCGAGCCCGCTGAGTCTCCGAGCCGCCGGCGCGGATGTGGCGAGCGGCTCCGGGCGCCCCGGCGATCCCCCGGTGCGATTTACACCCCGTGAGTCACCGCAGCGCGAACAGCCCGGCTTTCTTCCTGCTTCTCCCCCAAAACAATCCCCACTTGTTCGGGCAGAGCTCGCCCGCCCGCCGGGCAAGGGGCCGCGGGGACGGCGCCTTCCCCCGCTCGCAGCCCGGTGGAGGACAGGGCTCCTTTCCTTTCTCTCCTCAGACACGACAGCACAACCAGTCTGCGTGACCAAACTGGTTTGTCAGCCGCTCTGGTATTCGCAGGGAAGGTTTGGCCAAGCCCTGTGTTCTTCCCTGGTTTCCCCAAGAGTTTCGGGTCACATTCAGGGGTTTGGGTGCTGCGGGGGTGTGGGGCGCCAGGGCAAAGCTGCCGGCTGCTTCCCAGCGAGTTAGCACAGATCGGTTTGGGTTGGCAGGACCTTAAATCTCCTCTCATTCCACCCCCTGCCACGGGCAGGGACACCTTCCACTAGACCAAGTTGCTCCAAGCCACATCCAACCGGTTGGTGAAAGCAGGAGGGGTTTCAGCTAGACCAGGCTTACTGCTTCTCAGCTTTAGAAGATGGAGTGCGAAAATAAAAGGAGTTTAGAAGACCCCAGCTCCACATCTTTAGTGGCAAGTGCATTATTTGCTGCTAAAGCCGATTTTAGCGCTGGTAGGTGGCACAGGGGGTTCCTCCAGGACTGGGTTGGCTGCGGCAGGGGGATCCCAGCAGCCAGGCGGGGCTCGGGGCTGTAAGCACGCTCCATCCCCGGTGCCGGCAGTCAGCTGAGGTTCCCCTGCCTTTCCAGCGGGAGGACAGCCAGGCTCTGCGCTCGCTAATGCCCCTTCTCGTGTGTCTGCCCGTGTCCATAGATGTAATATTTATAGAGACACTTACACACACGCTTAAACAAAGGCGGCGCGGGGGCTCTGCCCGAGGCTTTGCAGGGACGAGCGGAAGCAAATGAGCCTTTTTAATTGCTGTGACATCTTCTGCAGGCAGCTCACAGGCAGCAGGGGCCCGATGGGCAGGAGGAGCCGCTGCTCCCTCTGTGACCTCGCCAAAACACACCCCGGGCCAGCTCAGCTTGTGTGCGTGCTGGGGGAAACTGAGGCAGGAAAGCAGGAGCCACTGTGCCCATTTTGGTGGTGAGATGGTGTGGGATGAGCCTGGGATGCTGGAACCAGGGTTTGGGAACCTGGGCTGTCTCAAACAAAAGACTTCAAAGCTGCAGATTGTGGTGGCACTGCTGTAATCATGACACAAAGCACCTGTGTCAGAATAAACCCTTTTCTGACCCAGAATGGAGCAACTGAGAGGTGTTTTAAAAACTTTTATTCTATTTTCAGTCTCATGAGAAGGGTGAGACAATACAGATGTTATAATCCACAGCATCACAATCAGAAGCCAGCTATTTCCTAATTACAATGCATTATAAGCATATCTTGGCCTGGCCTTTGGCAGGATGGGATCCCTTTCCTGGGCTGCTGGGGATGGGATGGGGTTTGTGCCCGGCACGGCAGAGGGACACGGTCAGCAGGAGCTGTGTGAGGCTTCTCCGGTGCTCAGCTGGTGGAAAGGAGCCAGAAGCGGCGTGGCTGGAGGGAGGGCAGGCAGGAGCAGAGCCTGCTGTCTCGGCACTCCCGTTATCCCGGCTTCCAGGCGGGGAGGGCTAATTGTGTTTGCCGCTGGCTGTCTTCCACCCGGCATGCCTGTGGTGGAGGGCAAGGTGTTTCCTTGGCTTTAGCCAAGGCAGAGAAGATTTCCAGGGTTGTAAGAGGCTCCACATCAGAGCCCAGGGATGGGAAGGGCCCCTCTGTCTGCCCCAGCTCCCTCCCGCTGTCCCTGCTGCAGCCCCGGGAGTTTCTCTGCCCCAGCCCTGCTCCCATGCAGCCAGACCCGTGCTCCTCTCCCTCCCTCATGCACAGAGGGAGCTGGGCATATTTCATATTAATGTTTCTCTCGGTTTCCTGCTGTTTTTCTTTTCCCATTGTATGGAAAAGAGCATTTCCCCGTCTGGGGCAGGAGGGAGGGGGTTTCCCAGCACGGCCAGACTTTGCATTGCAGCCTCTGGAGAGGTTTAATGGGCTGGTGCCAGATTCCAGCCAGCCCTGCCAGAGCCTGGCTGGACTCTGGGGGGTTGTGCAGTGCTGGGGGAGCCTTGAGCACTGGTTTGGGCACAGGACATTGTGGCATGGGGCTCTTGGGTTCCCTTGGACCCCAAAAACTCCCTGGATTTGTATGCTCTGTGCTTGGATAAACACCCGACAGAGATCAGCACATCCCTTTCCCGCAGCTCTGTGTTTCCAGGACCACCATCACCCTTAGCTGACAGTAGATGTGTCTAGAAAACATAATAGAATTTCTCCTGATGGTTTTGCAGCTGGAGAATTGATGCCTGTGTGTGAGAACCTCAATGTGGCACAGGCCAGAAACCACAGAGAAAATGCTGCTTTGCTTGGACTTGCAAAGCTCAAGGAGCTCTGGGCAGGAATGATAAAGCCAGTGGCCTCTGTGCCTTCTGGTGCTGCTCAGGAGCAGCTGCTGGGACAGGGGTTGCTTTTTTCACTGTGCACCCTGACGTGTCCAGATGGGGTTTCAAGCCTTCGTGAGATCATGGTGAGGAAAAACCATTTTCACGCTTTAATGATGGGATTGTGTTGGGTTACAGGCAAGGAAGGAGCTTCAGGTTGTGCTGAGTGAATGCAAAACTGTGTTAGAAAGGGTTTAGACCATAATGTGAGAGCGAAGATTTTCAATCCAGGTGTTCAGCTCACATTTACCTGCAGTGATGTCACCACCGGCATCCTCACCCTGCACCCTCGCATGTAACTGGTGATTTTGTGCTTCTGGAGGAGAACTTTATAAAATACAAGCACAGGGGGAAAGGGTGAGATCCCTTCTCCTCTCCAGGTACTCTCAGAGGGCTCCAAGCCACTCCATCCCCAGGAGGCTCCTCCATCCCTGCACGCCCATCCCACAGCTGCTGGGTTTTCCTCCTGGTATCCCTGTGAGGGTGGGGCTGTCCCAGTGTGGCTGGGAATGGCAAGCCCAGGCTGGATGGTAAACCCTGGGCAGAGGTGTTGTGGCTGCTCCCGACAAACCAGCCAATGCTCTCCCTGCCAGTGTGGCACTTGCCTGATTTACCCTGACTCACTGACCACCCTGAGGTGTCTGGGAGGCTCTGGCCACACTCAGGCTCTCGCTGCTGCAGCCTGGCACTGCTGGGATGAGCTGCTGCTGCCTCCAGCTGAGACAGGCAGCTTTGGTGGGAAAACCAGCCAAACTCTTTGTGTGGGGCTGCATAAAGAGCGTGTCCAGGCAGGAGTCTGTGCTGGTCCTGTGCCGGAGGGGGATGCTCCAGGTAGAAGGGGTGTAAAGGAGGAGATGGAACTGGAGGAGATGGACCTGGAGGGGATGGAACTGGAGGGAATGGAACTGGAGGAGATGGAACTGGAGGAGATGGAACTGGAGGAGATGGAACTGGAGGAGATGAGGGCTGCAGAGCACACGTGGGTGTGCCTGCCCACGCCGGGGTGACGTGTTTGGGGATGACATGAGCATGACTGTTCAAGGCAAGCAGAAGGTTTGGGCAGGAGGAGGAGAGGGAGAGGCCCTGGCACACCTCGGGGCTGCCACATCCACAAGCCATTCCTGCTCCTTGCCAAGGCCCTGGAGGAACTGCTGCCTCCTCTGCAGGGACATAAAGGAGAACTGGGTCACCCCCAGTCAGGAGCAGCACTGAGAGGAGGCCATCACTCCAACCCCTTCCTTTTCCCGGCCTCCAGACGAGCCGGGAGGGAAACAGCTTCAAAAACACCCAGAGGGCACCAGCCCTGCTGTCTGGGCCAGCCCGTGGCATTCCTGGTGCTCAGCACACCTTTCCTTTGGGATGCAGGGAGGGGAAGCCGCCACTTTCACTTTTTATTCTGATTATTATTCACTGCTGTAACCGCGGCTCTGCTGCACTAACAGGATGCTGGGCAGCTTGTTTTTCTCCTGCAGACATCCCTGGCGGCGGGGCAGGCGGGCGTGGAGCATTCTTGTGACCCCGGCTATTAACTCCTCCAAAAGCCGGGCAGCAGCCCGAGCCGTTTATTTTCTTTAACGTACAATTTAAGTGCTGGAGCAAGTTCAGAGAGGCGATCTCCGTCCGTGTCAGCGGCCGATAAGAAGAAGAATGGTTTGGCAAAGCAAATTGCGCCCGGAGCGTCCCCACTTTGCAGCAGCACATCCTGCGTGGGAATGGGGGGAGGCTGAGCCTGACCCCATCTCACCCCGCCCTACTCATGGCCTCGGCCCTTCGGCCTTTGTTTGCATCCCTGCCCTGAGCCGGGCCATCAGAGCTGTGCCTTTGGGTTTCCTGGAATGGATGGACAACGGAACAGGGCACCTCGAGGGCACAGCAATGTGCCAGGAGCAGGGAAAACGCCCAAAAAACTTGGTGGCCTCTGGCTGCGGATGAGATGGCAGCAGAGGTTTTTGATCTCTCTCTTTCCTCCTACGCCTCCATCGTGGCCAAAAACCCCAAGAGCCATCCAAAACGATGGGGAGGAGACGCACAGGAACCTGTATGGGCACAGCTGCTTGAGGTGCAGAGCTCTCAGGAGCAAAACAAGCGGGCAGTTTGGGTTTGCAGCACTGTTCGCCAGCTCATCTCCTTTTTCCCCCCTTCCCAAGCCAACACGTGCTCTGAGCCGCACCTTTCCCATTTTTTTCTTGCAGCTTTTCCTGGAGAAATACGGCTACTTCAGGGGGCCGAGGGCCGGTACACACAGCCCCGCCGAGTTCACCCGGGCGCTGAGGTAGGAACCCTTTATCCAAACTCGGCAGCTCCAGCTGCAGGGATGCTGCCAGCACCCCGAGGGGGTTTTTTGCAGCCAGAGGGGTCTTTTCGCAGCTGGAGGCTCTCTGTCTCACGGTCTGATGCTAAAGTACAGCCTGTCCTTTTTGGAGAGGCGGGTCCGTGCCCGGTTCCGCAGCTGGGTGCCGGCTGCTGGCGCCCGGCTCTCGCTGCTTTATTCGCCTTTTATGGCCCGCTGCTCGCCTCGCGATCAAATCTGCGGGGAGGCCGAGCTTGGGGAAGGCTGGGAGATGTCAGGGGGGGCGAGCTGCCAGCTCCTGCCTGGGCTTCTCCTAAGGACATCTCCGCAGCTTTGGGAGCATCCCGGGCTTGACCTTGTGCAAAGCCAAATGCAAAATTAAATGCGAAGTCAAATAACTGGGGTTAAAAACTGGAAAAGGCATTTTTAGGCTTCCGTACGTACTTTTGCCCTGCTAGGAGGTGACTTACAGGTCAGCTGCGGTTGCAGAGCCAAATCCTTCTTGTTTTACCCCCTGGATGAAGTTGTGGCTCTGGGGTGTGAAGCTTGCGGGGTGAAAATCCCGGCTCGGGTCAAACCCTCGGCACAAACATACCCGAACCCCGCCAGGGGGGGTCTGGATGTGGCTGCTGACATCTCCCTTCCTTCTGCAGGGATTTCCAGCGGGTGACCCACCTCCCGCCCAGCGGGCTGCTGGATGCCCCCACGCTCCATCAGATGGCTCTGCCCCGGTGTGGCACCGATGACGGGCACGGCCGCGCTGCCGGCGCTCTGCCCGCCCGGCGCCGCCGGCGCACGGCACAGCACGGTGAGCACCGAGCTCCCGGTGGGGTTTGGGGTCCGGGGTGCTCGGCTCTCCCCTCCTGGACTCGTGGGGAAGCTGCTGTGGGGGGGAGGCGCAGCCCCACTGGCACAGCATCCAGCCCAGGCCATGCTTGGTGGTTATTTTTAAAGCTCTTTATTTTCAGTTGGTCTGTGTGGCTTGATGTCAGCAGTGATTGGAGATTCGAGTCCCAGTTTTGGGAATTCAGCTCTCTGGGGTGGTTTCACTGCTGCTGTGGGAGCCAGGAGATCTCCCAGAGAGCACTCAGGTCACCATGGCCCCACACCCAGCTGTGCTGGCATGATCTGCAGGGCAGGGGCTGGCACACAGTGAACTTGTCCCCAGGTTTTGCTGACCTTTGGGACTTCTAATGCATATTAGGAACACAGCAGTAACCAAAAACCTGCCAGCACTTGGCTGCCTGACCTGAGAGTCATTTCACCCATGTTAAGGGGTTTAACTCCGTTCCAAGCATCCTTCTGTGCTCCTGCGTGTCCAGGACTGGGCCTCTTGTCCCTTGTGAGCTCTCTTTGGGCTTGCAGATGAGTAACTGGATTCCTAGAGAGCAAGAGGGCCGGGGCCAGCTGTGCTCAGGACATGGGAAAAACGAAGGGGAGATTAAGAAAAGGCTCTGTGCCGTGTCAGGCTGTCTGTGCATCTGGCAGGGCTGGCCATGGACAGCCCCAGGAGAGCCCTGTCATCCTCCTCCAGCCTCTGGATTTCCTTCCAAAGCCTCAACATGTGTCCCTTGCAGGAGCCATCCTGTGCCCAGGACACATGGGCAGTGGGCAGAGCAGGAAGGACATACAGCAGCAGGTGGGCAAACAGAAGCAGCCAGTGCCCTGCGGCTCAGGGGCTCCTCTTTGGGCATCACAAAAGTGGGTGGGTGGCAAGAGACACCCAGTGGCTCAAGGAAAGGGCAGGAAAGGGCTCAGTGTGGTTATTGCTCTGGTGATCTGATGCCACAGGCAGCAGGGATGGGACAGCACCATATCTGTACCCTCGGGCTGGGTGGGAGGCCAGGGGTGCCTGCAGGGCTGGTGGCAGCAGCCAGGAAGGCTGGGGAGGGTTTTGTGCTGTTTATCCTGCTTGAAGCAGGAAACCCTGGCAGCTGAGCCAGCAGTGCTTTGTTATCCCCCCTTTCCCAGCGGGATCTGCCCTGGGCAGCCCCTGTGTCCCTCACCCCGCTGGCCTGGGGCACACTCAGAGCCCAGCCCAGGACAAAGCCAAGCTCTCCTCTCCCCAAGAGCCAGCCTTGCTAAGCCAGCCTTGCCCATCCTCCTCTGGGTGCTCTGCTGCTGTGGAGGGAAGGATGGGATGCCAGGCTTTGGGTTAGGGCTGCTTTTAGCTTTTGCTGTGCAGAGTGGAAGCTCATCTGTGTCCCTTTGGAGCTGGAGGCCATCACTGCACTGACAAGCAGTGGGAGCAGATTTTGTCCCCAGGAGTGTGACCAGCTAGCCCAGAGTGTCCCCAGGCATGGGGAGAAGGAGGCAGAACTGGGGTGGGGTGTGTGCCAGCTTTGCTGAGAGGCTCAGCTCAGAGGCAGAGCAGAGAACCCTGGCATGCTGCCTGCTCTGTTCCCCTGTTTTCCTGCACATCTGGAGCAGAGGCAGAGGCTGGAGGTCTGTCCCCACTCCCACGCCTCAGCACCAACTCTGGCACCCACATCCCCACAGGGCCCCACAGCTTTTTTCCTGCTCCCAGATGCCTCCAGATAAATGTAATCCCAGGGCTCTGGGGTCCCACAGCTGCTGAGGGGTGCAGGAGGAGGAGGAGGAGGAGTAAGGGGCTGTAATGCTGCTCAGTAACTCTGTGACCTCTCATCTTTGCCCTCCTGTGTGGTAGGGGGTTGGGGAGCTTAGGGGGAGTCACAGTGCTTGTCCCCAGCTGTCCTGGTGATATCAGGGCTCTGTCTCCCCTGACACCCTTTAAGGAAGCCTTGGGCACTAAGCTGTGCCCCCAAGGTGCTGCTGAGAGCCCTTCCTACTCCTTTGCCTTTGTCCCACCTTTTCAGAGGTGGTTTTGATCCCTCCCCCTGAAATCCAGCCCTTGGGCTGCATCTTCTGGGCCTGAAGCTGGCCTCAGGCAGCAGAGCTGCTAGCAGGGACCCATGCTGGATTTGGCTCTGTGAGCCAAAGGCTGAGGTCAAACTCTGTGCCACAGCTTCTCATCTCCTCAGAGAGGTTTCAGGGTTTGGTTGCAACTCCAGCCTTGGGTGGGCTCTAGTGGTGGCGCCTTCAGAAGGATTTAATTGTGCTGCTGCAGCTGCCTCAACTTCCAGCTTTGCCTCGGGAAAACCACGACATTTCCATGAAGTTTTCTTCCACTCAGGGGCTGCCTGAGTGGAAGGACAAGCCCAAGTTGCCACTCTGAGCCTGTCCTGTTGCAGGTGTGTGGGATTCACATTCTCTGAACCTGAGAGAAGCAGTGAGAGAAGCAGAGAAAAGAATGATCAAAACAATTCTTATCTCATTTGCTGCCCTGTGTCGTTCACAAGTGGAGCGCGTCGTGGAAGATTGTTTACCTGAAGGGAATTGGAAATTGGATTCTGGTGTGAGTGCTTTGATTCACTGACCGACTGAGTCCAGGGGCGTGTGTGTCAGGACTGACAGCCACAAGATGCTGTGCAGTTCAGTGTCCTTGGGCGCCTGGCAGATTCAGTTCAGATGTAATGTAACATAGATGTAATATAACATAGAATAATATAGTGTAAAAAGTAATTAATTAGCCTTCTGATAAGACGGTGTCTTGGCTTGGAAAGACAGGTGCCTGCTAAGGAAGGCAGGAGCCTCCCCTGAAATGGAGAATGTAAACACCCCCCCCCCTCCGAATTGCTATAAAATTTAAATTAAGGGGTTCTCAGGCAAAAAAAATGGAGCAGGGAATAACAGTTCATTAATAGGGAAGAAAATGAAAGGATAAAATAAACAATGCAGTAAACAAAAACAACACTGACAGAGTCAGAACACAACCTGACACCCTGTGGGTCAGGGTGCTGGCAGCAGTCCCATTGGAATTGTGGCTGCAGCCCTCCTGGAGTGTCAGGTGTGGTTCTGCTGGAGCAGGGATCCTGTAGAAGGGTGTAGTCTTCCTCTGAAGAGCCAGTGGATGAGGCAGCTGCTGTTCCTCTGGGAAATGCAGTGGAGATGCTGTGTGGTATTTCCAGAATCTCCAGATTATATCCAGGTAGGAATGCTTGGCTCCTCCCTCTGGGCAGAGCCTCTCCCAGTGGGATTCTGCAGTTCTTATCAGTCCTGCAGTGACATTCAACAGCCTGTTATCAGCAGATGTCCCGCGGGAGGGAGGAGTGGCTGTGGAAGAGATAAGGAAACTGCCCACTTGACAGAAGACAGCTGCCATACAGATGGCAAATAGAACACATCTTGCAGTCTGGGACAGATGGAGCCCTCCTCACCATCTGTCCCTGCCACGGGGGTGGCCTTGTCCCCACACAGGCGGGCGCTGGTTCAAGCGGCACCTGACGTACCGCGTGGTGAACTGGCCGTCCTACCTGCCGCAGCACGAGGTGCGCCGGGCCGTCAGAGCCGCCTTCCAGCTCTGGAGCAACGTGTCCTCCCTGCTCTTCTGGGAGGCCCAGGATGGCCCCGCTGACATCCGCCTGACCTTCTTCCACGGGGACCACAACGATGGACTCAACAACGCCTTCGATGGGCCAGGTGCTGGTCGCTTCCCCCTCGTAAGCTTCTCTTTTACAACGTGGGCTCTTCGCCTGCGGGGAGGAGGGCTGGTTTGTGGTGGGCTGGGGGTGATGGAGGCTCCGCAGTCTCTCTAGCCCAGCTTGCACCAGTTTGCTGTCTGGTTTGGGGTCTCCCCTCCCAACTCTGCAACTGAGGTCTGTTGCTACATTTCTCTTCACAGAGAAAAGCAAGGCACAATTCTTCCCAAGAATATTTCTGAGTTTCACATTCTCTGAATCTCAGAGAAAAGAAAAGCAATTCTTATCTTGTTTGCTGCGCCTGTGTTTGTGCCAAAGTAGAATGCAACATGGAGATTGCTGACCCAAAGTGATGGTGTTTTGTTTGTAGAATGCAATATGGAGATTGCTGACCCAAAGTGATGGTGTTTTGTTTGTAGAATGCAATATGGACATTGCTGACCCAAAGTGTTGGTGTTTTGTTCCCTTGGCCCATCAGGGCCAGGTGTGTGTGTGTGTGTGTCGGGACTGTCGGGACAGTCACAAGATTCAGTGCAGTGGAGTGCAGTTGAGTGCTTGGCAGATTCAGTTTAGATGTAAAGTAATATAGTGTAATAGAGTGTAGAATAATATAGTATAATAAAGTAATTAATTGGCCTTCTGACAAGATGGAGTCAGATGCATCATTCTCTCCCCCTCGTTGGGAGCATAAATATCCACGATAGAGCTCTGCCAGCTGAGATGTTCCTCACAGACCCTCAAGGAGCCCCACAACACCCTCCAAGCACTGGCTCCTCCAAAAACACCTAAAACTGGCGCACATTTGGGCGCGGCAGAGCTGCGCGTGCCGCGGTCCCTGATGGCTCTCGTGTCCCCAGGAGGTGCCCTGGCTCACGCCTTCTTCCCGCGGCGAGGAGAAGCGCACTTTGACAGCGCCGAGCGCTGGTCCCTGCACAGCGGCAAGGGCCGCAACCTCTTCATCGTGGTGGCCCACGAGGTCGGGCACACGCTGGGGCTGCAGCACTCGCCCGTCAAGAGCGCCCTGATGTCCCCCTACTACAAGAAGCTCAGCAAGGATTTTGTCCTCAGCTGGGATGACATCTTGGCCATCCAGAATTTGTACGGTGAGCCTGGCTTCCCTGAGCATCCCTGGGTTCCTCCGGGGTTGTTCTCTGGGTTGGAGAGCGAGGAGTAGGGATGGGAGCAGGTCCCTGAAAGGGGAGAGGACTGCAGTCACATGGGCCCCATTCCTGTGTGTGGCTGGGGAGGAAAATGAGGACAGGTGGGATGGGTGCCAAGGCCTCCAGGGCAGGGAAGGCTGGGTTTGCTGCCCACTTGTCTGCTGGTGCATGTTTTTTGGGGTACCATCATATGGAATGGGATAGGAACCAGACATTGGGACAAGGAGTCTTTGGAGTCTTGGGAGTCCCAGCCCTGTACTTTGGGAAAAGTTGTTTCTCTGCCCCTTCTCCGGACTCATCACCCCTTTTCCATCCCAGGAAAGCCCTCCAAGGGCTCTGCCATCCAGCTCCCAGGAAAGGTCTTCACTCACTTCCAGGACTGGAACACGGACCTTTACGGCAGGGACCGACAGCAGAGGAGCCTCAGCACCTATTACTGCCACTCCTTCTTCGACGCCATAACCGCCGGTGGGTGCTGGCCAGCGTGACCCCCTCCCAAAACGTGCACCCCTACCCCTTGTCCCAGTGCTGCTGCACCTCCCAGAGGTGGGAAAGGTGGGTTTGACTGGCCCACAGCTCCTGGCACTGGTGGCATCACTGATGGACAGTGAAGCAGTGCATGTTGAAGGCACAGCAAAGTGTCAGAAGCAGGGAAAATGCCCTAAAACTTGGGCCGTGGCAAGGATTAATCACTGCAGGAGCTCAGCTGTGCAAGATAAGCCTTGAACTGTGGCCAGCATTTATCCTCTCATTTATCCTGCCTGGAGGGGAGGCAATGGATGCTGGAAGCTGAGGGGGGAGGAAGCATCCAAACCCTGAGGATCCCCAAAGCACCGCGGGGCTGCACGGGGAGGAGGGGGTAGCAGTGGAGGGTGGTGCAATAGCGTTTCTCCCATGGGGCACCCTCCCTCTGCCTCACAGACGGGGATCACAACCTCTACATCTTCAAGGGCAGCCACTACTGGGTGGTGTCAGCCAGTGGCAACGCCAGTGACCCCCGGCCTCTGCAGCCGCGCTGGCCCGGGCTCCCCGCCGGCATCGACGCCTGCGCCTGGTCCCAGCTCACTGGGAAGTTCTACTTCTTCAAAGGTGGGTGAGACCCGGGCAGGGGACTCCCCTCGGGGCTGCCACTGCTCCTGCCTGCCGTGTGGCTGTCCAGGTCTGCCTGGAGCCACACCACTCCTGTTTGTGTCCCCTCCTGCTGGTCCCCTCCCAGTGCAGAGCTGGGGCACTGCTGCATCCTGGATGTGCCAAACCCTGGGCTCGGTGCCCTTTCATGGGTGAACCACATGGTCCTGGCAGCCACATCAGCTCCTCATGCCTCAGTTTCCCCATCAGGAGAGCAGCACTCACCGGTGTGTTGAAGCAAATCCAGGCGCAGTGGTGAGCCTTGGGGAGAAACTGCTCCCCAAAACACGAGGTGCAGGGGAGTGCAGGGGGGTCTCATGGTGCACATGGATCCCTGTGCTGTGCCTGGAGGCTGAGCTGCCCTTCGGAGCTGGGATACCATCCATGAGGTGCCCCGGGAGCTGGGATACCACCCATGAGCTGCCCTGGGAGCTGGGATACCATCCCTAAACTGCTCCAGGAGCTGGGATACCATCCCTAAATTGCTCCAGGAGCTGGGACATCATCCCTAAAATGCTCCAGGAGCTGGGATACCATCCCTAAACTGCTCCAGGAGCTGGGATACCATCCATGAGCTGCCTCGGGAGCTGGGATACCATCCATGAGCTCCCCCAGGAGCTGGGATACCATCCATGAGCTTCCCCAGGAGCTGGGATACCATCCATGAGCTGCCCTGGGAGCTGGGATAAAATCCATGAGTTCCCCAGGAGCTGGGATACCATCCATGAGCTGCCCAGCAGCCAGATGAGGAGAGGAAGGTCAAACCAGGCAGCCTGGCTGCCGGGGTCAGCCCCAGCTGTTAATGGAAAGCAGTCCCTGGTTTTTCAGAAAAGGGGCTTTGTGCTGCAGCTGGGTGAGAGCCAAAGCCCCTCTGCCTCCCCAGCCCTGGCCGCTCCCTCCATCCTCCCCAGGGCTGCGTCAGGCTGTGCCTTGTGAGCAGAAAGGGGCTTTTGTCTGCCCTGTGTGGGGACAGGGTACTGTGGGGACAGCCAAGCCACCGGTCCCCATCGCAATTCCTGCTGCAGGGCTGGTTTTGGATGCCCCAGCCACAGCTGGATCTGTTTCTGTCTGTCCCATTTGCTGTGCAGGGTCAGGGGGAGGCTTGCCAGAAGCAGCATGGTGCTGGCCTTGCTCTGTCCCTGCTGGTCCCTTTCCGTGCCTTCAAGCCCCTGAGCTGCCGTGCCTCAGTTTCCCCCCAGCCTGGTCCTTGGGGCAGCCCTGCAGTGGCTCCGGTTGGGTCACCGGTGGGATGGATGTCACCGACACTTCACAAGGGCCGAGCCTGTCCACATCTCCTGCGGCTCGTCCTGCCGGGGTCCCCGCGGGGCCGTGCTCTGACCCTCCCCGTCCCCGCAGGTGGCCGCTGCTGGCGCTACGCGGGCTCCGAGCTGGAGGCAGGATTCCCCCGCAAATGCAGCGCCCTGGGGCTGCCTCGGCACCCGGACACCGCGCTCTACTTCCAGCAGCTCCGCCGCCTCGTCCTCTTCAAAGGCCCCAAGTACTTCGTGGTGGGCGAGGAGCCCCTGGGCGTGGAGCCCTACTACCCCCGCAGCCTGCGGGACTGGGCAGGGCTGCCCCCGGGCACGGCCGGGGCTCTCACCCACCGCGACCGCGCCGTCTACTTCTTTCGGGATGACCTGTACTGGAAATTCGACCAGGCTAAGCTGCGGGTGGTGGCCACGGGCAAATGGGCCACGCAGCTCGCCTGGATGGGCTGCTGGGATGCCAACAGTGAGCAGGTCCCGTTCTGAGCGCGGTGGGATGGGATGGAGCGGGGCCCTGGACCTCGCCTCGCCTGGATCCCTCCGTGAGTGACTCTGGGCTCCTGTCTGAGGATGGCTGGGCAGGGACAGCTGCCTGTTGGAGACCTGGGATGGTGGAGCAGCGACCCAGCAGAGCTCGGATGCAGCCGGGACAGGACTGCGGCAGCCAGGCAGCCTGCAGGCTTTGGGACAGTATTAAAAAGACCACAGAAAAAATGTATCAGCCACGGAGACTGCAAACACACCCACTTCTGTTAACTTTCAGGATACTGTTACACGTGTTTTTCAAACCAGGACTGGGGTTTGGCGATACTTTTTGATATCTTTGTTGATACTTGTTGATATCTGTCATTTTCCTGCGATCAGATGGAGAAGTGTCTCGCTGCTGATTGCTTTGGGGTTTGGATGGTTTTAAACAGCAGACTGACAGGAGACAGGACTGTCTCCTGCCTAAAACTAAAAGAAAGGAGACATTTGGACAAAACTTTGGGTCCATGTGGAGCTTTGCCCCTGCTGTTTGCTCATACTCTGGGGTGTGGAGGGTTGGGGATGCTTTGCTGGACTGTGCTCACACCCCAGTGCTCTGCTGAGGCACCAGCTGGACACACCAGCACAGTGGGATTTTGGGGCTGAAAGCAGTGGGGTTTGGTGTTGGAGAGAAAGGGGGGGCTCGGCTGAGCTGCTGGCCATGTCACCGTGCAGCTCACAGGCAGCAGGAGCGCTGGCTTTGGATGGGTTTGGGGTGCCTGGACGGGCTCCCCTGGGCTGTGCTCCCCTGGGCTGTGCTCCCCCAGCAGCCCTCGCTGTGTGCACAGAAGGTGCCTGTGCTCCTGCAAGGGACAGGATCAGGGAATTTCTGACTCCCTGGGCCCCACCCAGATGAACATGAGTGACAAATAACTGGGGGAGGAGGGGAAGAGGAGAGGGTGGGCAGGACAGAGGGACATGTCTGTGCATGCAGGCTCACAGGGACAGTGTGGCTGCATATTCCTCATTCCTTTCCCAAGGCAGGCTCCCCACCTGGAAACGCTGCTGCCTCCTGGGCAGGGTCACCAGTCGTGTCTGCAAAGGGCCACTGTGCCCCAGGGCTGGGGGATGCACCTCAGCTTCCCAGGGCTGGAATTCTGAGGCATTGGTGCTGAGCAAGACAGGGGCTCAGCTTTATTAAACGATTTATTGAAACCATTTATGCAGTGGTTCTTCCAGGACTCAGAGCCCAGCACTGCTCTGCTCCTGCTGTGCCACGTCAGGGTGCCCTCCTGATGCCAGCAGCTTCAAGGATTCCTCCTTTCCTCATCTTTGCCCTTTCTAGACCTTCCCTGCAGAGCAGGGCTTGCCCTGAGCAGGGCGCCAGGGCTGGTCCTTCCCGAGGGCTTTCGGTGGTGCCCGATGCCAGCTGAGCTGTGGGTTTGGCAGGATGGGGAGCCAGCATTTCCCCCATTCTCCATAATCCTTGTGAGTGAGCCCTTCATGTGCAGACACAGACACAGGGTCCTCACCTGCCCAAAACCTCAGGGGATTTCCAGCTTGCCAGAGAAACACACATTTCCATAGGAATTGAATGACAATAAGGTGACGTGGCCTGCAGGGAGTCCCAAGGGCTTGGAGACCTGACAGCAAATAAAACCAGCCTCTGGATATGTGGCGTTGGGATTTGTGCTTGTTTTCCTGTCACACTTTGGGTTTGGGTTGTTTTTTTTTAAAGCAAATCTCCAGATTCCTGACAGGGCTGCGTTTAAGACGCCTGTGGGTGTTTGGGGTTGGAGAGGGGATTGCTGGATTTGGCCTCAGCTTTCATGCTGGCAGGATCAAAGAGGGGAGATGGATCCCACTGAAAACTCACTGATGGTGATGAAAACATGGAAATGCTCTTTCTTACTTCATCCCCAAACTACTGAGGGTTTTTTGATCCTTTGGAATGTGTTAATAGGTTTTTTCCCCAGGCTGAATTAATTCATTATCCCTTTTTCTGTCCCCTTACGAGAAAGCCAGGCATCCCATGTGCTGTGTGACTGGAGGCTGAGGACGGGACTACCTCAAATCCTCTCCCCTTTTTGGGTTTTCCATCTCTTCCCTGGCTTGCTGCCATGTGTTTCCTGGGGCTGTGTCCTGTGAGATGTTTTGGGGCCCTGTGATGCTGCCAGGGCTGGGCTGAGCTCAGCACTGCTGGCAGGGGCAGCAGGAGTCACACTACTGTGTCCCCTGTACCCCATCAGTCTGGGGGGGTCTGGGGGAGGTGAACTCACACCCTGAGCCTTTCAACCCACCCCCCTGGGTGTCCTGGATGGAAACCCAGCTTCTCAAGGGTGCTTTTCTCCTGCTGGGCTCCCTGACCGGGCACATCAGGTGCAGACTCCCCCAGCCTGCCTCACATTCCCCAACCAGAATAGCTGGGATTCTTTCATTCCCTCCCCCAAAATGACCCCGGCTGGACTCCGAGCTGCAGTGACATCAGCAGCTGGCTCCGGGGACAGGATGGGTCCCCCACCACAGCAAGGAGCCCCACAAAGCCCAGGAGAGTCTCTGCTTTGGCCCTGAGGCGTGAACACTTCCCTGGTAGATTTGTTTTTTTGCAGAGGTACCTGGGTGCTGTGGCAGCTCTGCAGGGCCTGGCTCAGGGAGGGACTATCCCACATTCCCAGAGGTGCCCACTCATGTGCAGTTCTTTCCTTAAAGCCCCAACTCCTGGAGTCACTCCATCCCTGCAGGGGCTTGGCTTTTCCCAAAGACCTCGCTGCTGTGGGCAATGAGGGAAGGAGTTTGGAAAGGAGCACAGAGCAGAGAGAGCCCAAAGGTGGGTGTGAAAATAAACCCTCCTCACCCTGAGGTCGCCCTGAACATGCACCATGTGGCCCTCAGGTCACCTCACCTGTGGTGGGGGTGGGTGTAGGGATTTTGGGAAGGAGGAAAACCCCCCTCGTGTGGCTGGGAGCAGTCTGGGTGCTGAGGAGCTGCTCTCTAACTCCTTCCTGCCCCGGAGCCAGGGCCCTCGGGGGGGAAAATCCACCCCGGGCATGGCTGGGGAGGAGCAGGGATGTGAGAGAGCAGCAGGTGCTGAAGGGTTAACAGGGAGTGTTTGCAGCCAGTCCCTTGTCACCAAGGAGAAGCGATCAGCACTTGGGAAGGAAACAAAACACCCGGTGCCCAGGAAGGTGATTTCCTCTCCCCGGCAGCATCACAGCCCTGGGAGCCCAGCAGGGCTCTGGACACCACCAGGACACTGCCACCACCCCGTGTGGCAGGGAGCGAGTGGCACCAGGTGAGTGTGGCTGCCGGGGAGGGGTGCTGGGGACAGGGCTGGGGCAGGTCCCCGTGTGCCCATGTCCCCATGTCCCCATCACCTTTTCCCTCGACCTCCTCCCAGTCTTATGGCAGAATGTGGGGCACAGCGGGCACGGGGGCGCGCAGCATCCGTCCCTACCAGTCCAGCGGGCAGTACCTGTACGCCATGAAGGAGGACCTGGCAGAGTGGCTGAAGGAGCTCTATGGCCTTGACATCGAGGTGGGCACCTTCTTGGAGGTGCTGGAGACCGGGGCTGTGCTCTGCTGCCACGCCAACCACGTCACCCAGGTGGCCGGGGAGTTCGCCCGTGCCTGCCCCGACGTGGCCCGGCAGCTCCACCTGCCCACGGCCGGTGTCACCTGCAACCTCACAGCACAGCCAGGCACCTTCCAGGCCAGGGACAACGTCTCCAACTTCATCCAGTGGTGCAGGAAGGAGATGGATATCAAAGGTAGGATGCCAGGCTCCAACTGTCCCACGCCTCCGTGTTCAAGTCCCCTCCAGCCACTCCATGTTTTGCCATGTGTCCCCCAAACCCAGCGCCACCCCAGCGTGGGACAGCACTGTGTGCAGGCATCCCTGAGCTGACATCCCTTGTGCAAGGTCCTCCAGGCTTGGCAGCAGCTTTGCAGGGTGCTGGCACGTGGCTGGAGTGCTTGCTTGGGTGCAAATACACACAGGAGGAACGGCGAAGGAAAGGGTGGATGGCACAGTGTGTCCCTGCCAGGCACCCGATCCAAGCCCTAAGGACAGCAGGAGAAATCCTGGCTCTGAGCAAAGCATCTGTCACCCTGTCCTACCACCATGGACGCCCAGGAAGGGGAGTGGCACAGAGCAAGACATCCTCAGGGCTCTCAGACACTGCGTTTTGTGCCTTTGGGATGCCATGAAACTGCTGTAGATGCCCAAAAGGAAAGGTTTATCCTTTATCGTTTATCCCAACTCTGGTTGAACCCAGCCATACTCCTGGTGGGATGGCTCCAGTGAAGAGCATCCCTTTGGGTGGGCTTTGCCTCCATCGGTGCCCCCCATCCCCTTTGTCCCATCCCCACGTGCCAGCCCTGGCTCAGCCCAGCCCTGTCCCGTGCAGACGTCTTGATGTTCGAGACAGAGGACCTGGTGCTGAGGAAGAACGAGAAGAACTTCGTGCTGTGCCTGCTGGAGCTGGCACGCCAGGCCTCCCGCTTCGGAATGCGTGCCCCGACCCTGGTGCAGATGGAGGAGGAGATCGAGGAGGAGCTCCGGCAGGAGCTGGACCTGCCTCGCACAGAGCCCGCCCTGCCCCAGCCCCCCAGGAGAGCACGGGGCCTCAACAACCTCGACCAGATGGTACCCAGGGCATGGGGAGCGTGGGGAGGGGCACGGATGGGGATGGATGGGCATGGGTGGGGATGGGCATGGATGGGGATGGCATGGAGATGGGGATGGGCAGGGAGACGGATGGGGGAGGCTGTAGAAAGGTATGGGGATGGGCATGGAGATGGATGGGGATGGCATGGAGATGGGGATGGGCAGGGAGATGGATGGGCATGGGGATGGATGGGCATGGAGATGGATGGGGATGGACATGGAGATGGATGGGGATGGGCATGGAGGTGGATGGGGATGGCATGGTCGCCCCAGGACCTTTCCCAGCAGCCCTGGTGAGGACCCATCCCTGCCACCTGCAGGTGCAGCACCTGGTGAGCCGCTGTACCTGCCCTGTCCAGTTCCCCATGATCAAGATCTCTGAAGGGAAATACCAAGTGGGGGACACTGACACCCTCATCTTTGTCCGGGTGAGCCTGCTTCACTCCTGCTTTTGGGGGAAAAGCATCAGGAATTCTGCTCTGCTGCCATGACCCCATTTCCACAATCCCCCGGAAGGGGCCCGTGTGGGAGAATTTATCATTATTCCCAAAGCAGGGGAGCTCAGCCCTGCAATAGATGTTGGTATGGATTTAACCCCATGTGTGTGGGACAAAACCTGACATCCCACAGAGCCACAGCCTGCTCTCACCCAGCAATGGTCACTGGGATGCTCTGAATCCATCCCCAAGCCAGGCCAAAGAACTCAGCACACCACCAAGGACGGGGATTTTCCAAAAGGGTCCCTCACCCTCCTTGTGGTGACGAAATAAACCTGTCGGGATGGCTGCAGGAGCTGAGCCAGGGACGCAGCCGTCCTTTGGGACACCTGGTGGCACTTAGGGCGAGCCCACAGCTCCCGAAGCCCGGCCGAGCGTGCCCCCGCCAGGCTGCTGGTGTCCCCTGGCATGGACATTCCCGTGCAGATCCTGCGGGAGCACGTCATGGTGCGGGTCGGGGGCGGCTGGGACACGCTGGAGCACTACCTGGACAAGCACGACCCGTGTCGCTGCACCTCGCTCTGTGAGTCCCCGCGTCCCCAAGCCCCGCGGCTGGCTGAGGGTGGGGAGGGTCTGTGCCTGGTCTCGATGCTTCTCGGGGATGTTTTCATTAGCGGGAGGCTTTGGTACAGCCATGCCTCGTTGTTTTGCCGGGGAATGTCGGGCTTTGGGGACTTTCTTAGGCTTTGGTGGCCACTAGAGGTCATGGAAGACTTTTGGATGGAGCCGGACCCCAAAAGACGCTTTGCAGGGAGCGCAGCTTCCTGCCCGCACCCTCGGGGGGCTGGATGCTGAGCCACGGCTGGGTGGGCTTCACCGGGGCTGGGTGCAGGGGACAGGGGTGCTGAGCCCCCCTCGTTGTCCCCACAGCTCACAAACAAGCCTGGAAAGCCCGGAGCCCGCAGCAGCAAGTGCAGCACGAGGTGCGGCTGTGCCCGGCCGCCCGCAGCCCCCAGCCCACGCTGCTGGTCAGCCGCTCCCAGAGCCCCCTGCCCCCCGTCACCTGGGGGAGCCGTGTCCCCCCTGGTCCCCGGTCCTCTGCCACCCCCGAGCCACAGGACTCGGGTCGCCAGCCGTGTACCAGCCCTCACCCGGAGCCGGTGCAGCCCCGGAGGGTCCCTTCGGGCAGGTAAGTGGTGCAGAGATGCTTCGTGCCCCAGACTGCCCGTCTTCAGAGCAGTTTTTCTCACATCTTTGGCATTTTCCCCCCCACCCCCTTCTGGAGGTGCCCAGCACCACGCGGGACCGGGGGGATGCAGCAGCTCCCTGACCCCTCTCCGCCGTCTCTCCCTGCAGGACGCGGGAGCCACCCGCTGTCCCTTTGGGGACACCATCCCGGTCACCTGCTCGATCCAGCTCCCCTGGGCACGGGCCGAGGGGCCGGGCACCCACCCCCTCCCGGCTGAGCTTCCCGAACGGCCCGGGGGTCCCCAGGGCACCGCAAGGGACCAGCCCAGGGACACCCACCCCTGTGGCACCGGCACGGGGCAGGTCCGCGGCTCCCAGCCCACGGACGGTACCGGCGCCTCCGAGAAGCACCCAGCAAGGAGGAAAATCATCTGTGCTGGCTGCCAGGCCACAGGAAACGGGGACAGCCACCACAGCGACACCCCGAGCCCCCAGTCCCTTAAAGGTCCGTGCCCCCAGTCCCCTAAAGGTCTGTGCCCCCTCCTCGCACCGGGATGCTCCGGGAGACTCCCAGAGCCTGAAGAACCCACGGGAAGGGAGGCAGGGAGCCCTCTGCCGGGGCCGACAGCCCTCACCCCGAAATTCCTCCAGCCAAGCCCCGAAACTGGACAGCAGCGTTAAACCCTCCACCAAAGCCAGCCCGGCCGCCCCCCGGCCCCCCACCCCTCTGGGCCGCTCTGCAGCGGGGTGCAAGCCCTGCGCTGCTGGGGACGGTCCCCAGGGGACACGGCAGCGCCACCCAGCCCCGAACCCAAGGGCTGGGGCTGCTGAGGGACCTCGGGTGCCAGGGGGTGAAGCCGGGGGAGGCTGCGGCCCTGACGATGGGCTCGAGGGGCTCCGGGGGTGCTGCAGGACCCCGCGGCCCCCCGGCTATGCCAGGGTGCTGGAGGAGCTGTCCCGCGGGCCGCAGCCCCTGCGCCCTGCGGGGATGTGGAGCCAGGTCCCCAAAAGCCCGCAGCTCCCAGCCCCGGGGGAGCCCGAGCGGCCGGGGGTGGGCGGCCAGAGCCCGCGGGCGCCCGGGGCCGCCAACGCCGCCAAGCCCCGGCGGTGCCTGAAGAAGCCCGAGCGGGTGCCCTCCATCTACAAGCTGAAGCTGCGGCCCAAGGTGCGCCCCCGGCGGGACCACAGGCCGGGCAAGCGCCCCTCGCGCATCCCCACCCCGCTGAGGTGGGGACATCGCCCCCCTGCCCCCCGGGGCCAGCACCGCCCCCCGGCGCCCCCCCGAGCCCCCCAGAGCGGCAGCACACGCCCCACGGCCGCGCCGAGCCTGGGCGACAGCGGCACCTGGCTGACCGAGGATGACGAGGAGTCGTGGGTCTGAGCCCATCCCGTGGGCACGGACGGATGGACGGACGGGTGGACAGACCCCTCTCTCCAAGGGTGGGAGCGATGCTGAAGCTGAAGGTGCAGCGGCAGTGCCCGAGGCTTCCCGGGCAGCACGATGGGATTGCTCCCAGACAAGCCGGGGGGTTCCACCTCACTTTCCAGAGCTGCACCCCTCTCCTTCCCAATGGATTCTTTCTGTACTGGTAATCCTGCTAAGCAGGCACTTCTGCACTGGTTTGGGTGGAAAAATCCAGCCCCAGGTTGAGAGGATGGGATGTTTTCTGCAGGAGGAAGGGTTTAGCACCCCTAAAGTGGGGACACCCCATCCTCGACACATGAAAAACATCTCATACCTCAGCGTTCCCCATCTGCGCCACGGGAGCAGCGAGCCTCGTGTCTGACGGCTCCAAGAGCCTTCATGAGTGCTTGGGTCACTCAGCTGGAGGGGGTCACAGAAGGGGACCCTTGCTGAGCCCTGTGGTGGCTGTGGTCCCCTCTGGGGTGCTGGCTGTCACCGAGGGTCACAGCAGGCTCTGCTGCCCCCCAAGCACCCAGCAGTGCTGTTTGTGCAATAGAGATGTGCCAAAACCCCTCGATTTCCACATCTTTTCTGTGTGGGTGGGGAGGGAGGAGGATAATCCTGATGTGGGCACAGCAAACGTCCCTCTGAGAACCCCACCGTGCCCAGGAGAGTCTCATTTTCCATGAGAGGATGAAGTCAGCCCCACGTCCCTGCAGAGGAGCTGCAAATGTGAGCGCTGGGACTCGGGGAATGCAAAACCTGCTGGCAAGAACACTCCTGAGGCTGGTACAGAACAAGGGGACAGACCTGATTTTTAATTCCATTTCAAAGAAGGAGGTGCAGGGTGTCACAGGCGGCGTAGACACCTCGGGAATCTCCGACAAGGAGTCCAGGGGGGAAAGGGAAGCCAAGTCCAGGCAACTGGGATGCTCAGTGGGGCAGGAGGAGGAGGAGAGGGAGAGGGAAGCATCCTTGTGGGGCCAAACCGAACCGAACCCAGGCATCACCTCCATGAGCACGGGGGCAGAGACCTGGCACTGCCCTGGGCACAGCAGTGGGGACATGCCAGCCTGTGCCAGGCCCAGGTTGCTCTCAGCAGGAGCAGGGTGGTGTTGGGTGAGTGGTAAATCTGTAGTAAGGTGTGAGTAGGGCCGCGGGGCGCTCGTGGCTGCTGCCATGCTCCAATCCCTGCGCCTGGACACCTCGGATCTTCCTGCCTGGGATTCCCTGCCTGCCCCAGGGTGCCACCAGCACCACCTACCCCTCCTGGGCTCTGGGGAAAGTAGCTCTTTGTAGCCCTCGTTTTCCCGGGAGCTGGGAAATGCTGTCGAAGCAGTGAGAGTTGTTATTATTACTAATATAACTTCCTCTGTCTATAAAGTACAATAGAATATAACAATTATATTTATAACCTTTTTCTTTTTTTTCTTCAAAATACTAAATAGATGCTATAAAAACCTGTAACTAATTGTGCTATAAACTGCAGGCTACAGGGTTATAACAAACAATGTATTGGCTTAGTCGTTGATATGTGTGTGTCGGAGCACTTCATAAATGCTTTCTTATTAGCATTTACCAAGGAATTTCCTTCTCAGACAATTTGGAGGGATAAAGCTCTAGCCAGAGATTGATAAATGGACTTACACGTGTTAATATCCTGACAGGATGAGCTCGGACAGGGGAGCCAGGTTTGCCATGAAGGCGAGGGATGGTGACAAGTGCCACTGCCCTTCCTGGCTGAGATGGGCCCGTGTCCCCCCATTGCCTTTACGCATTTTTCCCTTTTATTTTTGGAGCAAGGAGTTTGATTCCCCAAGCAGGGAGGGAGGAGCAGGATGTACCCGCAGCCCTGGCACAGGGGTGGGGCAGTGAGAGGCACTGGAGCTCAGCTGGAGCTGCCTTTAATGGGAAGCAATTCCACGAGCACAGTGGAGCTGCTGGGCCATGGACACCTGGCTGTGGTGGCAGAGGGGGCTGGGTGTCCTGTTCTGCTGCCCAGAGCAGTGCTGAACCCCTCCAGCTCCTCGTGACAGCAGGAATCACCAAGATGGTTTTGCCGGAGGATGGATCAGACATAAATCCTGCAGGTGAGGATGGTGTTTCCCTGTGTCTCACAAGGATCAGCCATGGGGAAACCACGATCCTCTTGGCCCCTTGCTCACCCTTCACCACTCCATCATCATTTCCTAACAGGGGCTGACTTTGCCAACCCACCCTGCAGGTGAGCTGCAGCTCTGGTGCAAACACAAACCAGAAGATTAAAAAATAATAATTAAAAAATAAAAAGGTGGGGGGGGCTCAATTTCCTATTAGGGACATACGAGAGAGAAAAAGAACCCCAGGAATGCAGCTGGAAGTGCTGCTCCCGATCCCTGTTGCTGCTGAGGCAACATCCCTGTGGGAAAACCCGGCAGGGTCAGACCTGGTGGCACTGCCAGGGGCACAGGGGGCACAGGGGGCACAGGGGGCACAGGGGCTGCCCACCTGCCCGGGACACCCCAAGGGCTGGGGTGGGGCTGTGCAAAGCTGGTCACCTGCTGAGCCCAGGACGAGAGGTAGCAGAGGGGTGACCTGCCCAGCAAGGGGTGTTCCCAGATTATTTGGTGTTCACAGGCTGGGGGGAGGAGAAGCCTTCCTGTGCTGGGGCTGTGCTGGGGCAGAGGGGAGCTCAGAGCCCTGGGAAGGCAGAGCCCAGCTCCTGAGGATGTCAGGGGCAGGATTGGGATTTATTTTTTTTCCCCCCTTTCTTGCTTTCATCCAGAAATTCCGCCTGGAAATCTGACCTGACTGAGCCAAAAGACAGCCCATGTCACCTGGCTGCTCTGCCCTCCTCAGGGAGAAATCCCAGCTCCACAAGGAGAAAAGCAGAATTCCCAGAGACAGAACCAGGCCCAGAACATCGGGATGCAGGCGCTGGAAAATTCCCTTCCAGCAGCAGGCCATGGCAGGCGAGCAGCACCAGCCACTGCCCCTGTGCTGCCAGGGCAGAAGCTGGCAAGGATGAACTGACAGCCAAAATCTGGGCACCCTCTGAGGGCACCCCAGAGGTGGTACCTCCTCCACCCTCCAAAGCAGTGTACACCCCCTGGGATGGCTCTGGCCTCAAGCTCTGGAGGCTTGGAGAGAGCTCAGGGCCATCCCTCACCCCTCACTATCCCCAGGCAGCCTGGCCACCCCCGGCACAAGGTGCCCTGTCCCCAAATGTCACCTCAGCAACCCTGGAGGTGCCTCCAGCACAGCTCCCACTGCCCGGGGAGCAGAACCATCCCCGAGTTTGGGCAGCCCCGGGACCTTGGGGCTGGGGGCTCACATGATGGTGCAGCAGAACCATCCCCGGGTTAGGGTGGCCCCGGGACCTTGGGGCTGGGGCTCACATGATGGTGCAGCAGAACCATCCCCGGGTTAGGGTGGCCCCAGGGTCCCGGGCAGGGGCTCACATGATGGTCCCGGGGCAGGGGCTCACATGATGGTGCAGCAGAACCATCCCCGGGTTAGGGTGGCCCCGGGGTCCCGGGCAGGGGCTCACATGATGGTCCCGGGCAGGGGCTCACATGATGGTGCAGCGGTTCCTGCGCAGCGCGCCCTGGAAGCGGATGGTGGTGTGGACGTGCTTGCAGCGGGCACAGCCCACGCTCTTGAGGAGCTCGCTGAAGAGCAGCAGGATGTGCCAGTTGTACTTGGCCGAGCACTCGATGTAGCCGCACTTCCACGTCTTTTTCACCAGGTTGGAGACGTTCCAGCGCGGGATCACCCGGCCCCGCTGCAGGTCCCGCTTGTTGCCCACGATGATGATGGGCGTCTCCGAGGTGCCGATGACCCTGGGGAGGGCGGGGGGTGAGGGGACGGAGCCCAGAGGGACAGCCTACAGAGCTCAACCCATCCCAAACGGGCTCTCGGCTGCGGCTTGCCTTGTCCCCTTGTCCCTCTCTGTGTCCAGCCACCCCCCATGCCATCTGCAGCTGCTCGCTCAGGGCTCACCCACAGGGATGCCTGCCTGGCACCTGAATGCAGGAATCACTAGCCAGAATTAAAGCCAGTTCCCAGTCAGGCTCCTCCAAGCTCTGCCACACTTAACCCTGATTTTGTTTCTTGGAATAGGAGCGAGAGGTGTGGATGTGAAGTGAAGGGTGTTGGACGTGCTGCTGATGTGGAATCTTCCAGAGGGCAGCTAATCATGTTTTCCTGGGAATTCTGTCAGCAATGAGGCAGGAACTGTGACCCTTTGCTCAGAGCCTTTGCTGGATATTTTGCAGCTCATTTTAGGGGCTGGCAGCAGAGAATCCTCCAGCCCTCCCTGGGTTCCGTGGAGCAGGACAGGGAGTAGCCGTACCAGGAATGGCAGCAGAGAATCCTCCAGAGGAGCCTGCCTGGGGCCCTGCTCCTCTCTTGTTTTTTGGGCTCCTGTCCCTGCAAAGGGGCTTTGTGCCAGTCTGATATCTCATCTCTGAGGCCAAGATGTTCCCCCTTGGTGCAGAACTCCCTTGCCAGGAGCCACGGGGCTCTAGCACCATCCCAAAGGCATCCCTACCTCGTTTCCAGGATCTGCTGGCGGATGGTTTTGATGTACTCGAAGCTGTCAAAGCAACAGATGTCATAGACCAGGATGTAGGCATGGACACTCCGGAGCCCCCTGCAACACACGTCTGCCCACTCCTGCAAGGTGCACAGAGGGATCAATCCCGGCTCAGCCCAGGGGATGCCCTGCCCTGCCCTGTTCTGGGGGGGGCACCCCAAGGAGGCTGCTGTGGCAGCAGGGGGGCCGCACATTGCCCAGCCCCAACACCCAGCACCCTCCTCTGCTGTGTGTGTGCGTGCCCCCACAGCCCTGCAGCCATCCCCCATCTCCAGAGATCCCTTATCCCCCCTGTCAATCCCGGGGAGAGGTAACAGGATTTGTCAGCCCCAGTTCCACTCCCAAGGGAGGATTGCAGCCTAATGACAGCACAGAGCTGAGCTGGGAGTGGGGCTGAATGCAGCCCCCTGCCCTGGGAGTACAAGCTTCATCCTCCAGAGCTGCTAATTAGCTGTTCTAATTAGTGGTGCACCCTGGTTTTTGGGGCAGGGCAGGTGAGGAGGACGCTGAGCCCCATCTGAGCTCTGAGGGTGATGCAGCAGCAGCTCTGTGGGTCAGAGGGGGAAGGTGACAGCAGGTCTGTCTGGAGGGGACATGGGGACAGAAGAGGAGCAGAGGCTGCTCAGGAACTGAGTCTGTGAGAGCAGGATGTGGATCCAGGGCAGAGGCAGGCAGGGGTGGCCTCTCTACAGCCAAAATCTGGAGCTGCAAGAAATTAATGCTGTTAGGGAACCCTTGGGTTTCTGGGAACAACTGGATTTTTTTTTTTCTCATGCTATGAGTGGCAATCTGCCTCACTTCAGGCACTTTCCCATCCCAACAGAGGGACTGGGAACGGCAGCCCCTGCAGGCAGCACTGCAAAACCCTCCTGGGTGCCTCTGGAAAGGAGAAAGACTCTCCAGGGAGGAAAGGCCTCACTTCTCCCTGAGCAAACCCCTTCAGAGCCATGAATCAGCCCTTCCTGAGTTTATCATCAGAATGAGATGGAGAAAGGGGAGTTTTGGGATGTGGGCTGATCTCTGTCACGGGGGGCAGCAGGGGAAGGAGCTGGCAGGGAGCAGAGGGACACAGCCCCTCCCTGTCCACCGAGGGGAGATGCTTGGGAGATCCTCGGGCTCCAAGATGCAGGAGGATGGAACAGCAACCTCTGGGCTCCTCTGAGCCCTGATCCTTCCTGGAGACAGGGAACTGCAGCTATTTCACCGTGCTGGGGGCAGCTTGCTCAGGCCCTGCCATGTCAGGATGGTTTTCCTCAGCAGTGCAGGTTTCCTGGGATGCTTGAGCTGGAGAAGTGTTGCACTGCGGGAGCAGCATGTCAGAGAGCCACTGGCTCCTGCTGCCCTTCCAGGACAGCACTGCAGGGATGCTGCTCCTGGCACGGAGCTGAGTCCACGATGTTTCCCAGCAGACAGAGCCGTATCCCTCACCATGGCCCTCTCCTTTCCCCTCAGAGCCACCCCTCTGATCACCCTCTCTTCCCTGGAAACCTCCATCTGTTCCCCCTGGCCGCCTCCTCTGGAGTGCAGCAAGGCAGGGAGTTAATGGAGTGTGTGAGCATTGCTGTGTCAATAAATTACCCTTTGCTATTTCGGGCTGCTTCTCACGCTGACCTTTCATTCCCTGCACTCACCCATTAATTTTTAAACCTTCTCCTCACCCCTGGAGTGCTCATTTCACCTCCTGCCTGCTGGTACAGGGACTCTCGGAGCACTACATGGCCCCTGTGACCCTGTCTCTGCTGGGGACAGGGACACTGTGACTAATTGAGGTGGCCCCACTGGTGGCAATGCCCTCCAGCGTGGCTGCAGCCACAGCTGGGAACCTCCAGCTCCTTTCCCCACAGTGGTGACAAAACCTGTGCCCCTGGGACTGGGGCTATGGCATGAGCTTAGCACCCCCTTTTCCCCCACTAACTCCACCCAGAAGCTGTTGGCACTGGTGGCAACGCTTTCCAACCCCACACTGTCTTTGGGGGGGCTTTGGAAGCACCTGAGGGGGCAGAGGAGGAGCTGGTGGGTTCAGAGCTCCAGGAACAAGCCCAGGCAACACTGGAGAGGGTGACGGCCACTCCCAGGAGGGGACAAGCTCTGCCTGGCTCAGGCAGTGGGTGCATCAGGGCTGTGGCTCTCCAGGAACCCCTGGGCTTCACCCAAATGTTCTGCTGTTGGCTCTGACAGCCACGGGACTGGATCCCAGTGCTCCAGGACCCCAGCTGGATCCCAGCTGTGGGCAATGCCAGAGCCACGCTCCTTGGAGTGGGATGCCACCTCTCTTGCGTTTGCTGTCACCAAACTTTAGAACACACTTTATCCTGGACCTGCTCAGCAGGATCCATGAGGACACAATCCCCCATTTAGCAACCAAACCCTGCCACAGAGAGAGAAGCATCCCCCAAAAAGGCAGAACTGGAACCCCACGGAGTTTAACAGCAAAACCCCACCACGGGGTGGCTCACCACAGACCCCCAGAGGTGGAGGCCCCCTCGGGTGCCCCCCTACCTGCAGGGTGTTGACAGGGAAGGCGGTGATGGGGGGAAAGTCCATGATCTGCAGGTCGTGCACGTGGCCGTTCATGACCACGGCGGGCAGGTAGACGCGGCGGGCCGTGGTGGGCACGCAGACCTCGCTGAACTCGTTGTACAGGAACTGCCGGACTATGGCGCTCTTGCCCACGCCCTGGGCTCCCAGCACGGCGATCTTGAAGGTTGCCACCATCCCGCCGCGCTCCGGCCGCTGCCCTGGTGCTGCCTCCGCGGTGCCGAGGCTGCATATTCCCGAGCAGGGGGCCTCAGCCCCATTCAGGATGCATTTCCCCTCCGGGGCTCCCCGTCACTGCAAGGCCAAGGAGAAGCCGGTCAGGTCTGAGAGACACCCTGGGGTGGCACTGGTGGTGCTTCAGGGGGTGTTTTTTGGAGCAGGAGCTGACAATGTACCCGGGGTCTCGGCACTGCAGGACCTCAGGGTCCGCCTTGGAGCCTCCCGCCCCAGCAGCCGAGGAGAGGCAGGATTTGAGTGAACTTGATTCCAGGAAGGTTCTCACAGGCACATTCAGCCCTTTCAGTACCAGAGCAAGGAAAGGCTCTGTCTGCGCTCAGGGTTTGCTCAGCCCGGCAGCAGCGGGGACCCAGGCTGTGCTGGACACTCAACCCACGGCCACTGTCACCAGCTGCTCCTTCCCGGGGCCGTCCCAAGCCGGGGAATCCATCTTCCCTGGGCTTGGACAGCCGGAATTGCCTTTTGCGGGCGGGGGGAGATCGCTGTGCGCCTGCGAGCGACAGCTCGAACGTTTCCTTTCAGCCTTTCAGCTGCTGGGCAATTAACTTGATGGGGACTCATTTGCAAGCCAGCTGACAGGGTGAGCCCGGAGCCACCACCGCGCTGAGGCCGGAGGGCCCCGGGGCAGAGCCCACGTGTGGGGGGGTCACGGGGGATAACCCACACACAGGGATGTGGGAGCTGAGCCTGAGGAGTCCAAACACCCGCTGGCACCGGGCTCCCGCCCAGGAGCTGTGGTGGGGACGGCACGGGCGAGGGGATGGGTCCCGCTTTGACTGGGTCTCATCCCTAGGAAGCAGCTTGTGCTTTATCCCAAAGTGTGGATGCTTTGACCAATTTCTGATGCTCTGGCCCATTTTCCCTAAAACCATCCCCGAAGTGCAGGGCAGCAGCTGAAAGTGCCAGGTTCAAACACCCTGTTGTGCCCGTTTGATGGGGTTTATTTACCCCAGGGGGAGCCTGGGCACAGAGGTTCCCACTGGTGGGTGCTGGAGTGGCCAAGCTTCCTGGGATCCCTTCCCTGGGCCATGGCTCACACCACCCTCACCCCCCTCAAGCCAGCACCGGGACCCTGTCCCCCCGTGCTGCTGGCACTGTCCCCCGGGGTGCTGGCTGTCCCCAGCCCCGCAGCGGGAATGTTTCTGTGCCAGACGCAGGGAAATGGGGGGTGCAGCAGCCCCCGGGCCGGCCCTGCCAGGGCCTTTGTCCGCCAGCAGGCAGCACTGTCACTGCGGGTCCCGGGGGGCCACTCTGCTGCAGGGACAGCCCCGTCCCCACAAACCCTTCCTCCTCACAGCGGCGTCCCCAGCTCCTCTGCGGGGCCGGAGCGTGATGGAGCGACACAACTGGAAAGGCAGTGCCCGCAGGGCTCGCTGGAACTGGGGCACGGGCTGAGCCCCGCTCTGCCTCCGCCAGAACCTCATCGCCCTCTGCGCTGGCCCGCGGGGACAATGCGCCCCAAAAATATCAGAGCCCGACCTGACGGGGCCCGGCCCCACGAGCAGCTACTGTGGGAAACTGAGGCACAGCGGGGGGACACTTCGGGGCACCCCACGGAGGGTGGTGGGGCAGGGACCAGCCGCGGGTCCTCGGGCGCTCAGCACCAGGCCGGGCTCCGCGGGCTGCAGAGCCGGGCGGGGGCTCGCAGGGGGCTCCGGGAAAGGCGGCTCCGGCCCCCGCTTCGACCTTGGCCACGCTGCCACGCCTGGGGCACGGGAAGGAGCAGCCCCTGAGCCCCGTAGGGCGGGGGCAGCATCCCTCACCCCACATGCCGCCCCCCACATCCCGCACCCCCAGCATCCAGACCCTCCCGGGGATGCTCCGGCCGCGCTGGGCGGCGCGGCACCCCCGGCCCGCGGGGTCGCTGGGGCTGGAGGGGATCGGGGGATGCCGAGGGGAGACGACACCCGCACCCGCCGTGCCGGCGGGCGAAGGGGAGCGGAGACACCGGCGCTCAACTTTCCCCCTCGTCCCCTCATCGCAGCCACCCCCGGCCCTGCTCAGCGGTAACTTTGCCCCCCCGTCCTGCCCTTCCCGGCGGATCCCCCGTACCTGGCAGCGGCGGCCCGGGCCGGCGGCGCCCCGGCGGGCGGCGGAGCCATGCGGCGAGCCCGGCGCGGGGCGGGCGGCCCCGCTGCAGAGCCCCGGCCCGGCCCGGCCCCCGCCCGGCGCGGCCACACCGGGGGGCGGCGGCGGGGAGCGGGGAGCCCGGCCGGGGCACGGCGGGGGGGCCGGCGGTGTCCGGGCAGGGATGGAGGCGGCAGCGCCCGGTGGGATGGCGGGGATGCCCAGGCGGGAGGCGGGCAGCGCCTGGGGAGGGATGGAGGGAGGGATGGAGGGAGGGAGGCAGGGAGGGCTCAGGCAGGGATGCGGGCAGCGCCCGGGGAGGGAAGGAGGATCTGCCCAGGCAGGGATGCAGAGGATGCCCGGGAAGGATGCGGGCAGTGCCCTGGAGGGAAGGAGGCAGCACCCGGGAAAGGAGGCAGGGAATGCACAGAGCGAGCCGCAGGAATCCAGCAGAGACACCGGCCTCTCGCGGGGCTCTGGGGAGGCGCCGATGGGAAAAGACCCTCCCATGTCCCCCCTGCAGTGTGCTGGGTGCAGCGGCGTCACCCCTTCCCTCCCCGGCGCCCAGCGGCATCTGGGCTCTCATGCCCACCCAGGACGAGTCCCACGGGCCGGACTCCCCCGGGGGAGGTGGGCAGGAGCCCTCCCGGGGAGCCTTTCCCTCCTCCGACACCGCTGCTCGCTGCGCTCTCGGGCACATCGCTTCAGCTCCTGCCGTGCCGGCCCCCGGCCCGCGGGCGGGGCTGGGGGCTTCTCTGTGCCGGGGGGACCCTGAGCCCGGGCCGCTCGCAGGCCCCACCAAAGGAGGGACGTTTCTGTTGCGGTGTCTGCATTTTTGGGTCACCCCGCACGGAGCGTTTACCTGCGTGCTGGACAGAGGGAAGATGCTGCCTGCACCTCCAGGACCATGGTCCAGGCCCCCGGGACACGCTGCTGATGGACTCCCTGCGCCCCTCTGCTCCGCGGAACAGCCCCCAAAGCCCACTCCGGCTGCCTGTGACACCGGCGAGCACCGAGGTGTCTGCACAGGTCTGGCGGCGATCACACGGGCTTGCCTGAACCCGAGCTCCGGCGGCAGCTCGGCCGGGCTCCCCCCAGCCTCGTCAGCACCTTTGGCTGGGGAAAAACATCATCTGCGGGGGCTCCTCTGCAGGCTGAGGAGGGGGTGCAGGGGGAAACACAATGCCACATCCCTCCTGGGGACAAGGGGACGGCAGGCGCAGCCCCGGGGCTGGGGGTACAAGGACACTGGTACAGCCTTTGTGCCGCCCCGGCACCAGCAGCAGGCAAGGGGGGTCACAGCCCCGTCGCCGTGTCCCGCGTTGCACCCGGGCCGGCAGAGATCGGGGCGTTATCTCCCTGCAGAGCCGCCCGATGCTCGCAGCAGGGGAATATTGATGTGTCCCTGGGGTTAGCAGCAGCCCGAGCCGCTGCTCCCCTTCCCTGCATGGCCATAAAGCAGCCGCCAGCCCTGGAACGTTTCCGGGAGAGCGCGGGGATCGGGCTGCACGTGAACTCTCCTGCACAATTCAGGCTCCAGCCTCGGGGCTATTTTTAGCAGTTCCCTCCGAGATGCTCTTCAGTTGCAGTTTTATGTGTGAAATTTAATATACGAGGAGCGGGGGGAGGGGAGTGGGGCTGGATCCCGGCATGTCCCTGCTGGCTGGGAGGTTCATCCCAGTCTCAGCGACACGAGTGAGTGCAAGGCAAACCTAAAATCATCCATCCAAGAGTTCCCGATGTGCAGGTGGCAGCAGGGGACAGGCAGAGCTGGTGGCTATGGTCAGCTCCTGCCTCTGCCAGATCCAAAATCCTCCCCTGAGTCCCTGTCTCCCCCACAGCCCATCATGGGCTCAGGGACCTGCTGGCATGGAGCAGGATGGGTGTGAGGCCGGTGGGAGCAGCAGGGATTTTGGGGAGCACAGAAGGATTTGCCCCAGCTCCAGCCAGAGCAGCAAGGAACAGCTCAGGAGGTCCCTGTCCCACAGCATGGCCTCAGGAACAGGGAAGGCTGTGGGGAACAATCCCCCCTGACAGTTCCCAGCTCAGGGAGCATCACCTGCGTCCCCTGAGCCCCACGGGTGACACTGCTAATGACAAACCCAGCTCCCAGGCGTTGGTGTGTCCCTGCTGACAGGGCACTGTGTCTGCAAATCCACAGCAGCAGCAAAGATCAGATTGTTCTCGAGGAGCCTCTGGCAGAACAGGGAGGGAGGATGAAACCTTTCCCTTTGCCACAGGACAGGAGGGGACAGCAGCAGCCAGGGCAGAGCCCTGAGCATCCCACAGCAGCTCTTGTTCCTGTGGGGCCAAATGCTGCTCCAGGCTCACCCCCAGCAGGGAATGATGATCCCATCCCAAACCAGGGATGCAGGAAGGGACACAACAGCAAGATCAGAGACCCCAAGCCAGCCTGTCACTGTTACCTGACACGTGCACCTGCTCCTGACACTAAACCATCCCAGTGCCGGGCAGCACTGGTTGATATAGTACCTGCCCTCCACAGAGGGTGGAAGTTCCCAAAAATCCAGGTGCTGCTCAGCCAAGGCTGGGCAGGGTGAGGGAAAAGGTTACCCTGCTCCAGAGCAACACCCCCCAAACCTGCTGCTTGATCTGTTGGATTTCTGGCCACTTCAAGTACTGAGCTTGGCTCCGGCCTGGCACAGAGGTTTTGCAGCCCAATCCATCTTGCTTGGGATGGGACCAGAGACGGCAAAGCCCTCTGAAAAACAGCAGCACCAGTGCAAAGCAATCCAAACACCTCACTGACTCCCAGGATTTTACCATTCCACCACACGGAAAACAGGTCACACTACACACAGCTCCCCTGGAGCCCCAAAAGGGCTAAAATGGGTACATCCATCTCCTGCTCCTCATCTGGATCTGTCCCTGCTGCCCTTTGAGATGAGGAGAAGCAGCTGGTGGAGCACCAAGGAAACTTGCTGCCTCCTCCTCCTGCGAGCCCCAGATTTGGGGGGGTCTGTGCTGTAGAAGTGGCTGGTGGAAAAAGAAGCCTGGTGAGCAAACAGTCTCCTTCCCACCAACTGCAGCCTTCAGCCCTGCTGCTCCCCTGGGCAGAGCCAGCATCAGGGGAATGGCTCCTCTCCCCATTCCCACAGAGCCACACACAGCCAGAGCCTCGTGGAAATGAGTTTATTGACACGGAGGGCAGGGAAAGCCTGAAGAGCAACACGAACGGGAACACTCGAACGAGCAGGGGCGGAGGGAACGCCACCGACGAGCCCCGGCCCCGGCCCGGGCTGAGACACCCACCCCAAAAGCTGGGAAGGAATTTGGCAAGAGAAGGGGGTGCTCAGCAACCCCTCCCCACGCTGAAGCTGCGCTCTCCTCCCTGCCCCACACAGCATCAGTGCCACTGGCGCTTCCTTAATTGCTCGGTTAATGATTTTTACACTACACCCGCAGGGCTCGGAGCAAATCGCCTCCCAGCACACGTGGACAAGGCTCAAGGGCTGGGTTGCTCCAGCTCTGCCCCACTTTCTTCCCCCAAGCCCAGGGGTTCCTACGCAGGGACACCACCTTCCTCAGGGTCCTGCTGGAGCCTCTCCCAGGACACTGTGACCTTTTCCCAGCACTGGTTTCTTGGCTGCAGCCAGTGCCAAAGCCCTGATGAACGATCTCCCACCGTGAAACATTTATTGACTTTGAAAGTGGCATCTAAAAGGACAACAGGGGGGGTTGCTACACGCAAGAGCTTTGTTAGCTGGGGAGGAGATGTCCAAGCATGCTGGGGAGGGAGAGGCTGGTCTGGATTGGGGTTTGGATTAAGCAGGACAAGCTGTGGATGGAGCAGGGGCATGCAAGAGGCTTTGCTTTCACTGCTGTTGCTGCAGCACTGAGTGGTTGCAACGGGGCGAGTGCACAGCTGTGGACTGGAAGGGAAACAATCCTGGCTCTAGGGGACAGCTTGGAAAAGAGGGGCCAGGGCATGGCTTGGGACCAGGACTCAGAGCAGGAACGTGGCTGGCTCTGGCTACTGTGTTGGGCACAAAGAGTGGAGCTGCCAAGGGGAGAAACCCCTCCATGAGCTGCTCCAGCCAGCCCAGCTGGAAGCTGAGTGCCCCAGGCAGGCACAAGCTTTGCCAAGCCCAAACCATCTCCCACCATGCCCAGCCTGGGGTTTGGGGGCAGCATGGCAGCAGGGAGAGCCACTCCACTCCCCTGGCATCCTGGGGCACTGCCAGCAGCAGCCCCTCTCTGTGGGGGCCCGGCTGATACTGCAGCCCCACTGGGGAAGTGGCAGTGCCACATCTGGATGAGCCACCACGAGCCTGGGAATCGCCAGGGCCAGCACTGGGAGAGGGGGACACAGCTCAGGGATGGCTGAGGAGGCAGCTTGGCCTCAGCAGGCACAGAAAGAATGGGAGGAAGAGGGGCTGCACATGGGTGAGGATGCAGAGACCACACCTGGAGCTCTGGCATGAGCCTTTTGCTCTAAGAACAGGCTCATTTCCTTCATTTCATCCACCCCTGCCCTGTTACCCATCCAGGCCTGCAGCTCCTCCCCACACAAAAGCAGCCTCACTCCTCAAATCACCAGCTCATGAGGCAGGGAGATGGCTGGAGTGAAAACACCACAGAAGCCAGCACAAGAGTAATAAAAACCCCTCCTTAGGGCTCCATCCCCCTCCTGTGACCCAACTGATGGCTCTGTTCCTAATTCCCCGAGGCTGTGCTCACCCTGCTAGAGCCCCACGGCCCTGCAGGGCTCCCAAGACTTCCTTGCAATCACCTTCCCTTTAAGCCAATTACAATAAAAAAACTCAAAAAAAAAGTATAAAAATATAAAATAAAGTGCAGTGTTATGTTTTCGACACTTTTGCCTTGTTTTAATGAGCAGACGTGTGGTTTTTGCTCGGTGTTTTTTTGTTTTTCCAATGAGCAGTTATTTTACAAAATCCAAACTACACCTAAAGCCATTTAGAAAACACTGAACATTGGCACAAAATGGAGAGAAGCCCACGAGAAGGGATGAGTGAGGGGCGAGGGGCACACGGGAGTAGTTCGAAGCAGTGGTTACAAACTCCATGGACGCTAAAAATACCAAAGGGGTTTGTTCCCTATCATCGTTAGCACGTGGATACTAATTGCTACCTTGTTTAATCAGTGCCTTTGACTGCAATCCTACACATGAATACAGCTGCTTCCAGTTACGAGTGCTTTTCCCTGCGCTGGCGCTGAAGGAGGCTCTGGGGACCCCTTTTCCCCCCTCCTTCTGCAGGGTGAGGCACAGGCTCCACCTCCTGTTAGTTTTTCAAGATGGCATCGTAGGCCTGGTAGATGTACTGGGACACTTCTGGAGCTCGGCATTTCAGGGAGAGCTGTGGAGAGGAGAGGAGAGGAGAGGTTAGTGCTGGAGTTCCTGCCACGGCCACGAGGGCAGCTGGGAATGGGCTGGACGTGGCTGCTGACAATCACAGAGAATATTTCTGCTTTCTTCATCACCAGCCTCAAAGTGCCCCTTCAGAGCTTGCTGAAAGCAGGAGGAAAACAAAAGCAAACTCCCACGGTGGGGCTCCCACATTCTCAGCAAATGTGGGTGGCCCCACAGGAAGGAGCAAAGGGGACATGGTCCCAAACTGAGACAAGGGACCTGTGCTTGTCCTCAGGCTCAAATCACAGCACTAAACCCAAGGGCTTCTAAGGATCTGCTGCTCAGTCCTGATGGACACAAACTTGGCTGTCACTCCTCTCTAAAGCAAAGATCAGGCTGAGACCAGGCTTGCAGCATCAAACCTTGTGCAAACACTTTAAATCACCTTCCAAGGCTCACATTCACCCCGCAGCTCCCCAGACCACAGATTTCTCTTGAAACTCCTGGCACAGCTTCCAACAGGAGATAAATCCTCTAATACCAGAGACACACAGGTCCCTCAGAAGGGCAGCAAAGTCAAAGAGAAGAGTCACAGGGGTGCATGAAGCAGGACAGAGAGCACCTTCCCACCAGCCCCGGGCTGGTGCCAGCACAGGGCCACAGACAGCCGGGAACACGGCGGGGCATAAATTTCCCCCTGTCAATGAGAGGGGGAAGGGCACCCTGGCAAGGCTTCCTTGCTAATATCTCTTGGCTTTATCTCTGGGTAACCTTGGCAAGTCACTGCTCATTGCTGAGCAGGCACTGTCCCAGCTCACTGGTGACAGGGCAGGGGAATTCTGTTGCTCCTCACTCTTCCCATGTCAGGCTCACCCCTCCAGCCAAATTAACAGCATCTCCCTCAACACACAGTGAGGGGCGAGGGAGGTGTCACTGTCACACTTTCTGGAAATATCCCTTTGCCAGAATTTCTTCTCCTGGGAAGCCGAGAAGCCTCAGAGAAAAATGAAAACAATAATTATCTGATTCGCTTCTCCTGTGTTTTGCTGCTTTGGAATGCGGTTTGGAGACTGTTTACCAACAGGTGATTGTTTCACTGGTTTCATGTGAATTGTTTTAACTTAATGACCAGTCACAGTCAGGCTGTGTTGGGACACTGGAAGGAGTCACGTGTTTTCATTATCATTCTTTGTAGCCTTCTGTCTGTATCCTTTCTCTATTCTTTAGTATAGTTTAGTATAGTATTCTTTAATGTAATATAATATCAGAAATAATAAATTAGCCTTCTAAGAACATGGAGTCAGATTCATCATTCATCACTCCTCCATCCTGGGGACCCAGTGAATACCACGTGGAGGAAGGGCAGGGAGGAAGAGCTCAGGGTGTGGGTGAGGCAGCAGGAGTGTGGGAATCCATAAAATCAGAGTGTTTTGGGAAAGCTGCAAAAGGTAGGCCTCAGAGACAGCAGAACTGTGATTAGAGCTAACCTCTGAGATTGGTCAGCAGAAAATTTATGTAAGAAGTAGAAAAGTAATTCAAATAAAACAATGGTCTGAGTATTAACACTTGTCTAGAATAACTCCTTAAGCTGCAGAAAAGTCTATCTAGAGAAATATTAGGAAGTTCTAAGCTTAATAATGGAGCTCTGTGCATTGTGTTTGAAGCAGGTATTGTATTGGAAATAAGCAAGCATTGTTTTAACCAAAGGTACGTGTGCTTATAGTGATTGGATAGAACCACTGTCAATGTGCTTTTGCTTTGTGAGATTGGTCAAAAAACTTATAAAGTGAGTTGTAACATTAAGTTCTTTGTCTGCTGCCTGGGCTGTGAGCTGCTGGCATCTTCCCACTGCCATAACCACGTAATGAGACTGATGCTGGAAAACAGAACAGCTGAAGGCACGTTCCAGCAGTCCCATCCTGTCTGTAACTCATACATAGCCCTGGCAGCCACGGCCAGGCCGTGCCCTGCCCTGTGCCGGGAGCCCTCACCGTGTAGTTGGGGTTCCCGGGCTGGATGCGCAGCTCGGCCAGGATCCAGATGCCGTTGGTGAGCTTCAGGGACTGGTAGAGCATGTCCTGCCCCTCCACGTTCCTCTTGGCAATGGTGTACACGTTGTTGTTCTGCAGCTTGCTGGAGACAGTGTCTTTGGAGGGAAGGGAGAAAAAAAAGGCATCTGTTAGTTCAGATCCATCATCTGCAGAGACAGGAGAGCCCTGGGGAGCATTCCCAGGATGCAAGGGCACAGGGAAATGCTGGCTCCTTCCCTGGGGACAGGAGCACACATGACACAAGGAGAAAAAAAATCCAGTTCTCTCCATGAACCCACCTCATTCCCTTCAGGCTGTGATCTCTTGGTAAGTATTTGCCCATTTTACAGGGCTCTCACTGCCCTGGGTCACTCAGGACTTGATCAAGGTGAGACTTCAAAGGCTGCTCAGAGGGGAAGAGGACTCTGCTTTGTCTACCCCCATCCACCTACAGGCAGCCAAAGAGTCAGAAGATGAAGGTGGAAAAGAGCAAAGATCACAGCCTGAGGCTTGCTCAGGTTCTGAGGTTGTGTCCCAGCCACAAGAGCTCCCTCCTACTTTGCTCACACACAGACACTTCTGGCCAAATCAATGTCCTACAAGGCAGTAAAAATCCTTTCCCTGTTTAAAAAAGCAATTACTTGAAAGGGTAAACCACCCCCCAGGCACTGTCTCCAGACATCACAGGGCTGTGGTGCAGTTTTAGCACACAGCCTGACCTCAGCCCTTGCAGATGAGCTGTGATTTCAGCTGCACACCTGGATGGGTGTCATTGTCACACACATTATTTCTAAGGGACTTTTTGAGGAAAACCAGAACAGGCAAATACACAGAACACCAGGACCAAACCAGCAGCCCCCGGATGCCAAGGGATTCCTCAGCACAGAGCAGAGCAAACATCAGGCTGTGGATGCCTGTAAAGGGGCACAGTCACACTTTGGGGGGAAGATCCCACACCACTGGCAAATTCCCATTTGCTGGTGCCCAGCAGGAGAAATTTCACTCCCTGCTGGGGCAGGTGGAACATTTATCTATGCTGGTCATTCAGAGCAGGCTGGGCACTACTGACAAAAAGTGAGGGAGAGAAACAGCCTTAAACCAACTTGCACTGAAAGGCCAGAGACTGGAAATGTGGGATCCCTCAGAAGGAGCACAGGGAGCAGGACAGCAGCAGAGGAGCAGCACAAAGTGACCAAGCAGCTCCAATCCATCCCTGCACCTACAGACACAGAGATCCACAGGGTGCCAGACCTGACAATGGACACCAGTCTGTGCTGAGGGACTGCAGAGAGGACAGCAGAGTCTGTTCATGCACCAGGGAATGGTGGGAGGAGGAAGAAAAAGGCAAATCCACCCCCTGATGCAGACACTTGGATCCCCTGCCTCTCCCTAGGGCAGCCTGGACCCTTTGCTGCACCACTTTGCTCCCTGGGCTCCAGAGCAGCTCCCTGCAGGCCCAGGATGGTTCAGGCATGCAGCCACCCAGACACACTCAGATTTAGGCTTCCTCTCTTCCCCAGTTACTATGGAAACTGGCTGATATATGTAACTAATGAGATCTTTTGCTTAAAACCCCTCACTGCCTGTCTCCTCCTCCCACCCATACTCCTCCTCTCCACAATAAACTCAGCCAGACTTGGGAAATGGGCAGGGCAGAGCAGTCCCCTGCTCACAGGCAGCAATCCATGCTGCAAGGACATCACCCAGCAGCAATGAAGCCCCAATTCCCATATTCTCATGCTCCCAAGCCATCAACAGGAGCCTCCAGGCCTTGGGGAAGGCACAGAGTCCAACACAAGCACAGGCTCAGACAGGACAGCCTTGTCTGGGAGGGTTGCTGGTATGAAATGGGATTTTGTTCGCCCCATTTTGACAGGCTGTGGTTAAACCTCACCCCTCTGGATGTGCATCCTGAAGGTGGAACAACTGGAAAGGACTTTCTCCAGCAACCCTGACACCTGGCACAGCAGTCTCCCCTCTGCTGGGAGATGCTGTCAGAGTAAAGGCATTCCCTGGGGAGCAGGACTGCAATGAGAAGCTGCAATTTTGGCTGCTACCCCATCACAGGGGGTGATGGCAGAGCAGGGCAGCTGCGTCTAGGGAGCTCAGCAGGTGAGACACAGCCACAGAGCAGCTGCTCTTACACCAAAATCTTCATGTGATGGCTCCTCTTGCCACGGAAACATCCCCAGCCCCTTCTGAGGGGCAGATTTCAGAGCAGGAACGTGCTTGTAGGGGATACAGGGAGGGAAAGTGAGGCAGGGCAAACCCTAGGAAGCCTGTTTTCTGCTCCCCTGACCTCAGTTATCCTCCAAAGAGCACAAAAAGCCCCACCAAAAGATGCCCTGCCTCAGCCAGAGCAATGGTGAGCAGGCTGGAGCTGCTGCCTGGCTTGCCTGACCCTCCTGCCCCCTCTCTGAGCACAGATTTGGGGCCTGGGGAGAGCTGAGCCCCTCTCCCCTCAGGTAGCAGCTCCCACCCCTCCTGGGCTCTGGAGTATCAGCAATTTGGATTTTGGAGATCATCAGAGTTGCTAAGCAACAGTGGCAGGCTGGGGCTGGCTGAAGGCAGGACCACTAATGCCATGTGACAGCACAGCCTTTATTTAAAAAAAATAAATAAAATAAACCCAGGCAGATCTTGCTGGGAGCAGGGAGCTGAGCCCAGGCCTCCAGAGCCCAGCGAGGCAGGAGCAGGGCTGGGTGACTCTGGGGACTCTGCAAAGCAGAGCACACAAGTCCTTCAGCAAAGTAGCACAAGCCACAGCTGGCCTTGCACAGCAACTTTCTTTTGTCTCAAGGTTTCTTCTCAGAACCCTTCTGAAGCACAAGGGATGGACACAGAGAGGTCTGGCCATAACCAAGGCCAGGGAAGCCTCTGACATCAGCCCAGCTTTCAGGGCTGGTTTGTTTGGTTTGTTTTCCTTGTATTTTCCACTCTAAACAGAATTCTTTAGCCAAGCAGTGCACATGGAAACACAGGGACACAGGGAGGAACAGCTCACAGGGTCCTCTCCTTTGCACTGAAGTGACCCAATACTTTTTTAACAGCACTCTTCTCCTGGGTAAAGCAAAGGATGAGCTTAAATCTTCTGCCCACCAGCTTAAGAACTTCACATCTGAACTCAGAGAGCCAAGATGAGCACCTGGCAGGGGGTTTGCACAAAGAACAGGCACAACTCAGAGCCAACGCTGACCATACACCTTGTCTGACCTTTGTGGCAATCTGCAACAAGCACTCCATGGCAGAAAGTACAATTTAATGCTTATATTTTATGCTGTGATAGCCCAGAACATCCCTTGCCATTTGTAGCAGCACCTGAGTGGTTCTGAGCAGCCAGCCAAGCACAGGCTGATCCAGTGGGGAGGCACTCGGGGCAGTGTTCTGACACTACATTCATTTCCAAGACATGTAATATGCACCAGTTCTGTAATTTATTGAACTATCAGCTACAGGATTTGCACATTCAGAAAAAAAAAACAACATACCATGCAAGCTTGTGTATGATTTTCCCCCTAGGTTCTTTCATCAAAATAAAATCCAATTTCTCTTTGTTCCGGCATTAGCAAATTATTTGGGGGAGAAAAACAAAGTGACCACTGCATACCAATAAAGCCACGTTCAACTCCAAACATAAAAGCTGCTGTTTCACACCAAATTGTGGACCAGTGACAAACAAGTAAAACCAAAATTCCTCTGCTGAACAGCACAGCAACTGATGGAGTAGCATTAAATGGGAGGAAATCTCCATATGCAAGTCAGCTCATCCTCTTTCACTCTGTGGGTTTGGGTAAGCAGTGTTTAGGAAAAAGAAAACCATTTAGCTCATCTGATTTGCATATCCTAATGTAGTGATCCTTTAGAATTTAGTCAAACTTAGCATGTTGAAAAAACCCAGTGTAAACAAGGCAAACTGAGCTTCAGTGCATGCTCAGTTACAGGGGAAACCTCAGCTGCACCAACAGCACCCAGAATATCTGAGCTGTGACAGTTAAGGAATCTATTTTCATGCACTAGATTAATGTATTTTCATTAAAAAAATCCCAAATCAATTAATTTAGCACTGGATTAATAAGAAATGAGAATGCTGGGCTATAACCATGACCTTGTGTTTTGATTCTTTCTGAATGAGGTTTTCTCCAGGGAACTTTCCCAACCTCTTCCTAAGAGGCTGATGCACAGAACAGCTCTGATGAATTCGAGATGTGCAGGGCATCCCAAGCACACCTTGGCCCCATGACACAGCTCCAGAGGGACTTGTTCCTCCACAGCCCTCAGGAACAGCCTCAGGCCAGGCCCATCTCTCACCACTGGGAAGCTGAGCCCCAAACCCAGATCTAAGCACTCATCTCTCCCTGAGTCACTGGGGAACAGTGGGAATACCTCCAAAGGTCCAGGATTTGCTTTTTTTTTGGAAGCAAAGATGGTGGAGACACAGATCAGACCCCACTTCCCACTCAGAGGTACCTGCTCCTCATCCCACAGCCTGGCACCTTATCCTTGGCTTCACCTGCCATGCTCTGGGCTACCTGCAGCAGCCAAGACAGGTTCTGGTCGCTCAGTGCTTTGGGATGAGCTGCCAGGGACAGGAGCTTTATTTGCCACCCCTGTTGCAAGCCACCAAAGCTCAAACCAATCCTATTTGCCTTGCCTTGTGGGCACAGGGTGGATCTTTTACCTACAAAGGCCTGGGAGCACAGACTCCCTCAGAAGCTTCTCTGCTGTCTGTCTGTGTTTATCTCCTTTTTGTTTGAAGGAAGAAAAGCAATAACCTGGAGAGAAGTCAGCAGTTTGCACAGGAGGTGCTGTAAGGTGACTGCTGCACTGTGACAGACAGCTCTGGATGTACAAGAAACTCACACACTGCTTTTCTGACAGCCCCCAACAAATCTCTGTTCCAAGCCTGACTCACTTCAGAGCCAGTTCCACTCAGGGGCTCCCAGCAGCATCCTGGCTCTTTCCTGCTCTTGTCCAGCCCTTCCCTCTCCCCATTTAACACCTCTCAGGCACATCCCAGCCTCTTGGCTGCACACAGCTACTGTAGTGTCTGTCATATTGCCCATCAGCTTCCTCATCACCCCTCCTTGCCATTCACTCTTCTAATTCCCCAGCTCCAAACCCTTGCAGTATTCTTCATTTTCACCTTCATTTCCTTATTTCTTCACCTCCTTGATTAGTCCTGTCTCAGTCCAGACACTTTCTAGAAAGCCTCAAGGGGATCCATTACCTGCATCTTCCTTGCAGCACCTCCCAAGATTCCTGCCTTTCCCTCAGTAAAAGCTAAATAGGGAACATGTGCAGGGCATTTAGAGAGGAAGAAATTCAAATTTCAGTTTCTCCACTGAGAAGAGCAGCACCCCTTGCCTGACTGCTCTGCAGGGCCTCAAGGATGTCTGCACAGAACTTCAGCCCTGCTCCTCACAACACAGATGTGAGAACTCAGGAAAGCAAAGGCTGTTTGCAGCTGGGAGAAGGAGAGCAGGGAGAAGGAGAGCTGGGAGAAGGAGAGCTGGGAGAAGGAGAGCCAGGCTCTGAGGGTGCAGGGATCACACTCCTGGCCAGCCCCTCCCAGCCCAGCTGCTCCACACAGCTCTGAGTGGCTGCTGGAGCTGTGTTAGGGCACAGCTCTGGGAGCTGAGTATTTTTAGCTCCAGCTGCACTCACGTCACTGGGCTGGGATCAGCGAGGCTGAGGCATGAATGGTGTCTCTGAGCACTCACCACCTGGTGGGTGGGCTCAGCCTAGGGATGAATGACTGATCCCAGCAGGTCCCAGCAGGGATAACAGCTCGCTCCAAGGAGCCAGCAGTGCTCCAGAGCCGTTCCCTGTGCTGGAGGGCTGCACAAACCCAGCTTCTCCTCAGGTTTGGTGAGGAGCTGCTGGGATCTGCAGAGTTTTGTGCAGCTCTGCCATGAGTGCATTGCAAACCTGCAGAAACACCACAACCACTGACAGCCCAAATTGAGAGCTCTATTGTGGATACACATCTCCTGCAGGAGAGTCTTTGGAACAGGAACCAGCCCTTCCTCCACAAGGATCAAGTTCCTAAAGATTTTACATGCAGACTTGCTCTTTTTGGATGAATGGATAGTCTTGGAATAGTCTTGGAAGAATGGATAGTCTTAAGCCTATTTTCACTGGATTTAAACAATCAAGATTTTGAATCTTGAAAAATTATCACCCTACTGAGGCACATGGCCAGGCACACACCCTTGCTCTGGTGTAAACTAGAAGATGGACTCAGCTCCTGCCAGAGTTCACCCAGTCTATTCTGCCTCTGCCCTGGTGTCTCACTTGCCATGCTGTGAGAAGCCTGAGGATGCTGGAACCCCAGCACACTCCATGGGTTTTGGATTTGGCTGATCCTTGTGCAAGGCTTGGTGCTCTTAGGATGGTCTGAGCTAGAGGAGCTTACTGCCTGTAGGAAACCAAGGTGAGCAGGCTGAGTCAGGGCTGCACCGGTAGAAAGAACACAAGGGGCTCAGGCAAGCACACAAGATTTCCCTGGTTTTCCCTCCTGCAAGCTCTTGACCAGGTGGTCAAGGAGGAGTTGCAAGAGGGAGGTCAGAGCAGCAGAAACACAGAAACAGAAGCCTCAGTGGCTGGAGGTGTTTGCAATCTGTTTGTGAGGTGAGACTCACTTTCTGCTGAAGAGGCTGGCAGATCCTGGCAGGTTCTGCACTCCCCTGAGCACCCCAAGGGATGGGCTGTGCTCTGGAGAGGCTCTGCAGCCACGTTCCTGCCTGGGAAAGGCTGCAGATCCCACTGAGAGGAGCTACCTGGTGCTCCCTGCTCTCCCTGAGAGCTGGTAACTTGTTCTCCCCTGAGCATCCCAGGCCTGGGTGAGCACTCTGGCCCTGAGCTGGCAAACCCTTTGGAATGGGGAGCATTCTGTCACTCCAATTTCATAACATCTTCTTCCAGAGGGAGGAGGAGAGGCCAGGCTGCAGGACCACCAATCTTCCCAACTCCATCCCCTTCCAGGCAGCACCTCAACACCAAAATGAGCAGCTTCCAGTGCTTCTGACTGGAGACAAAGAGCCCTGGATGCAGGCAGGGCATGGCCAGGGCAGAAGGCACCAGCAGCAGCAGCTCTGCAGTGCAGGAGGAGAGGCAATGCCAAGCTTGGTCAGGAGCAGAGGGAGGACTGGGGAAGGCACAGAGGTTGTTCTCATTTCAAACCCCACAGTGAAATCAAGTCATAAGGTCCAACAGCTGCTATTTTCCCCCTCCTCTTGCATGCTCCAGCTTTTATATTCCAAAATAGTAATAATTATGAGTACAAAGAGACCCATGGTTTCTGTCTGCTATTGAAGCACGAGGGTGTTCATTGTGTAATAGCAGGCATGAGAGAATAAAAAGGTTACAGAGCTGGTAATCAATAGGGACACTTCTTTCATCTGTGAAACAGAGCAGCTTTTGGTAGAATCACTTGGCTCCTGTCCAGAACCTCCAGAACAGGAGCAGAGCTGCTGAGTTGGCCCCATTCCACTCTTTTACACTCCCTTATCCTTCAGCAGTAGTAAGGTCACACATACAAGATGCTCACAGAGGCAACTCTACAGCCAAACAAACTGAACAGGACCAAACACGATCCAAATGCATCAATATCTCAGCTAAGACCAGCACACCCCTCCCATACGGCCTGTCCTCCTCAAACACCCCACACCCTGCAGGGTCTGTGGGGTTAAATCTTTCATAACAGAAGGAAGCTGCCCAAAGGTGAAGTGAGTGGCTCAGGGTGATGCAGTAGGGCTGGAACACTTTGATCACAAGTCACAGCAGCAGGACAGGGCTGCTGAACAGCCCCAACACCATATTCAGCTCCTTTGAAAGAGCAGCTTTGCAGGGAAGCAAAGTGTAAAAGGGAAAACAAGAATACAAGGTCCAGAATGAAAGGAAGAAACTGATGGGTCAAATCAAAGACTTGGGATTTTAGATGTGCTTTGATGGGGACCCAGCTAAAGTTTTTGACTGAAACAAGCCCTAGGATCCCAGGCTGTTCTATTCAGAAGTGCAACACTTACATCTTCATTAGCCATCAGCTTATTTTACTAAGGTGATATTAATAAGGTGATTTTTAATGGCAAGGCATCAAAAGTGCTCTCAGCATGGCAGAATGAAGCTACTCACCAGCATTCAGGTGACAGTCTTTAATCTGGAACTGAAGCTCATTTTCATTTGGAATATCCTTCCATGTTGCAAGGAAGACCTGGCGCTCTAGAAACAAAAAATCCCCTCAGCACTGTGGGATCCTCACAGGACCCCAGCATTAATTAACACACCACAGAATATTCCAAAGCAGACACACAAAAGGGCTTTTGGTAACTTTTTTGCCCTGCTGGGGGCAGATCCAGGATTTATTCCTGGATTTACCTCAGTCTCTTTGTAAAAGCAGCAAAGCTTTGATGGGTTTTGGCCTCCCCCAAAAGAGAAATAGTCTTTGCCATATGAGCTGTTTACAAGCCAAGAGCATGCAGGATTTGACAAGAAGGAAGGAGATCCACACATTTAGGATTATGTTAGTGAAAGCTGCTTTTCTAGCAACTTCCAGCCAGTTCAAACAAAAATTTAATAAATGTGACTAGGAATACAAAAATTCCAGTGAAAATGGTACGGGGCAAATCCTAGATCCATTCAAGGGAATCAAACCATCAAAAACCCCAAAACTACAACAACCCCAACCCAACAAACACCAACAAAAAAAAATCAGCTTCAAAGAAAACAGATCCACCTAGCTGAGAGAAGGAGAGGAATGTCTGGCTGAGAGTATGAGAGGAGGGGACTTGGGTTCTGGCAGGTACTGGAGCTGGAGGACAACAGGGACAGGCCACCAGACCAGACCTGCTGAGATGCAATGGCTTGAAGGTCAAGGCACTGGTGAAGCAGAGCCAGGAGGCACCTGCAGCCAGCTGGGCACAGCCTGGATGAAGGAGGCTCACCACACACCCCAAAGCACTCACCCATTTTGCCATCCTCCACGAAAAGCACGTTGAGAGGGATTAGGCAGCTGAAGTAAAAGACATCAATGTTGTTTTTCACAGCCACCTGTCACAGAAAAAGCAGGGAGGTTAAAGAGTCTCTCTCAGCTGGAAAACCAAAGGGATCACACACAGTCTCATCACCCTGGAGTGCTCTCTCTGAGCAGAGGCCAGCCTGAATGGGATGGTACTGAGCCCCTGGGCAGTTTCAGAAAGGACCAATCCTCTGCTCCATTTTCACTGAAAGCTGCCCAATCTTCTCCTGTGAACCTTTCATTGTGCTGCTTCAGAGCCAGTTCCACTCAGGGGCTCCCAGCAGCATCCTGGCTCTTTCCTGCTCTTCCCTCTCCCCATTTCTGACAGGTACATCCCAACCTCTTGGTTGTACACACCTGCTATCATGTCTGTCATAGTGCCCATCAGTTTCCTCATCACCCCTCCTTGTCATTCACTCTTGTAATTCCCCAGCTCCAAACCCATGCAGTATTCTTCACTGTCACCTTCATTTCCTTATTTTTCACCTCCTTGATTAGTCCTGTCTCAGTCCAGACACTTTCTAGAAAGCCTCAAGTGGGTTCATTACCTGCATCTTCCTTGCAGATTCCTGCCTTTCCCTCAGTAAATTCTAAATAGGGAATATGTGCAGGGTGTTGATTCCTGGAAGAAGAAAGCCCTGCTAGAGAGCAATCAGGTAAACAAAACATCACTTGACAAAAGACTTAATTCTCAGTGTCATTAAACTCCACCAGCCAGGGAGTTTGCCCTTATCTGGTTTGCCTTTATCACACACATTTGCCATGTTCCCCACTAATCTCTGCTAACAGTTTTCCCCAGGCTGAGAGCTGCTGGGACAAGCAGGAGCAAACAGGAGGTCTGAGAGGTGCACTGTCACAACACAGCTCAGGAAAAGGCACCTCTGGGCTTTATTTCCATGCCTCTCATGCTCTCCCCACGTCAGCCCACACAGTGAGAGCCTGTCATGGGAGCACAGCTCAGCAGACACCTGCCAGTGCTGCAAGGAAGGAATCTTAAGCCTTGTAAGAAAGACCCAGAACTGAGGTTGTGTGGGGAATTTCAGGAGTCATTTGAGCTCTTACTTTGTTTGAAAAACCCCAGAGGGAGTTCTCCAATTTGTCACCCTGAAACACAAACCAGACCATGCTAAAAGCTGAGCCAAAGGCATAAATTTGCTGCTACAAAGATTTATGGCAAGACAAACTTCACTGACATTAATAATTACATATATTGATGCCCTACTGGGAGAATCTATTGTCCCATAGGGGCAGGTTTAGAAGGACACCCACAAATGTTGGTAAAAACCAGCTGTGGATAGACAAGGGAGGGGAATAAAGCAGTCAGCTGATCAAACACACGTGCAAGCCAGAGACAAGTGGAAGGAGCTCAAGCTCCCAAACAAACTCTTCTGGCAATTGTGAGGTCCCAGAAGTGCAAAGAACTGCAGAAAGGTAAATGAGACAATCTGTGGTGTTCCTACTTTTCAGCCATCACTAAAGGTAGCAGCTTATATTTAATTCCCACAGTGCAAACCAGCTTAAGAAGGGATTAGCCTAAAGCCCACTAAAACCACGTAAATGATGGTGCAACTGAGGAAAAACCTGGGATTGGTTCTCTGCAACAGGGATTGCTACATGCTCTGATTGCTGGCGTCATGCTCACGAGTTGGAGTGTTCAGTGTTTGAACCAGAGGGGTAAAAGCAGATTGGTGGGTGGACTTCAGTGATTCACCACTGCAAAATATGATGGAACACATTGAGTGAGGAGCCAAAAATGCACCTCGGAGTCTGGGAGGGGAGAGCTGGGGGAGGGACAGCAGTGCAGCCATTCCAGATGCTGTGCTTGGATATAAGTCATGGACATGAGCCAGAAGAGGGAAAATTTAGGCTAAATGTCTGGGAAAACCAACAGTGAGAATTATTAAGCGGTACTAAATTCCTCTGAGGATAAAAGAAGCTCCAGTGCTTGGACTTACACTTAAAATCAGCCTTGACAATGTTCTCAATAAGAGGAACCGTAGGAAAACAACAAAGCCTAGCAGGGACTACACTGCACGACCCAAGATCTTTTCCAAGTCTGATTTAATGATTAATTGCCTTGCCTTGGAACAACAGAGATTACTTAGCTTTTGTAGCTAATTGTTGTTGCCATACAACAGCAGTTTCATACAAGAGGGGCTGGAAAGCAGCTCCTTCTCTCCAGTCACGGTTCTAGAGGCACACTCCAAATTAATATGCCAGCCCTGTCCCTGCAGTTATAAGGATGCTATAAAAAGGTATCTGCTGACCTGCTTCTCAACTCTGCAGAAACACACTGAGTAAGCTGCTTTGGCTATCTCTGGAGAGCTACCCAATTAAGATGCTCTGAAGTGCAATTTCTTCCCAGTAAAGAAAAATCAAGCCACATGTCAGCCTTCCTCCCAAACTGCATCACTGGGTTCAGGAATGACATCACATGTCACCTTGCAAGCAGCTGTAATCATGCAGGAATCAGCTGTCACAAATAACTTTTGCACACAGGGTGGAAAAAGCTCTCCTTAACACACAGCACTGGGACATGACTGGGGAGCTGCTCAAAATGAACTTGCATTGTTCACCACCACACATTTCCCCCAAACTGGGCTCCACAAGATCTGGTCCATCAAAAGGCACCTGCAGACACCTGGATGGGGAAACTCGCACCAAGAAGAGGCCCCCTGAGTTGGTAACAGCTTCCCAAGGTCATGCTCCACATCAGGAGCCATCTGACAGGCTACAAAAGCAGCCACAGGCAGAGAACAGATCCATAGCAGCACCTGCAAGAAGCTGAGCAGGTAATAACAGTGACTTTCCAAAAAAATCCAGTGCTCCTCAGCTGGGAACATTGCCCTGAGACAGGCAATGACATCTGACGTGGCAGCAGGAGCTGAGAAGTCTCTCCACGTTTGACATACCTGTAGAGAAACCTCTGCTTGCATTCAACAAATCCTCCAGTCCAGACTAACTTTGCTCATGGCTCTGCTTTAACCTGCTGACCTGGACATGAACTATTAAAACTCTAGCTAGACCTTTAGCTTCAGACATTTCAGAGTTGAAACAGAAGCATTTTTAATAAAAATGGCTTTCCATTGGTGATCTTTTAGAGAGGGGAAAAAAATATTAGTACCTTGTGAATTTAGTCAAGCAGCCAACAAATCTCTGAGGGATAGAAGTCAAAAGGTGGCAGATTCTTGTGTGATGCTTGACTGTTGAACAGGTGTGAGCCCACTAAAAATTGGCTCAGGGCTACAAATCACTTATGTCTTGTTCATGATCTGACCAGAGGAAGCAGCACCTCTAGAAATAACCCCTGGAATATATTTGCTCACCTTCCAGCATGAGCACCCTTCTGAAGAGCTTTCTTGCAGTCCAGCCCTCTGACAGCCCAAACATGATATTTTGGGGAAGAAGTACCTCACAGGAACAATGTCAAGATATTTTCTTCAATACTGTAGGTTTCTGATGCTTTAAATCTCAGACTTGAGCAACAGAACTGACTTTCAAAGTCAAGTCTGAAAGCAACACAGATGCTTTCCATCAGCAGCAAGTACACAACATACCCACTTGGAATCCCATTAGCACCTACACTAAATTAAGGATTTACTTAAGTTGGGTTTTGCTTTAGAGCCTGGTAACAGCCAAACTGTTAAGGCAAGAACAACTCTCCTCTGCAGAGCCTTTTTTTACCTCACCAGGTCATGGCTTGCTCTGTGACAGTCTGCTGCTCTGCCCCCAGGGAAAGCTGCTCCTCCACTTCATTTTGTGTGACAGGAAGGGCTCTCAGGATCCCAGGGGTGCCTGCAGCCTCTGCCAGGCACAGGGCTGGGCTCTGTGCTCAAGGCTGTGCTTCTTCTCTCTGTGCTCTTCCCACAGGGCTGAGCCTGGAGCTGTGCAGGCACAGCAAGGGTTACATCAATGGTCAGGGAACACGGAGTTACTGGGAGGGTTGTGCTCTCCTGTGCCTTCCTGCACTTCAAGTTCAAAATGTACAATTTATAAATGTGCTGTACCATGTGGCAGACGTGCTCTTAACCTCCAAACCAACAGCTTTCCACAGCTGAGCGAGGAACTGGCCGCAGATGCCAAGCTGTGATCCAAGTCCTTAATTCAGAGTGTTCCCAGGAGGGTTCTTTGCTGAAATAAGACTCTCACAAGCAGAGACTGTTGAAGAATAACCCAGGCAACAAACCCAAGCAGCATCTTCCCCATCCAGCTACCCACAGGTGTTGTGTGGTGGCTGGTCAGGGATTCTGACACCACTCACACACAGGCAGATATTGTGTCATTTATCAAGCAGGCTCTGGAGAGTGAACATCTGTTGGCTGGAATTGCTGCTCACGACGATTCCCACAGAGAGCTGGATGTGTGAAATCTGTCTGCAAGTTGAGAGTGCTGTGTTTGTGACCTGAGATACATTAACAGCTCTGATGAATGAGAGCTCCAGCGGTTCTGCACTGCGAGACGCTGGAGCGTGGAGGAGCACAGGTGATGAGTTACAGCAGAGCTGAGACTGGAAGGATAAGCATCACCCACTGCATTAGCAACACTGATATTTCCTCAGTGAAGAAGCTGCACCTTCCTCCTCTGTCTCTATAAAAAGGTTTTGTCAAAGTGTCCTGCACGTCACACTGTCCAGCAGCAAGTCTGTGTTTCCAAGTGCCCCTCCTCAGGGAGAAATGCAGCTGGCAGATCCTTCCCTTTCCACACTCAGATAATTTTACTGAATTAAATAAAAAACCCAGTTTGAAACATTCCAGCTTTTTTCAGCTGCATGCTCTGTAGCTGCAGCAAGCAGGGCTGGCAGCTGACAGCAGGATGTGACACACTGATGGTGCATTCTGATCCCAGGAGAGTGGCTCCAGCCTCAGGCAGACTTGCTGCTGCTCCAGGAGTGCCTACAGCTCGTTTTCACCTGCACTGTCTCCTGCAAGGGGCTACAATCTCACAGAAGAGATGATCATGTTTGTGCCATGACAGGCCAGGCCTGAGCTCTGAAACTCTGGCTGCAGGTTGGCTCCACTTCACCCATTTCCAGGATTAGGGGAGCAATTCTTGTGTGCTCCAATGGGTATTCCAATTTCCTGGCTGTTAAAAAGCCAATTATAAGGAACAGTGGCTCTCTTTAGCATAAAAAGGCTCTCAGCCCAGGCATTTTCTAATTCCAAATTTGACTTGAAGAACTATCTGGAAAGACTTATTATTCCCACCAGTGCAAATCCCTGTTTTAGGAGGCACCTTGCCCTTTGAGAGCTGAAGGTCTCACACACATGGTGCCAAAGATACCTCACCCAGCCCACCTCTCCCAGCTGGTATGGCCCTAGCAGCTGGCATGTCACCAGCAGTGTCACCACTGCTTTAGTTGTGAAAACGCAACACTGCAGGAGCCAGAGAGACCTGTACAAGTCCCAGAGATGGCTCCATGGCTATCAAACACCCAGGAAAGCCAACACAGCCTCTCACAGACCTTTGGGCAAGGGCTTGTTGTTATGCATTGGTGCCATGTTCTGACCACAGCTCCCACAAGCACCAGGCAGCCCCAAAATTGCTGACAAGGCACTGCAAGAGAGTCCCCCAGCAGAAATTAGAAGCACACAAATACCTAAGTCAGAATTTCTTTAGCAACGGGCACACTCCAAAAGCAGCTTTTTAATCTGACAGAAGTTAAAAAGATGAACCAGACAGAAGGGATTGGGGTTTGTTCAGCCCTACAGCGCTGTGTCCAGTCCAGCTTTACCCTTTGGTTAAATCTGTGCTTGACTGGGGGTTAAAGCTGAGTCAACAAGTCATGAAAATGATCATGGTTATTCTGGGATGCAGGGGAGAAGCCTGGCATTCAGCATCACAAGATGCAAGGTGACTAGCAAACACAAGACTCTTCAGCTATATTTTACCTAAGTAAGCCTCTGAAAATATTTCAGCCCTCTTCATCTTCTTGCAAAAATGTCTTTTTTGTTACCTTGTCAAATATTTTAGTTTCTCTCCATGATTACAAATGTCAAGATTAAGTGAGCTGTATTGGGTGAAAGATTAGAAATGGTAATAAAAATAACCTGAACAAGACATGAATTCATTACTTCTGAAATAGTTGCCTAAGGAATGTACAACTAGTCTTTGAAGTGTATAATTAACATGACAAAAAGTTGAAAGCTATCAGTTTGGTTACTTCAGGACTTATTTTTCTTGTTACTTAAAACAAAAAACTCCCACCAGAATAGGAGATGAACATAAGGTCCTCAGGTTTAAACCAGCCCTACATCTGCTTCAATGTTCCCTAGCTGAGGAAAAAAAACCACATTAAGTAAACTCAACCTGATGAGTGTTTTGGTTCTTCAATGAATCCAGGAACATTTGTATTCTCTTCTCCTATATTATGCTATAAATTGTTCCCTAAGTAGGTCACCAAGGCGATTTCTGAACGTTTCAAGACAAATCCTTTCTACATGAACCCACAAAACAAAAGCAGAGCCTTGGCTGTCAGGGCATTGATAGATCTCCATCAAGCCCACTGCTGTCAAAAAAGTAAGGGGAGTGCTCTTTTTAACTTGGCATCTGCTACCATGATTCAACTCTTTGCAGAGAAATATACTATTACTCCATATGGCAGCTTCCCCAATTGTAAAAGGGCAGCCAACTTCTGTGGCAATGAGAGAGTTAGCAAATTAACAACTGAGTCTGGCACTAATGAATGCTCCACTGTCTCAATAGAAGGTAGCTGGAGGTTTCCTCACATGTTTTCTCTTAGCTTTGTTCTAGCAGGAGATGCTACAAGAAACAAACTGTGTTCCAAGCCCTTCAGAGATTTAATAACCCAAATACTTCACTTCCCTCCTGATCAAAGGAAGCAGAGACTTGAGAGTGCCTTGTTGAGAGTCCCCAGTGCTGTGGAGGCTGACTGGGACTGTCACCTCCACATTCCCCCCAGAGCAGGAGCCAGATTTTACCACAGCTGACCCAAATGCCCCCTCAGCTTCATGACCTGGTTGCAGAGGGAATCCAGCTCTTCCAGAGGCTGGAAGGGCCCAAGAGGGTGGAAGGCAGGCCATGGAATTCATTCACTGTCTGTGCTCCTCCAGTGCATGACTGTGCTTGGAGCCCGAGTGTGGGACTGCTCCTTTGAGTGCCAGAGAAGCTATTTCAAGCTGTTAGCCCAAAGACTCATCAATAAGTCATAAGGCCCAGAATGGAAGTCAAAAGAAGGGGAAAAAACAGTTGCTGAGGCAGAATAAATAGTAAATTCCATTGCATTCTCTTAAACTAAAAAGAGAATGAGCTGCTTCAAAATATTCCTCTCTATGGGCTGCTACACTGCAGGAACCCAACCCAGTTCCACCTCCTGGAGACCTGAGGTGAGAGAGGCAGCTGCAGTGCAAGTTAACTGCATTTTGGGATACTGGGAAAAACATCCTGGAGGCCCCAGAGGTTATAAATATTTAGTAGCATTCAACTCCAGAGCAGAAGCAGGAGTTGCTGACCTCCACTCCACAGCATGGCAGCAGTGGGAAAGAGCCTCCTTCCAGGGAGAAAGGTCTGCCTGATGATTTCCAGACCACTGGAGACAGTCTCTGGTCCAAAGCAGAGGGGAACATCTCCCTGGATCTGTCCTGTCTTTATCAGATTGACAGCCCAATCTGATAAAGGGGCTCCCCCAGGGAGTGCTGTCCCTGCTATGCACCAACCCCTCATTAATGAAACATTAGCAGCTCACATCATTTCTCCTCTGCCTTTCCTGGAACACACAGTTTACCTTGGATTAAGCTATCTGGGGCAGGGATGTGCCTTTGTGAAACACCCTGGAATTTAAGAGCACTAGAGAAATATTAATCACTCAGCAGTTGCCATCTCCCCTGCAATTCCTTTAATTGCCTCGATTCTTACTGACAGCTCTCTCTGCCTGCTCCACCACAGGTACTTCCTCTGTTCAGACCTGCCTCAGTTTTTAAGTCCAGCCAAATCTCATGCCCAGTTTACAGAGCAGTGTTACTGCAACAAAGCCCTTAATCTACACAGATGCAAGCAGTAGGCTTGAGGTGTTTGATAAGTCATACAATTCAACAAGTTTCCATTTCAGTTTTTCTGGGAGAAGCTTGGAAAAGGAGAGGACAAAGTTTTGGCCAGACTCAAAGCCTAAATCCATGAGGTCTGACTGTTTACACGTGGTATTGTGTGATTAGAGCCCTACCACCTCATGCTGGGCACCTGCTGAGCTCCCCCCTGCCCAGAACGAGACAATCCTTACCTGGAGGTTGTTCAGAGGCTCCATTTTCATGACTGGTCCCAGAGTGTTGAGGGGCAGGGAGACATCAATACTTTGGTTTGGCATCAGAGGTGTGTGAATGGCCAGGGGGGTGCTTGGGATGACTCCAAAGCTGGGCAAGAGAAAAACAGAGGTGATGAGAGCAGCCCTGCATTGGCCACAATATAATGTTCCTTTCGTCAAACACCACCTGCCTCATGTTCCCACTACTCCTGAGCTGCCCCTGCTGCTGCTCCAGGGAGGGAACACAGCTCAAATGAGCAGACAAAGCAGGACAAGGCATGGGAAACTCACTCATTTGCTGACAAATTCACCCCCCTGCCCCAGGGCCCAGCTCCTGGGAGCTCTCCCGTTACCCACATGGCACTGGTCTGTGTGCTGAGCACCAGCCTGCCCAGCAAGGAATGACCTGGACTCAGAGCCAGCTGCTGTTTCTCTGCTCCTGAGCTCCAGAACGCTGCAGGTAGGGTGCATCACACACTGCACGGCTGTGGCAGAGGGATCTGGAGCCAGCACAGAACAAACAGCCAAGGAGGAACATGTGCCTTGGAACAGCACTGCAGAACAAATGAATCAACACATGCAGCTGCCTGGTCCTGAATGACAGCACCTGGCCCAGCTGCCTGGCTGGAGGCTCCTTCACTGGGGATGTGTCCCAGCAATGTTTACTTGCCTGTTCAGTCCAAGGAACATTGAATTCCACAGGCACCTCTGCTTAGCATGGAGAAGAGGGAAAACATCCTACATTGAACACAGCACTCCTGTACTACAGACCAGCTGCTTTCCAGAAGCACGTGGAATCCCAGATGTTTTGGTGTCCACTCACAAATGCATTTCTCTTCAGCAGAATTCACGTTAGCTCAGAGGTCTCAGGGGGTTTGCAGGATGGATAGGTGTGTGTTTTTATTTTATTCACTAAAAGCCTGATGCTGTCTCTGCACAGTCAGCCACATTTAGCAGGTTTGTCACTCTTTCAGAAACCAATAAATGCCCCATTCTTGGCTCTCCTTAGTTTTCAGCTCTAGGAAGCTGAAATAGGAATATTCCTAGCAAGGGCTTAGCCACGTGATTTGCCTTCTGCAGCCATTTCACCTTGGAGGACACAAACCCTCGTGTTTTCCCCAGGACTCAGAGGGAAACCAAACTTGCAGTTGGTTACTAAGGGGCTGTGATATTACAGCACACCAGAGCTTTAGCTTTCTTTCTTTTTTTTTTTTTTTTAATGCTTTATCCCAAGACTGCAGTGAATACCATTAGCAGCAGCAGGAAAGGAGGGAAAAGCAATAGAAACTTCCCAATCACAAACCTTAATATTTACACTTAAAGAACCAGCCCTCTGCAGCTCTTTCTAATGCAGCAGGCACAGTGGAAAGCATTGACAGGAGAACAACATTTGTAAAAGAGTAAATAAATAGTAGTAGGTTGTATAAGGAGCTTCTGCTGCAAGATGAAAAACTGCTGGTTTATTGTACAGGATTTAAACTTTCTACATCCTCAGAACAGGTGTGGCTAAAATATAGCTTGATGTATGGGGGGAAAAAAATCACAAAATGCCTTTTGTTCCAGGCTAATTTCCATGAAACATTTGCATACAGCAGCTTAGCAAAACTCTCCAGAAAATATGGCAGTCCAGGGAGAATATTTACTAAGACTTATTTAGCATAATGACTTTTCTAAGTAAATCTTATTCGTCCCAAGAAATCCTGAATTTGCAGCAGTGAGATTAAAGAGATGGTTTCAGTGGATCTTCAGCAGAGAGAAGCCTTTGCCAGTGAAGTGATATTAAGGAATATAGAGAACATGTCAGTCACAAGATACTCTTTGCAGTCTTGATAAGAAGCAGCCTGGTCCTTGCTGAAGATAACACACAGCAAACCACAGGATAAGCTCTCTGCAAAGGGTATTTGTGGGAAGACACCGTGGCTGTGCTGCTATGTCATGTCCTTTGGCTGAGATGGGTTTCCAAGAACAATCTGAATTCCATCATCCAAGCTCTGAACTTTCAAGTGGCTGCTGCTTCTGACAGAATTGTTCTGCTGCCTATTACAGGGAGGACATGTGCCACAGGCTCCCAACTTGCAGCTCCTTCAGTGACAAGCAGCTTTATTAAAGAGTTCTGTGCTTCCAGACAGTCTGAGGAGCAGCAGAGCAATTAAATCAGGAGGCAGAGGCATCATGGGTTGATACTTGTGCAGCTCAGATCTTGCCTCTTTGTGCTCTTGCTTTGCCCAGGGCACTTACTGGCTATAAACTTACCAACCTGCCTAACAACTCATGAGGCTGCTGGAAAACTCCACCGAGGTGAAATGGGGCAGATGCTGTTTGAGAGCTGGGAGAAGGATGGCACTGTCTGCTGCCTGTTTCCTCTCAGATTCATCAGTCTGTGTTTTCAGCCCTTTCACACAGCTTTGGTGTGATGGGGAGGTCAGGCTGTATCATCCAAGCTATTTCCATGACTGCATTATACACCTCAGCACAAGCCCTCCTTAAATTTAGCAATGTGGGCACAAACTCCTTTCCCAGGAGCATTCAATCTGTCGAACACAGAGCATTGCTAATTATTTCTTACCTGTTCTTATTGAACTGAATGGCAAAGTCAGTCATGTGCTGCAAAGCCTTATTGGTAAAGTTCATCTCCATGTAGATGTGTCCCTGCCTGTGGCTGAATGTGCCTGAGATCTCCAATCCTTTAGCTTTCACTGCAGGCAGCCAAACCTTGAACACAAGAGATGTCATTCAGCATGAGCAGCCTGGCCTGAAGATAACAAATAAACAGAGTTTTCCAATAAAGCTCAGAAATCCACCTGGATTGGCACACTGAGCCCACAAAGGCTAAAGAAACACTGCAGGGAGATGGGACACGGGGTGTTGAAAGGATGGAGCTCACCACTGAGGAATAAGCTTGCTGCTCCTAATCCATATTTGTTCACAGCACCCATGGAAGAAATCAAATTACTACAGCACTGGAGTGCACAAGAGCAGGGACAGCTTGTGACAGCTTGTGTCCATCACAGCAATGTGAGACTCACCCAGTCTGCTGCTGGACTTCTCCAAGGGCTGGTGGGGGCTTTTAGAGGCAGGACAACACTAAAGTTTGAACCAAATAAAGTCACAGGGCTGGTACTACTATCTGTTGGGTTCTGGATTCTGAAATCACCTCTGTGGGAAAAACCCAGACCTAGATCTGAGTGGTGCAAAATGAGGCAGTACTTAGCTCAAAATTACTGGTTGTTTTTTTTTTTTTTTTTTTTTTTTAATATAAGGTGCAAGAATTGCAAGGATCAAAATCTTTGAGTATGGTCTGCAGTACCTTGAGATCCTCGATTTCAGAGGATGGTTTAAAATTATCCACCCATGGAGTGCTAATTTTTGTTCATTCCCTTTCAGGAGCCTGAGCTCCCTGTGGCTGCTCCACAGCCACTTTCCAGAACCATGTTCTGTGTCTCATGATCCCTCCCAACTCCATGCTTCAGCCAAAGCCTCTGTGATCTCTGTTGCTGACAGAACCTTTCTCTGCATTCCGCTGCAGCACCATCATCCCAACCACATGATTTTATCTCCACTGTCACGTTGGATTCCTCCAAACAAACAAACAAACAAACCTGCTGGGAAAGTTGTTGCAAATTCTGTCTTGCCCTCAGTTTTCTGGAGAAGCTTGTTAAGAAGCAGGTCTGCAGGAAAGCTGTTCTGACACAACTGAAAGTCTGGGATCTTATCTAAGCCATTCTTTAGAGAAACGCTGTCACAGGTAAAATGAGGGAACTGCTAAAATGCCAGAAGTCTGTAACTAATAACTAACATGGTCTCCAACATGTGGTTACTCTACTTGGGAAAAGCCCAGGGCACCCCTAATGGGACTGAGTTGAAGTTTTAGCACTAGAAATCCACAATAAATGGGACAAGTGAGCAATGTCAGATTTGTAGCTCAAGGGGAGGCAAAAAACTGGGGCTGGTTGTTTTTCCTTACGTACAGACTTGGGAGCCACATATCCTCCAGGAGCCATCCCCATGCCAGATGAGAGCTCAAAGAGATCGTTGAGTCCACTGACCACTGCTGGGGTGGGAGAAGGGGCAAAGGTGGCTGGCACAGAGGAGGGAATGTAGGTCTGTCCCACCTGGAGGGGTCAAAAAAGAACAGGCACTCATTAACATCACGTGTGAGCACTGCTTATTAAATTAACCATGAACTCAGGCAATATCCTAAATATTTTAAAGCCATTTGCAGCTTTCCCACTGATTTATCAATAGTGCTAAATTATGCATTTGAATTCCAAAGCTCTTGGCAGCTAATCCCTACACTCGGCTGTCACCTCAACCAAGCTTCCATATCATTTTTTATAGCTCCAGCTATCTATTCCCACTGTAGAGGAATCTTTCTTCTCCATATCTCCTTCTCATAAGACAATATGCTTTGTGGATCTACCCTACATAAACCCAGGAAGAGCAAATTGCTTCAAACCTTCCCCCCAGCTACGTCAGTCTTCAGGAATCTGCAAGATTTTGCATATCCAGAGATAGCAAGGGAGTCATGACCGTGTTGTGTACTCCCACCCAAAGCCAGAGCTCTGCATTCTCAGCACTCGGGCCCTAAAGGTTCATTACATGAAGCAGAGTCTGCCAGAGGACAACCTTCCTGCAAAAAGGGCAATCGTTCCCTCCCAGGACCTAAATGAGGGCACCAAAGCTGGAATATTAACCTTTAGGTGCCCGGCTTCAGATGGGACAGTCACACTCAAGTTGCACTCCCAAATTCTCTTCCTAGCAGGATGAATGCTGTGCTGGGATTCCCCAGCCATGAGCCCAGAAACAGGCAGAGTGACCAGGACAGAAGTGCCTGGTGGGTTTTTGCTGGCCCAGGAGGGCGGAGACCTGGCTTTGTAGGTGTGATCACCATGGGGAACAACTTCCCATGTCCTGCTGTGGGCTGCCTGGGTGTACAGGTGTTCTGTGCCACCAGCTCTCCTCCGCCCTCGTGCTGAAGGAAGGAAGGAATGCCAGACTGGAGATTGGCAGGGAAAGGAGGAGAGAGAATGACTGCAGCCATAACAAGGGTCTCTGAAAAGCCCTCCCTCCAGAATTGAGTATGCTTTCCTCACTGAATTACTGGATACAGAGTCCTGGGAAGAGGGACTGGAGGTTTCTAGGGGACACCACTTCTGGCTGTGGGTTGGAAGCACAATCCCTCCTGCCCACTGCATCTCCAAGCCATGTTTCATTTCCTTTCCATGCTTTTCTGGAAGAAGCTGCCATGAGTTTGAAGCCAAGGGTGCTTTAAGAGCAGGTTGAAACTGTCCCATGTCCTGGCAAGAGCTGTAGGCAGGAGGACACCCCCAAAGCACAGGCACAGAGGAGGTGGCCAGTGGCAGCACTGACCACACCTAGTAGGAAAACTCAGAGCAGCTGACCCTGATGTCCAGGCAAAAACCTTACATGGAGTTTGGGAGGAGAAAGCACTGAGTTCAGGCAAGTCTGTGGTGACACTGGGTTAGGGTTACAGACCAGGCTTTGTGAGTAGGGATAAGCATCCTTGGCCTTCCAGCTGCTGAAGCAGTTGCACAAGGATGAGGCAATGCCAGGGTTAACACTGGTGCTCCAACTAAAAGCTCTGAGGAAGAAGAGCTAAGCAGAGAGAGTGAACAGCTCTGGCCATGGCTGCTCTCAGGAAAGCCCAGGCAGCAGCTGGACTCAAATCAACATAGGTATGGACCCGTGTGTCTCAGTTGCGTTTATCCATTTTCAAACATCTTCAGGGCTTTAAAAAGCACCTTCCAGCACACAATGGCTGAGCTTACACTGAAAAACCCTGAGCTTTGAGCAGCTTTGGAAATTGGGAAAAAAATGGAATGGCACTTACTGCCGGGCTTCCTCCAATGCCCCCGCCAAGGTCACTGCCAAGCTGAAAGAGAGAAGGAGAGAGAGGAGAGGAAGACCGAGATCATTTCAGCCAAGTGTCAGCCGGATCGCTCCTGCACAGGACAGATGGAAATGCAGTGCTGGGAAAGCACAGGGAACAGAGGGGCTGCTTGCTGCTGTGGGAGCAGAGCTACCTGGAGAGCTACCCCATGCTTCACTGTGGTTAATAAGAACAAAAATCCATCCCTTCTTGTGCCTGGTGTCTGCACCAGAACCTCCCTTCTTCACGTTCCATGCATTGGTCTTTCCCCTCAGCCCTGCTGCTGCCAGCAGGCCCCCAAGCAGCTCCACAAAACCCAGTGGGGTAACTGTGAAATGGCATAAAAATAAAACTGACAGGAAGGCTCACTTCCTGAAAGCTTTAGTTTTCTAGGGAACAGCTAGGAACCACGGGCAAACACAATGCATCTTGGCTGTGTTCAACACGCAGCTCCTTTCAGCAACGAGCAAGAAAGAGAATGGGATCTGTGCTGCCTCTGACAACAGCTCAGAGAGGGGGCTTTGAAGATGCTCCCCTCCCTCAGACAGGGAAAAAAACAGCTTCATCATCTAATGGGCACTCCAACAGCAAAGAGACCTCACAGTGCACCAGGCTATTTCAGTACCAATTTCTGCCAAGCTGCACAGTCACATCTGAAGTGACCCAAACAGCCCTCCAGAAACACTGAATCCTCTCTGCAGCCCACCTAGAAGCTCTCCCCTCACAATTTCCCTTTATAAAACACCCAGACCACATTTCCAGTGACAAAGTCCATTTTTCAAACCTCCACATCACTCTACACATTCAGGAGAGCTCAGAGATCAGGACAGACTCCAAGGCTTGGCTACAAGCACTGTTTGCAAGTACAACATCACTCCTGTGAACATTTAAAATGCACTTAACAGACAGCCAGGAGGAAACAAGCACAGATCTACAGAGGTTAATTCACTGCAGAGACATCTCCAGGCTTATCTGTGTCCCAGGCTTTTCTTCTGAAGACCAGGGTAATTTTTTTTTTGCCTAGAACGGGGGTTTTTTGAGGTCACATTCAGACAAGGAACATGACCTGACAACATCCACAGAGGATGATGCAGGGGTGAGGTAAGAGCCAGCCCCATCAGGAAAAGGCTGGGCTGGCAGACCAGAACATCACAGCTCACCAGAGATGGTTTTGCTCTTCCATTTGATTAGGGTTTGGGGAGTCAGTTTGGAGTTAGTTTGCTTTTAAAAAAAAGCATGTGACAAACTGGGTCAACAAAGGCTCTGGATATGCTGCTCAAATAAGTGCTGGTGTGTCAGGATACTGAATAAATGCACCATATAGCTGAAGCAAAAGCTTCCAGGATTGCCTATGCTTAGAGCCAAAAAGGCTCTGACCTTTTCCCTCTGCACAAAAAACTTGGAAATTAACTTTGCTCTGATCCCCTCCAGCCTGTTCCCTGAGAGATCTCCCAGCAAATGTGTTTTATGCTGGTCAAGAGATACCATAAAGCTTCATACCTCTCTCCATCAGAGCACAGATAAAAAGGATAAATTGCCCTGAGAAAAGCAGCAAAGGTGTAAGACAGTGACTTACCAGAAGATAACTAGCCTCCATAAAACCTGTAAAATGTGACAAATCCCTGTGCTTCCCTGGATCTCTCTCCTATTCCCAGGCATCTCTCCCTCCCCTAGTCCTCACAGGAGCAACATTAACCACTCTAAGTAGGTGTTAGGAAAGAACAAATCACACACAATTTTCTTTTTGTTAAGAGGCCTTAAGAGCTTTTTTTCCTGTGTGGGACTCAGTTTATCCCTACTTGAGGCCATGGTAGAAGCTGAGGAGATTCTTCATCTTTTTCAACAGCCACCTCCTCCCACAGCAGCCCAGGCTCTGGCTGTCCAGTTTTGCTTAGCTGACTTCAGAAATAACAGATAAAAGTGAGTGATTCCAAAGTCAAAAGAAGGCTCAGTCAGAGACCAAAGGAAGCCAGACAGAGGATGCAAATCCAATTAATATCGAGCTTATAAAATAAGGCTTATTACACTGTCAAGTCTCCCCCAGTGAAACAGCCTGACAGAGCAGAGTTTTGTTCTATTGACTGCTCTCTAAGCCAAGCCACGGTTTAGATTAATATATCACATCATTTACATCTTGTTACTGGCTCACCGAGGAGTAATAAATGCAACTATTACACCTCATCCCTATTCATAGTCTTGCATGCAGATGAACTTCAAGCTTTATACTGACAGGCAGCGAAGTCTGGGGGAAAAGAAAGAATCCAGTTCATTCCCAGGTATTATTGTATGCACAGAGGATTTCTGGTTCTGTTGTCTGCAGCAGCAGAAAGGCTGGTTTATCAAGCAGCAAGCATTTTACAAAGGGTATTATGGAAATGACTGAATAATTCTGCATAATCAAGCCAGATGTTAACTATTCTACCATTTCCTACTACACTCATCAGGAAGAGCTGCAGGGTAGGAACCCAACCTCGAAGCAGCTCGTACGCTGATGTTGGCTGCAAGGGACAGGGAATGACATATTGGGGTTCCCTGAGCTAGCCACAAGTCTTCCATTTTCCCTAAATGTCAGGCCTTGGGGGAGAAAAGTAGAATATGGATTTATTGCTTTAGTTAAGACTCCAGTTCTCATAAAAAGGAGAAAAAAACCTTGACTGGCTCAGAGAATTTACCAGGAGCCCCCGTGTGTCTTCAGATTGGATCCAACATCTCTTTTCCATGGCAGGAAGCTGTGAGCTGCTGCAGCCCCTCTTTAGTGGCTGGAGAGCTCTGCAGAGCCCAGCCTGAGCCTCTCCTGGCTCCTGTGCTCGGGCCCAAGCACTGCAGATGTGCTCCAGAGCTGCAGAGCCAAAGAGCTGCAGCTCCTCCAGGTCCCTACAGGCAGAGCTGGCTCTGCCCTGACGGAAGAGAGAAGTGATAGCATTTCTACTGCACCAGAAGTTACAGGGGGAAGTTAATAAAGAACTGATCAATTCCACATCAGTTCTGGGCTCCACTTCCCATTGCAGCAGCACAAAGTCTCTTTTTCTGTTTTTCTTCCCTGTCACCCTCCCATGGCCCCGATGCTTTCCCCACTCAGGAACGGCAGGTCTGGTTCTCCTCCTGTGGGATGCCAAATCATAACTTTATTCCAAACTCAGAGTGACGGAAGAGACTGTAACAGTGTGAATAAGAGGGAAGGAGGAAGACAGAGGGAACAGGAACCAATTACCCATGGAGTGTCCTCTCCCATCTGGAGTGACAGGCAGAGTGCAGAAGGAAGGAAACAGATATTAGTCAGGCGTGAAGTGCTGCTGAAGCAATTCCCCAGGACTGGCAGCTCTGGTTAACCACTTCCATTTGTCTACTGGGCAGACAGACACTCCTGCCAGGAGGACAACCTGGATCTGCCTTACAGGAGAGCAGAAACAGCCCCACAGAGGAGAGGACCACGTTAATACAGCTGCCAGCCCCACTAGCTGTGAAGGTGTGGTGGACAAGGGCTGGCTCTTGATGCTCCTAGGGGGTTCAAGGCACTGCAAAACCCTGATCCTGATCCTAAAGTTGGCAGCTTTGTCTCCTGCTGAAGGGCACAAAGCCTCTGCTTCAGGATGAAGAGCTGCCAGCTTCAGGAGATGAGCAGAGGATGGACAGGAAGTCTCAACCCCCAGAGGCATCAAAGTTCTTCAAAGAGGAATTCTCTTTATTCCCTCCAAACCTATCCTGCCATAACAGCACCCAAGCAGCCACACGGGTTTAAAGCAGAGGCTGTATCAATAAAAGCAGTGCCAGCACCTTCTCCCAAACTGCATCAAGCACCTTCACTTTGCACAAGTTGGCTTGGACGGTGCCGCAGCTGCTCTGCAGTTGGAGAGCCTCTGCCCTGCAATCCCAGCCCAGTGGAAGCAGTTATGCTGACTTATGAAGTGTAGCAGTGCTGGAGTTACTGCATTAGGAGGGTTTATTTGCATCTTAAGAGCAGCTTGTAATGAAGTGACTCTGCTGAAGTGTTCATGTGATCCTGAGGGGCTACAATCACTTCTGCAAAATGACGTGAGGCTTTTGGAGCACCAAAAAATAACAGGGAGGGTGGAGCCAGGGACAGAAGCTTCAACAACCACTGCTCAGCAACTGCCTTGCCTTGTGCCCACAGCATCATCAGGGCTTCCAGGGCAGCTGTGCATTTCCTGGACCACAATTCATGGCTTAACAGGGGACAATTGCCTTCTCACTGCCTCACACCACAAAGCAGGAGCCAAACACCAGCTCGAGGTGCTGCCTGCACTCAGTAAGAGAGCAGCAAGGAACACAAGGCATCTACCTAACAGGAATGGGGTGAGATGCTGAGGGCAGGGCTGCTGGCAGCCCCCTTGGTGCAGGCTAACCCTGTGAGAGAGCCCTGAGCTGCAGGACAGACAATGCCTGGGCTGCAGGAATCCCACTGCAGACACCACCGTGGCTCACACAGAGGCAGTTCAGTGCCTTGTCTGCTGCCTGTTTTGTGTTGTTTGGACACCAAGCCAGGATGGCAGAGCACAAGGGCTGCTCTCCAAACCAGGGACAGCTGTGTCAAAGCTGCTGGAGGACAGGTCACACTGCCAATAGCACGGTCACCAGTTCCACTGCACTTGCTCCTAATGCTTTGCCCTGCTGAGAGACTTCCATCAGCAACCAAAACTGAATCCTATCCAATTTCATTGTCCCAAGTGTAAAAAGCAAGCTGCTCACAAAGCTCTAGCAGTCCTATGACTGCTACAACAGCTTTGAATGAGATATGAATGAGTGACCCACCAAAATAGCTCCTTTGCCACACCAGCCCTGCCCCAGCGATGGATTTGTGTCCTTTGTCAGAAATCTTAACAGATTCCTTTATATAGCTCATCAAACCTCCACAGCCCAGATGAAAGGAGTCACTCAGCTCCTTGTCAAAGCACTCTGGGAAAGGATCATCACAGCCACTGCACAAATGGATGCTGGGGCTGACCTGGCACAGCCACTCTCACACCGCAGTGTCAGGAAAAGGGAAATGAAGTAACTTTCTCCTAAGATTGTACACAGCAAGTCACTTGCAGAGCCAGGAGAGGAATGTGGCACCCCAGGGCAGACTGAAGGTCACTTTGGGGCTTTTTTATAAAACACTGCTGAGTCCCTAATCAACTCCAGCACTCCAGGGTGTTGTCCATTGAGGCCAGACTTTGAATTCTCCACTTGAAAGCAGTCAGACAGGGAGGGAGGGACACCAGCAGCCCTCGCTCACAGCCTTGTGGATGAGACAGGCACTCCAGACTGCTGGAACAGGGGTTTCCTCCCAGGCTGCTGAGCCTGTGGTGCCTGGAGCTCAGGGTGAGCTGGTGCTCAGCTCCCACCCTCCATCCCACTGCAGTGATGGGACACAACCCTGAATCATTTGGAACAGACTCTTGGGGTCTTACCCCCCTAAATCCAGCCAGATTACACAGAGGGGCACAGCCCCACCTGTGACAGCCCAAACCAGTCCAAGCATTACAGAAAACTGTGGATATTCAGTGTTTATCAAATAGCTTTTCAGTTTAGGACATAAATCAACCTGACCAGCTGCCAGTCTCGAATCAATAATATTCTTGTAGATGAGTGGCTAGAACATTAAATAAAATCCTTACATAACAGACAATCCAAGCCTGTCAATTCCTGCAGATTTACTGCTCTGCCCCTGGGTTTCAAGCCAGCCTTCCTGGCTCCTGGCCACAGTGCCCTGTTCCCAGACAATGCAGGGGCTCCCAGGAAGCACAGGGTGCCCACAGAGCTCTCAAGCTCTGTGGATTTGCAGAACAAATGAACACACAGAAAGGTTTAAAGGCAAAAATGTCATGTCAGCACAGACAGATACCCTGCAAAGCACTGCACCATTGCACAGGAGTTGGGAGAGTGACTGTAACCTGCATGAAATTCAGCCACTTGAGGGGAAAAAGCACCAAACTCCAGCTCTTGGGATGAACAGCTCTGCACCCAGCAATCTGCTCTCCCACATGTTTTATTTCTCCCCCATTAGTGACTGCTATGGCTACTTTACCCTGTGGAGCTGGAGATCCCAAGTAGTTTTGTAAAGTGGGGTTAGTCACCATTTTATAGAAAAAGAAAATTGAGCAGAGAAGAACAAGATCTGCCCATGGTGGCAAACAAGGGCACAACCTGTTCCCTAGAAAAAAAGCTCTCCAGAAGTCCTACAGCAAGTCTGCTCTGCTTATAAGCAATGCTCCTGTACCAAAGGTCCTTTTTCTCCTCTTTTTAATTGTTAACACGTGCTCAGCATCTGTGCATGCATGTTACATTTAATGCCAATTACAGAACTCACTGTGGAGATAAAATAAGATTTACTCACTAAAGAAATTAACCTAGCAAGCAGCTGGAGTCTCACTTGTCATGGACATAAATATCTGGCAGTGCTGAGGACAATTCAAATGAACAATATTAATTTGGTGTTTGTGCAGCTTTACACCATTCAGTCTCGATTTTAATGCCTGGAAGAAAAAGAAAAGCCCACAGTTTAAGGAATGGAAATAAAATGACATTTTCCATGGAAGTTAATGCTGCTGTTGGTCTTTCTGGGTCAGTCCCACTGGGACTTTCACTACAAGAACATCCCTCTGAAGAGACAGCCCCTCCAAAGACAAGGGGGCAGAAGAGGGGATCAGCAGATGACACTGAGTAGGTGTGACAAACTGGCTGAGGTGCTGCCAGCAGCCTCTTGCAGACCTCCAGCTGCCTTTGAGGCACTCACAGGACTGAGGCGATGTCACCTCACCATCACAGTGTGTCAGTCTGCCCAACAAAGCAGGGGAAGAAATGTATTTAAAAAAAAACAACCTTAAGGAGTAACAAAAAAGGGAAATTTCAAAGCAGAACAATTCAGGTATTGCTGGCCCCCAGGTGTCTTTGATCCCTGGATAAAGGTGAAGATCTCAGCCCTTCTTCAAGGGGCACACTGGGATGTGTCTCAGCTCCTTCCCACCCACAGAAATCAGGCCTGTGGGATCTGCAGTTTGAGAGTGATTTTGGCATGGCACAAATGTGGTTTAATATTAGCCTGAGATGCAAATGCCAATCCTCTTGGCAAACCCTGCAGCCCAGGGCACTTCCCAGCAATTTGGGTAATACCAGGTTAGGGTTAACCCAGCTGGAGACTTGTTAAACACATGCCCACAGCAACAAACAAACACCCAGATCACATTCACTCACTAATTAAGCTTATTATCCTAGGCTCATTTAGGTTGCAAAAGACCTCCACAGCATTCCACCAGCACTGCCAAGGCCACCACTAAACCATGTCCCCAAGTGCCACATCTACACGATTTTTAAGTGACCCCAGCACTGCCCTAATGCCCATTCCAGTGCCTGAAAACCCTTTTGGTGAAGACAGATTTCCCAATATTCAATTTAAACCTCCCTTGGCTCAAGTAGAGGCCATTCCCTCTTATCCTGTCACTTGTTACCTGAGAAAAGAGACTGACCAAGAGAAGGAAAAGCTGGAGCTTTGATGCAACAGCCCTCCACTAGAAAGCATCCACCTTCAAAAACCACACCAGGATTCAGATTTTTTTTAGTGCTTCCCCATCTACTCAGCTGAGAGAGCACTGGCCATGCAGCCCCAGGCACAGCTACTCCCCATCCAGACAGGATCATTTTGTCAGATCACACTCCATAACCCCACGGATGAGCTTAAGGCTTGAGAAAAATATTAAGTAAAAGCCTGCTACCATTTCAACTAACAGCTCCACTGTCAGAGCAGGTCACTAAATTAAGCCCATTAACGCCAGCTGTGAGACAGCTCTTCTCCCAAAACCAAGTTTTACTTCTACTGTGTCCATTTATTTGTGTGACACTAATGAGGAACAAAGGGTTACTGTGAGAGGCCTGGGAGGCAGCAGAGAGGAATTTATGTGCAAACCATGCTGTGGTACCCCAGGCAGCACCCCCTTCATTCCTTAATTCCCAGGTTTTAGAGGCACAGCTGGCAGGGCAGGGAAAGGCTGCAGAGCTCACTGCTCTGCTCTCACTGCCTGCTTTCCCAGCAAGTCCAGCCTGACCATTTTGCTCATTCCCAGCAAGAGCAGTGTCCCTGCTAACCAAACACCTGTGGTTAGAGTGCAGAGCCTACAGCACCTCTGCCCTCTGAGAGGGCCAGTGCCATTAAGGGTTAAATTGTTCCCAGCTCATTAGGTCGTGAAGCACTGGAGCTGGAAATGTGTTTAACATTTGCTTCAGTAAGATTATGGTGGTTTAAAAAAATATGTATTTGACTAATAAGGATTTGTTGAATTGGAGGATTGGTTCATCCAGCTGCCTCCTACCTCTGTTATTCAGAGCCTGACTCAGAACTGAAAGTGCCCCTGAACCAAGCAGAGATAACCCAGCCCAACCCATCACAAACCCAACCTCAAGCAAGACAAACCCACTCCAAGTCTGAGAAACACCCAACTACGTCCCCTGGAGCAGTCTTGCTTGATTTACATGGTGCAAATACACCTGTGGGGGAGCCAGCAGGGAGCTGGGCATGTGTGTGCTGTGCTCCCAGGCTGACCCTTACAGCCAGCACTCCTCACTGCCTCAAAGCACAGCACTGACCTCTGCCCTGCTGCTGGCTCCCTGCTAAGTGATTTTCTCACTGCAGCTCACGCCCAGCTCCCTCCCCAGAGCAGAGGGGAAGTGTGATTGCTCCCACTGGAGCCTGATCCTGCTAGTGCCAGGGCAGGTGCCTGGTGAGCAGCTCTGGCACAGGGAGGAGTGCACAGAGAGCTCCCTCTTGACCTCACTGCAATTAAAATGTCACTGATATTAAACCACGGCATGCTCTGGAGAATACACAAACGGGAAGACACAGGGTTACAGCCTGAGAGCTTCAGCACTGAAATTCAGGAGGGCTGGGAACTGGGTGGAATAAATGCCTTCTTGAAAGGGAGCCTGATTCAAATAGAAAGCAGTGAAACACTTTCACATCCTTAAAGCAACTTTTTGGTTTTCTTCTACAGACAGAAAAAGCACAGAACAAATAGATCCACTGACCATGGGGATTCTACAGCATGCAGCAACATTCACAGTAGAGCAGGAAAAGCCTGCTGAAAGTTGGTACAATAACTCTGCTTAAATCCTCCTGGAGTTTCAGGACGCAGCACTGGGAGCTCAGTTCACTGAGCATTAAAAGCACAAATGATCAAGGCTTTGCAGAGATAAGCACAGCTCCAATTATCTCCCATCAGCTAACGAGGATGTGCTCCTTACCAAGCTGTCCAGGCCTCCTCCCAGCAGGTCCACAGCACCCATCTGCATGGTGGTCACTTGGGGCACATTCACAGGTGGCCCCAGGTCCAGGTTGAGAAGGTCCCCCAGGAGGTCACCCTGGGATGGAATGACCTGTGGCTGCTCCAGGTTTGTGGTGGTGGTGGTGCCCACAGGGCTGTCACCAGCATCAGTGCTGTGGGGAGAGAACAAGAAGCAGAAAAGACAAATATCAGTCACCTCTGGTCTCCAGTTCAGGCTCCCAGCATGGGGAAACACAGCAAGAGGTGGCTCTTGCTGAAGCCAGGCACAAGGTGGTGCCAGCAGCTGCTGTGGCCACTGTCCTGCACCAGGCAGGGCTATGGCAGGGGCTCTTCACCACTTTGAGCACACAGATTTTCCCTGCGTTGGATGTGGTTTTCAGCCCAGCAAAGGGAATCTTGCAAGGGGTGAACCCTGCCCACCCTGAGAATCAGAGAACCCCTCCAAAACAGAGAGCTGTGGGCATCGCATGGGCTACAGAACTAAAAAGAAGCATTTCCTACTTAGAATAAACCTACAGAGATGATTTTCAGCCCATTGGGCCTGAGAATGACATGAAAACACAGGGAAAAATAAATAATCCAGATTTTCTCAGAGATCTAACACTGATAAAACCCTTGAGCCCTTACTCTAACCAGTGCAAACTCTAGCACTTCCCTCAGATCTAGATTAATCACCTTCTCCTGACCAGCAGCAAGGTCCATCAGTCTTTCCTAATTGAAAAACTCAATCTAAAATTGATTCCTCCCTTCTATCAATAATTTCCTTTCCTCTGAGTTAGCAGGCATGCTAATTACTAGTCTAGAAACACTCATTATATAGCTTCCAAAATTTATCATCATATGCAGTCTGGCTACCTTTTATGTCTTTTATATCCACTTGTCGCAGAATTTGATAACAAGGAGAGGGTAAAAAATAACTGTAGCTCCTGGAGAACTCACTACAATGTATTTATTCTTTAAATCCAGAGATGATCATATTTTAGATAATTAAAATCTATTTTATATCCTGTTTCCAGCAGGAACTGATAAAATGATTTTTAGCTCACGTTACTGCAGCCAGTACAAGTGCCCACAATTGCTCTGGGAATTACTGTCCTGACAAGGTGTTTAACACTGGGGCTGTTCTGCAAGCACTGCAGCTTCTGATTCTGAGCAGCCAAAATTCTCTTATCCTCATTCAGCTATTGAGGGGAAAGATTCAGTACAGAGTATAAGCTGCTCCCAACGCCAGTGCCAGGAGGAAAAGATGGAGCATAAGGAATGCAGAATGAATTAGTTACCAGGCAGCAGCAGGAAGGCTTGAAAGCTTCTTTGCACTAAAAGCTTCAGAGCCCCAATAGCACTAATATTAGCTGTCCTTTCTGCTGCTGCCTTCAGCAGGGAGAGTGCTGAGTGTGCTGAAGTGCTCACTGAAGCATTCCTGAGGAGAGGTGGTGACTGTGATCCACTCCCACCCCCAGGCTGGGAACAGGAACAGCCTCTCTGAGAGAGGCACATCACAAACCACAGCTCCTTCCCAGGATATAATCCCTCCAACACTCCACCCCTTCAACACTTACTCATCCTTCTCCTGATGGAGACACAGAAGTCCCTCTGAGTCTTGTGTAACTGCTGCTGCCCCAAAGCCCAACAAGAATAAGGACAAAGCTCAGTTGGTTTGTTTGAAAAAAAGCAAAAGCCCAGACTTCCAATTGTAAAGAATCTCTTTAAGGAGATTCCTATAAACAACTTTGCATTTTCTTTGAAAGGAAAGCAATTCATAAAGAATATATGGGTTTAAAAGGGCAAAAAGACTTGATACAAGCTGTCCCCTTTACAGTCTTGGGTTTGGCCATGGGAATTGGAGATTTGGCCCTGTGAGTTCAGCCTCCAGCAGTTCCCAGATGTTGCAGTCACAAGGGATGCACAGCCTGAACCAGAATCAAAAATCTTCTGCAGCCACCTGTGAAACAGGGAAATAGAGACTCCTGCCCAAGTCTAATCAGACTGGCTTCTCCCAGGAGCCCTGTTAACATCTTCCCAAATTTCCCAGCTGAATTATGGCAGAGCAGGGGTGGTGGGAGCCACCACAGGAGGAAACACTGCCAAGCTCAGATTTCTCCCCACCCTCAGGATACATCTGCAGCTCTGTGACACTTGGGCTTGCTGGAGAGGCAGGAACATTTCACCATCTGTGAGCTGTTCAATGGGTCTTCCCATCAGCTGAGAGCTGCAAGAAACCTGCCCTACAGTGCTCTGAATGGAAAATTAATGAATCAAAATGCCATGGAGGGTGTTCTGCCAACCAGAACTGCTCCTGGGTTTACACCCAGGGAAGCACCCCTCAAGGCAGTGCTGTCTCGACCCTCTTAAACCACATTCAGTGTGGACATCTCCCCATTCCCATCAGTCTCTACCACAAGGATCAGCCTCCAGAATGGTCACTGAAGTGCAGAAAATCACCTCATCTCACTGTTTGGACTTATATTTCACTGGGCATGCTTAACTTGCCTTAAACTGATGCAGAAAACCCCAATATTGGGGTCTCTTGAGGTGAGCTCCCATAAGAGAAGCCTGGTGTGCCATTAACTAACCCCACCCATTTTTAAATTTATCACTGCATCAGCACAATCAGTGTGCAGCACGCTCTGCTGAGCATCCCTCAAACCTTCCCCCAGCTTGCACTGCTGACTGAGGCCTGGGGGTTTGTTCTCTGAGGTTTTCTGAAGCAATGGTTCTGCCAAAATCAGAAAATATTTAAGGTCAGCAGACTGAGCATGAGCAACGAGAGTCCAGCACAGAGATGCTACATGCAAGAAGATAATAAACTGCTCCTTCAAAAAGCTGAATTCTCTGAGCTAAATCCCCTAAAATGCTATTTGCTGTAGTGACCTGGAACAACAGTGTACAGGAAGGCTGGTAACACCAAAAACCAGCTCATTTTGAGACAAAGCTTTGATTAGGAGAGGTAGGAAAGTAGCCACTGCTTTTCCTGCCCAACTGGTACATTTGTACTTGCTGATTCTAGGTCAGTGCAGCCAGACTTGATTTCAGGCAGGGAGAAAACAACTCAGCTTCCCAAAGCCAGCCACCACAGAAATAGCTTTAGTTGCTAAGAATAGCAGAGAAGTGGTGTCAGAAAATAGAAAAGAAGCAGCATCACACACTGATTTATCAGTGCAACAGCAAAAAATAGCACTCCAAATGTCACTTTGGGAATATTATTAAGAGGTAAGCCTGGCTACTCTGCCTCTTGCTGCAAAATACACTCATTTTTGTAATTAATACCATTAGTGCAAACAGCAAACTGTTCACCTGAATGAGGGACCACAGGAACAGGCCCAGCAGCACCACGGCCCCAGCTGGGACTGAGGCACTGCCTGCTCTTGCAGAACTAATCTGCTGCCAGAACTGTGATCCCAGGGAGGCACTGAAGCACCAGGCAGTGAGCCAAAGCATTTCCCCCACCTCACAAAGGTCAGACAGACCATGGCAGTCTACCCATCTTTTTTTGAGCCCTAACAGTGATGGGGCTGAGGTGGCTTTTGCACTTCCCTTGCTTTACAGGCACCAAGTGGGAAAGGGAGTTTTATCAATCCTTCTCATGCTGCAGCAGTGAAAGATCCCTGTAATTCCTGTTCCAGGAAAGTGATGCTGCATTCCAGGAGACAGGCTCATAAAGCTGAGCTGTTGCTGAAGCAAAGCTCCTACAAAATCTTCTTCTGAAAGATGCCTGCTCTCACTCTAGTCCTCCTTGCACCAGTCATCCAAAGCTTCTGCTTTTCTACTCAAATTCATGTCAAGAGCATCTATAATTAATGTCTTCTCAAAAAATATCCCAGCTTCTCCTCACACAGGAACTTTGATATTTACTGTTTCTTCTGACCCAGGAACTTTGACACTCCATAGCCAAGATTACATTCTGCAATGAAACTACTTGCAAACTATCAACAAAATCCCTCTAGGATCTTCTAAAAGATCTTGGCATCTTTTGGACTGTTTGCTAGAAAGAAACAACCAAGCCATGATCCCCAGGCTGCCTGAGCTCACCTCCCATGGTGGATTGGCAGGTGCTTGCGGTGGATGCCGTGGCTGCCCTCCACGAAAGCGTTGGGTGGTTTGTGGTACACAGAAGCCAGAGACCCAATGTGGCAGATCAGCTCATCCAGCAGGGTTGGCTCAATCAGATCAGTCTCCTCAGAAATCAGTGGCTTTTCTGAGAGCACCACTTCCTTGGCAGTCACCGGATCCGTGGAAAGAAGGCGCCAGTAGATGTAGCCACGATCCCGCAGGTCTGGGTTGTCAGAATCCTGAGACAGAGCAATGCATCACCCACAGGTCTCAAGTCAACTAATGCCTGTAATCACTTTATTCTTCTGGATTAAAAACCCCCAACCAGCCAGCAGCCACAGCCACCAAATTCAAAATGATGTTACAAACTGCTTGTTGAGATGAACATCTTAAAATTAAAAATGAGAACCAAAGTATTAATGCCTGGCTTCCTGCTCAGCCGGTCAGGGAGGAGAAATCCCAGGATTTACACCCCACAACTCCTTCCAAACTTTCCTGCCACTAAGTGTTAGGAGAAATCCAGAGAAAAGAGCACGTGTGGCAAAGACTGGTGCACGCTAAGAGCAGACACACAACACTGCATAATGATCCAAGATTCCTGGAAACATGACTTACCCAAGGCACTGCTGGACAAAAAAGATGCTGCAGAGCCACATCTTAATAAGCCATATTCTTTATGGCAAAAGAGATCTTAATTTATCCTGCCTTTTAGTTATCTAATGAAGTATGGAGAGATGCTAATGATACACACTTAGGGTACTTCATCAGTTCTCCAGCTGTCAATAATACCCTTGTTTTATTGCAGATACTTTTGCCTCTGCATGAAGTGCTAATTATTTCTCTCGTCTTTGAGCAGCTCTGCCCAGAGCAGCAAAGTGAGTGGGGATGGTTTGCTGATAATATTCTAGGGAGAGGGAGGTGCTGTGGTTTTATGTTGTAGTGAACTGTTCACAGAAACAAGAGCTCAGATTTTTAATCTTCATATCAGCAGAATAGCAGGAGAAACGCTAGAGGTTTTTTTCCCCCTGATAAAATTCCAGCAAAATATTGTACACCTCACTAGCCTTTCTCTTGGCATTTCTTTTTCTCTTCTGTGCTCTCATTGCTGCCCTGTTAGAATCTGCATCTGCCATCTGCCTCAAGACATTCTCAAACCTCTTCTTGGAATGAGACTGAGCTCAGCTCATTTTGCTTGTAAGGACCTAAATTAATCTCTCTGTTGTCTCACACATTATCTCTGCAGAGCTGGTTTTGTTTGATGGTGGAATTGTGGACTCTTCACACTTTAACAATCCCTCCTAGACTCTGCACTCAGGATCAGGCAGGGTTTCTGCAAGGGCACACATGAAAGGCTACACTCTCCTACTTGCAGGCACTACAGATTCAAGGCTGACTGTTTTCTTCTCACAGCCAAACACCACACTGGAAACTGGTAAACCTACTGAAACAAGAGGCTCAAGTCTCTCCCAGTTTCTCTCCCAATTGTCCCCTCTCCAGGGTCTGCATGCACACCTGTGGAGCAACACAATGAAGCCTGGCTAGCTCAGCTCCCCACCCATGCATCAGCAATGGGGATGCAGAGGTCTGAGACCTCAATTCCTGCGTTGCTGCCAGCCCCAGCTGCTCCACTGGTATTTTTACCAGAGCTGGCTGGATGAAGCTGCCTCCTGCTACAACCACACCTGCAGTCTGCTGTGCAGACAAGCCCTGAGACACTCAAAGTGCAACAATACCTGAGCTGGGGGAAGAAACACACGTGTAATTACTCTCCCACTCAAGTGAAAAACACCACCTCTACCTAGAAATCAGACCTTGAAGCATAAGGTTTTTCAATGTTTTACAGCCAGTTATCCTACGTTGACTTATTATTCATATAAAATACAAAAAGCCAGACTGAATCAACATTTATGACAAACAGAGAAACAAACCCAGACGCCTGTTATATTCTGAAGGTGCCATTAAATGTTTTGTGAGTCAGCACAGTGGGTTTTAGCACTTGGTACCTTTCTTCTGTTGGCTCAGGAAAATGATACAGCCTGCCCTTGGCCCACTCCTCTCTGAAGAGCAGCTCAGACCCTGCCTAACAGTAGGTTTTGAAGCAAGAAAAGGTCATGGGTTTGTTGCTGCTGACCAATGCAACCCCCAAAGGAATGAATAAAAGTTTTAAGTGCAGCAAATCCACAGCCATTATTTCTTGCAGCAAAGAGGATCAAAAAGGCCAGCTGATGATTGACTCCAGGTTTTCTGCTCAGAAACAATCACAGCCCATTCAGCTGGCAGACTATTTTTATCACTTGACACAGCAGGTCTGGAGAGGAGCTGTTTTTTTGGGCACTTTACCCCAGTCATTGCAGCCAAGGAGTGTAGGAAGATCAGCTGAGCTCTCCCCCACCCCTGCCACCAGGACATCACCTCTGTCCTCTAGAACTACAGCAGTTGTGTCTGCCAGCTCAAACCCAGCCTTGCCTGCAGTGATCTGAGCTCATAACTCAGCATCTCATGCATAATGAATCCATGATCTTAACCCACTGCTACAGCCTCCAGCAAAGCTGCCACATTGGCTGACAGCATGCAAGTACAAAGGCAAAAACCCCAAAACTCAGTTCTTTGTTTTTCATAGCACTGCTTAAACTTCGCTGTTCTCAGAACAAAGTCTTTGCCAGGCTCTTTGCCTCTGTTATAGCTCCAGATGTTTCACTGCAAGCTACCTTCAAGGAGAAAGAATTTTGGTTTCTTGATAATTCTACACTGTCCCTAATTTTCCATTTAGTGAGTGAATGGGGAAGGAATTCAGATAAAGTAAGAGCTAAGAAGGAGAAAGCAGATTCCAGATGGTGACAGGCACAGAGCAGCTTTTAAATAGAATCCCTTTGGGAGAGAAGGAACACCCTTGAATCTGATCCACTGCAAAGCTCCCTAGCCTGACAGATGGGAGACATCACACAGCAGGCCAGCAGAGTGTCTGCAGGGATCTGGGTCACTGGATACCTTGGCTTACCTGTGTGGCCAGGCTGAGGACCTGCTGGACCAGCTCCTGTGTCTCAGAAGGCTTTTTCAAGAACAGCTTCACTATTGCAGTCAGGAGGGTGAGCTGCACCTAAGAGAGAGGGACACAGGAGGGATTAGAAATTCCTTTACTGATATGAAGCATGGCTCCTGTTTCCTCACAGCATTACACCATTCTTTGCCAGTGAAACCCAGAATAATGAGATTCAAACCCTTGCCTGTTGCAAAACACTTTCACAGAGAAGTCCCTGAGCAGCAGGCTGAGGTTTGTGTCATAGCCCATCACTGTCTAAGTTCTGGTCCCCAGTACAGCCATGCCCCCAAGAAATATGCAACCTCTGGAATCCCTTCTTGTCCTTCCAAGATAGGAATTTTTGGAGACACAGACAACAAAGCAAAACTGCAGATTCCCAAGAGTTTTATTTTAGCCCAATATTGAAGCTTTTATTGACAGGTGTTGTCTGACCACTGCAATAACATTTCGTGTCCATCCCATAAATACACTGCATGAAACACTACAGATAAAATGCACACTGCAAATTTTACCTGAGTGCTTTCATCATGGAAACCCTCCAGGAAACTCTCCAGCAGCTCATCTGCATTGTCAATTCTTTCAGCATATTCACCCACTATCCAGATCATGGCAGCTCTGGCATCTGGCTCATCCAGGGAATCCAGGTTCTCACACAGAGTGGCAATGATGCTCTCATACCTGGTTTGTCAGAGTACAGGTGGATTACTGGGGTGAACTGGACTTGTTTCACTCCATTTCTGCCCACATCATTCTGCAGAGAATTCTGCTCTGAAGTCATGTCTTGTGTTTCTACACAACAAGCAGCATTTTCATTCAACTATTTTTTCCCTCCCAAAGCTGAGCACTGAGCTCTCACAGGGTTACTGCAGTTTAATCCATCAGCAAGACCACCCAGATGTGGAGTTCAAGATAAAGGTGCCTTCTGCTCTGTCTGCTAATGGGAATATTTGATCCAGCAGTTCAAACCAGAATCAGATCCTGCAGCCTTGCTGGAGGCTCCAGCCTGGTAACTCTAAACTGGGTATTGCACTCCCCCCCAAGGCTTTATTGTAAACCAGACAATATCCCACACTAATTTAGCTTCTCTATTCCCATGTGTGGGTAGCTCCACAAGCAGGGAATTTCTGAGACTGACAGCAGAAATTGCCAGGGAAGAGTGCAGATGTCCCATATTATTTTTTAGGTGATCATGAAGTCTCTGCTGAAAAACATTGCTGCAGTTCTGTGGCTGAGGAGACAAAATCTTACTGCAGAACCAAGAGAAGCTGAGTTCTGCCCAAGCCAGAAGGAACACTTGGTGGGAAAAGCCAGCAGTGCTTTGCTCAGCACAACCTGACTGGATCTCAGACCCTGGGAGCTGTGAACTTTCACAGCCCTGTATGAGGAGACTTGCTCACTTCATGGATTTCTAGAGGGGATTAAAACCAGAATAGCCTGATGCTGTAAAATTTGGCCAAATTTTCCTTCTGGCATCCCCTGCAAGAGCTTTACTGGCTTTTGATCCAGCCTTCAGTACAGAGTGGTGGGGAAGGAAAACCATTCAATTCAAATTTATAACAAGCCAGGCTGACACCTCACCTAGAGCCTCCTACCAAACTAGGAGTGGGATCCCTGCTTCCACCTTTGCTTCAGAGCCCTGCTGAGCTGAGATCTGCTCTATTCTGATCACGGCAGCCAAGTGCTTCCAGAAAACCCTGAGGTTTCCACCTACTTGTTGGGGTACTTGCGGAAGATGTCCCTGATGACCACGATGGCCTCCTGCACCACGTAGTTGACCTTGGTCTGGATGAGGTCCAGCAGTGTGCTCACACAGCGCTCTGCAGATTGCTGGAGACAGCAGAAAAACACAATTTAAAAAGCTGAAGAAACACTCCAGCTCCCACAGCACTCGCTGAGGAACATGGTATGTGCATGAGAAAAGGCCCAGAGGACAAGAGCTACAAACTCTGTCCAGAAATGAACGACAGGGTAACAAAAGGTTGTTACAGTGGGGACACCAGCTGGCTCCAGCTCCTCTAGAAAGTAAGAGAAGCAACTGTGCCAGTAGAAAGTTGGGTCACCGCACGAGAGAGCTTGGGAACATCACCTACACTGCTATTTGTACCACTCTGGGGCTGGTACAAGCCACTGAATGAGCTCTCTGATTCCCATGCCAGACAATCAGAGCTGGGAAAGCTCTGATAGGGACTGCAGGAAAGTTTCTAGCAAAGCCAGAAGGCAGAGAAAACAGTGTTGTCAAAACCAGCAGCAAAAAGCAGCTCCCAGCAGCAACACGTTCAGCATTTTTGGGGTGAGGTCACTAACAACATGTGAAATGCACAGCTAAAAATAGAAATTCAGCTGCTCCTAATGCAGCTTTCAATTAATTAGTTCAATTCACAGGCACTGCAAGATAACAAGGACTGGACACTGTCATGCTCCAGGAACCAGGAGTGGAGTTAGAGGCAGATAATTCAGGGAGGTCTATTCCCAAACAGCACAGTGAGACAGGACATCACAGGAGCAACCAACTCCAGCAGCAGATCTCAAATAAGGGCAGTGATTTGGTTATTAGCAGAGCACACATGAAGCCTCATTACACAGCTGGTGATTAATGTGAGAAGCAGACTGCTCCCAACACTGCCTTTGGAACACTCATAAAGAATTCAGGCTGGAGACAAACACTGTGGGGCACAAACAACAGCAATGTAGGTGGATTTTTCAATTCCAGTGAGTTAACAGTTCCCTCAACTTACTGAGCACTTAAAGGCTGGGCAGGAGGAGGAGGAGTGAAATGGCATTTTAGTCACAGGAATCAGTTCTTTGAGAATGGGCAAAAATCTCAAGGACAAACTTCAGGAATTTGGGTCAGAGACTAAAACCTTCTGGCAGCTTCCTGCCCTCCTGAGTATCTCACACAGGGCCTGTCAGCACAAACAGGCTGACACGAGGATCAGCCAAGGGAGGATCACCACAAACCAGCACTTGCTCTGTCTTTGCAAACTGGCAGTAAGTCATAAAACTCTCCCCTGAAATTCACACCAAACAGAAAAAAAAAATGCAATACAATTGGTGTCAGAGAGGCATCACATGAAAATGGGTGATTGCTGTAATATTCTTTTATGACACCTCTCCCTCCTTAGCTCAGCTTTATGGGTACTGTGGCACTACAGGGGCACTGAATGGCAACCTGACCATGTCCTGCTCTGATCCCTTCTGCTCCAGAAGGGATTTGAGGCTGTGACCTGGAAGACACTTCCAGTTCATGGGGACTGACCATGAACCTGGCTCCACACACTGACCTGGCTCACACTGGGAGCCCTGCTCAAAGTCCTTGCAAGAGAGATGCTTCAGAGCATCAAATTTCCCCTCTTCATCTCAGTAACTTTCATCTGATAATTTAACAAGAGATCTGATGGGGTAAATCTGTGCCACATCCATTCTACAGAATCTACAGCACCAGTCACTGCTGGCAACAAGCACTACAGCCCTGTCAGAGCCTACAACTAACAGAGCTTTAAGAGCTGTACAATTCAAGGAAAAGCAAATTAAAGTTTAGTTTTCTTTTCTTTAGCTGCTTTGAAGCATATTTTTTTTTTCCAGGAAAAGCACAACATCCACTTTGAAATACACAGCAATGATTTTTAGCCAAAGAGTCCCTTGGAAAGTGAGCAGTGGTGGGCACATGCCCAGAAAAGCAGTCCTTCTAATAAAACCCATCTCAGCTCACCCCATCCCTTGTAAACACACTGCTTTTTGAAGGGGGACATCCTTGGGGACAGCAGAGCTCTGCAAACTGATGAAAGAGTGCCCCAACTCAAACAGCTTTCAGGTTGGAGTGAGGAAGGACAAGCAACCAATGTCAAAATTGCTTTGTTTTTCTGCAGAAACCAAATGAAAGCCCACAAGATTATTGAAGTAGCACATATCACACTCAGCCATAAGCCTCAATGATTTCTAAGAACCAGGCTGCTGGCAGAATCTCTCTTGGAAACGAGACAAATATCCCTGTAAGATGGCTCCTTCTGCTTCTCCTTTGCTCCAGAGGAATCCCTATCTTTACTGCATCCACTTCATTTCCTTTTCCCACAGGAGCGGTGCTTGTTTTCCTAAAAACCAAAGCATGGCATGATGGTTTCTTGTGATGCTGCCACTGGAGCAAACCAATTCACAAGGCAGACAAGTGTAGCTACACCACAGTTTGCTGTAGATAAACCCAAGCTCACTCTGAGCTCATCTAGCAATAATCAGCAATATCCACGCAAAATGATGATGTTCTGACATCCCCCAAAACAATGTGACTGCTCAAACCTGAGCAAAATCTTGCTACTCAGTGTGGGTGTTGGTTCCATATCCCAAACCAGCACCAGGAGCAAAGGGAACACCACATTTGCTTTGTGGGGCACCTCTCAGCAGACAGATTTATTTCTGTCTCACTCTCCTAGGAGTGACAATTAGACAAAAGATAGGATCCCTAAAGGCAGAGCTGAGGTGCTCTGTGAATCCTCATTCATCAACAGCTCCCACTGGCTGCGTCCTCTGTCAAAAATCAGATTTCTGAGCTTTGGGAACTTGGACACTGATGGCTGTGAGGATGCTCTCCCATTAGTCATAACTCACAGTGTAAACAGCCCCTAGTAAACACAGATGCACTGGGGACAGGGATTAACCTAGGCATGAGGAACAACTGTCATGAGTTGTTCTATGTATCTCTTTAAATCTGGTCCTTGTCAGAGCAGGAAAGAGACCTCACCCTTAGCAGCAGCATCTTCAATGGAGCAGTGCCAAAAATCAAGGTTAAAATTACTAGTGGAGAGGAACAATTACAATTAGAGGGTCGTTGGGCCATTATTACTAGTCCTTTGCTTATCAAATGTGACTGTTGTGGTATCAGGGATGGGGTAAATGTGGGGGATGAGGGCAGGAAGGGTTAAAAACTTCTAAAAACACCTTGATGCTGCAGGAATACACCAACCTCCGTGTGCAACTAGGACAGGCACAGGGCCAAATCCTAGTGAGAAAGTCCCTGCTGAGAACTAAAACAAATTCCCACCCTGCCAGCACAGTACTGCTACAAAAAGCACTGTCACCAGCTCCTTTTAAACTTCTCTGTAGCCCTTTTCCATGCTCAGGGGGGTTTTCTACTGTCACTGCTGTGGCTCCATCCAGACAGGCTCATGCCTGGATACAGCATGGAAGGAGTTCTCTGGTATTTTGAAGAACAGACATGAAATAGAAGCAGCAGCCCCTGCTTCATGGAGCCATGCTTCAAAGCAAGCCCCTGGCAGTGACAAACCTTTGAGAGCTGAAGGAAGGAAGAGAGAGATGCACAACAGGGCAGTTGATTCTCTCCAGAGGACAGAAGTTGGTGTCCTCTGTGCACAGGCTTGCAGTAGTTTAGCTGAAACAAGAGAATCCTGTGCACTGACACCACACTAAGCCAGGCATGATTAGGTTATTATTTAAATCTGCTGTCAGGCAATGCTCATGGGAACACACTTGAGCAAAAGCTAAATGAGCTCAGCTGAAATTAGAGCACTTTATGTGACATTTTGCACTCAGTCATCAGTTTACTGAAAAGTACCAACACCACAGCACAAATCTTCCCCCTCTTCACAGGATTTCTGAGCTCCTGACAGCATTTCAGATTCACTTACAGAAAAATTAACAGACACATCACTAAAAAAACAATATTCTATTATGAGCACTTAGGTGGATGTTCCACTGGCAGAGGACATTTCAGACTTGTTTTGGATAACTGCAGAGGTTCCTGGGAACTTGTTTGCATAAGCATCGAGGTAAAAGAGAGCACACTCCAAATGAAGCTACAAGTTATATGGATTTATGTAAGTAGAGTCACTCTGTTTGTATAAATTGCATTTAAGTGCCCCAAATCTCTGCAATTCTGTGCCTCTGTGTTCTGTTCTTCTGAAATGGAGGGGAGGGATGACACAAAATGTTTCATAATACTGAGTTTCTCTATACAATATCATCTTCTTCTCCCTTCAAAAGGTCAGGCCACAGCTATTAAAGGATTTGGATGGATAAGTGGTCATTGTTCCACTAAGCAAATGCAGTAAAATATTCCACCAAGGATGAATGACCTGCCTTGCTCTGCCTGCAAGATGAGAGGAGCACCCCACCCTCCCATGATGTCCTCACAGCTCACACCCTGCTCAGTGCTGCTCTGCCCAGAACCAGGACGGATCCGGCCACTTGAAGGCCACCACTGCAACTGCAGCACCATGGAAATGAGATGGCAAAGCCCACCAATGTTTCTGAAGACAGGGAACCACAGAGAAGCCCCAGGGTGAGACACTTGCCTCCACCTTGATGGCACAGCGGCCGATGGCTCGCACGGCCTTGCGCACGAAGTCCACGTCCACCTCGGTGGCGTATTCCTTGAGCTCTGCCAGGACCTGTGGGGACACCACACCAATGTCAGCCCCTGGGGACACTCAGAGAGCAGCCCAGCCTCACAGGTGATGCTGCTGGGGCACCAGAAGATGAGCAGGATATGCCTTCACAGCTACCACACACATCCTGCAAACTCTGCCATCAGCCCACTGTTTGGTTACAGCGGTGTGCAATCCAAACTGGTGTGGGTTACACTTGGTGTAGGCTGGACAAAGTCCAAAGGTGGCCTGGTCTTAATTCTTTTCAATCCTCCTGAACAAGAGCTGAGGAAAAATCAGCTCCACCGAACTTCAAAGTTTTTATTCCTTCCTACACTGAAAAGACATTTGCTGTGTGCAAAGCTCTCAGCAACAACCATTTCTGATCTCTCCTTTTCTCTGCTGAGATGAACCTTTGGATCCCTGGTGAATCCAAACAGAAGATGCAGAGGAGATCTGAGGACACTCTGGAACATCTATACACAGATTAATAACAGCATGAAGATACTTCCCCTCGTAAAACTAAGATTTATTATTTTGTCTCAGTGTTTTTGCTAATGGAAACCGATGAAGGGCTAAACCCAGGATCTGCTAGGATCTTGCAGACCTTTAACTAAAAAGCTTGGTCTTAAATCACTTAGCTTACAAAAAATTATTTCAAGACAAGACCATATGTAATTTATATTCCCTCAAAAGCTCGATTTATTTCAGTTTCTCATGCCAAACATGACATCAGGGATTTAATTGTGATGTCACAAATAGATGGTGAGGGAGAGAGGAGCAGCACAAAGCCAGACAGTCCTTTGAAAAATCTCTCATCCAAGCAAATTGCTCAGAAGAATGACAAGATAAAGAGGCCATGAAGGGCCAGACTGCAGACAGATAAATCTGCAAGGAGGAGACAGGACATCTGTGTTTTGAAGTTTTATTATTTCCTTGGATGATCTACATTGCACGGCCCTTGGAGCACCTGCCTTTAGCAGCTGATGCTTCCCAAACACTGCCCGAGGCCTGGGCTGGAACCATCCTGGTGCCCTGGTCCAGGATGGGCACGGGGATGGAGAATCTCCACCAGCAGCACGGGAGGACGTGGGTGGAAGCTGCTCTCAGGTCTCATTCCAGGACATATTCCTGCTAACGCGTGTGTTGTTTTATGAATGCCTCCTCAGAAGCTGGAGAGATTCATTCATTAGTCTGCAGATCTCAGACTGCCCTCCAGACACCACTGCCTTTCATGCAAACAGCCCGTATTATTGGAACATTATAAATTCAAATTGGTGTGGAGCCTACCAACAGTAAAGGCAAAATTCCGAATATGTTCACACAGAAACTGATTTTGAAAATATTTTCCATGCCCCCAGCACAAAAAGGGCATGAATTACCTTGCTCAGTTCCAAAAACCATCAAGAGAAGGCTGAAGGAGCTGCTTCAAAATGTCACATGAAATGAAATTGTTCTGTGACAATTAGGATAAGACAATAATAGCACTAACCAGAGGCATTAATCATTCTGCATTAGTGTTAGGCCTCATGGCCAGGGATGCACTCGAGAACGCCTCCTCCAAGGGATCTGCTCTAAACCAACATCAAATACAAGAAGAATCTACACTGTAAAGTGAATCTCAATTCAGTTCAGCTTCAGCTTTGTGCTATTCCCACTCTGGAAGCAAGTTAAGCACAAGCAGGATTTTTTTAGCTCTGAAGAGTGCCTGTGCAAGCGTTATAACAATTTCACTAACTTGAAATTCACACTTCAATAATGTTTGGCCTTTCTGAATGCCTCCCTTACAGGCACATCCCTCTCCCTTGAAACAAGGCTCTCATTCCAACCTCAGCACTGGCAGTGACTCATTTGACAGGACCCATGAGTTCTCCTCCTGGAATTGTCATCAGCGAAGCAGGATCCACCTCACGGTCACGATGCATCCATGCCACGCTATTAACATTTCAATTCTGGGGGAAACTCCACCACCTCCCAGTAAAGAACTCACAGAGCACTCCACCAGGCACAGTGATGCCTAAAAAGTGCTGCTGACTCCAGGGGTAGCTGCAAACACCCTCCCACAAGGAGCAGGGCAGGGTTTTCCCCTCCCAGAGCACAGCAGGAGTGCCCCAGCTGACCTGGGCAATGTTTGCTTGCGAGGCCAGGCGGATCATGATGTCCAGTTTCTCCAGTTTGACATAGATGGGGTCGTTGTACTTCACAAAGAACACTTTGATCTCCTGCTTCAGGATTTCAGGCCTGCAGGGAACATAACGTCACAAGAGTGGTAAAAAACCTCAAACTGTTGTAACAACAGGCACATTTTTACTTTAGAAATCTCCCCAAATATCCCCTGAGAATCAGAATGGTGTCATTTTGCCCTGGTTGACCAGGGAGGCCATGGACTCCCCATCCCTGGAAGTGTTGAAGACCAGGCTGGACAGGGCTCTCAGTAATTTGGAATGTGAAACCTGCAGAGGAAGTTGGAACTGGATGATCTTTAAGGTCCCTTTCAACCCAAACCATTCTCTGACTCTGATTTTATGCCTAACATGTGCACACACCAATTTGAAGAAAGAAGTCAGGTCAAAAAGATTTAGATACAAAAATGCATTAATTCAAGTCTTTCTTCAGCTACATCTCTGCTAACTCTATTTGAGCTGCTGAACCAACCACGACAGGCAGTGAACAACAATATTTTCAGTGCAAGAATAATAGAAACATCCTTATCTCAATGCAAAACCCACAAATTCATTTCCACTTTCACTTGCAAGACGCCAGTGCACAGTAACTCTGCCCTAATACAATCACAAAGAGCTATCCAAGCTATCTCACCTTTCCAGCAAGGATCAGCAGCAATGAAACATGAACACGGGAGCAAAGTGGTGGGAAAAACCCCAACCCACTGTGCACCAAGATGTCACCAGCCTGGTGACTCTGTGCTGAGCAGAGTAACACAGGCACTGTGAGATCCTGCAGGTCACTGTGAACTGTTCCTGTTTGCCATTTTGATTTATAGAGGGCAATTCTGACTACTCATAAAGAGAAGGTGACGAGAGGCAGGTAAAGAAATACTGCATGAAACTGGTATCACAAGTATGCTGTAAAGGAAATCAGTTCAGCCTACCAGAGTCATGAGACTGTTTAACCTGGCTCTCAAGGGATCTGAGCCTGGATTAAAAGACATTCTGGGCATGTGGCAATAGCTGGAGATCGAGATAACAGATGGCCTTTGACAACACAGGAATTAAACCCCCTGAGCCTTTACCTCTTCTGCACAATCAAGTTGATGTTCCTCAGGGCAACATACTGAACTTCAGGCTCTCCAGACAGCAGGGTCACCAGAGGAGGGGCAAGTTTCTTCAGCAGCATGTTGTAATAGTCAGAGTCCTTGGGAAGGAGCTCCAGGAACTTCATCAGGACCTTCACTGCTGACAGCACCACTGCTGAGTTGGCGTGAGACAGCCGGGGGGTCACCCGCTCACAGATGCTGGGGACAGAGGCACAAGAAAGGGTTCAAATGGATTTCAGGGTGCCAAATATAACAAATCTAAGTTTAGGAGATGGCACATTGCTTCTCAGACACTGCCTGGATTTGGTTTTGTTCACAATGAATGAGCAAAGTCCTGTTTTCCTGAACGCAGCAGGAAACAAACAGGGACTTCTCTGACAGCTTCAAGTTTCTCTCCTGCCACAGTCAGCTCAGGAACAATTCCACACTTCCTGCTTTTTCCTGGTGGTATTTTCTATTTGTGTGATCTTGTCTGTCACTTACAAACATAACTTTAACAAAAACAGCTACAGGAAAAACACTTTAGCCTCCATATAATCATTCAGAATTGATACACGCTTCTGGCTTGCTTGGGGGGTTGCTGTCATTCCAACAGAAAAAGATTTCTGTTCCTCTGCATACACAAGAAAAGAGTGACCTAAATATCCTCCCAAATCCCACTTGCCATAATGGATCCTGTAATCAAACTGCATCCTAAACAGCCCATCCCAAAAAGAAAGGAAGTTTGGGTTCATATGGTCTTTCTTACAGCATCTGTCAAGTTTCTTCCCACTCCCTCCTGCATGTTGCTAACCCAGAACAATCTTATTCCCATCTGTGCCTCCTGAAGTTTCTCTCCCTGCAAGATTTGCTTTCAGCCATGCTGGAAGGGAAGCAGCACAGCTCAGTGAAGGGCAGAGAAATCCAAGTCAGGGTTAGGGCACCCCCAGCTGCCTCTGCCTAAGGTCACCTGCATGCCCCAGCTGCTTCCTCTCTCTGTGCCTCAGTTTCCCCGTGCCCAGGGCAGTGACATTTTGCTGGAAAGGAGGGTGGCCTTCCCAGTGCTGTCTGACTCCAGGAAATAAATTCCACACAAAGGAGCAAAAGGATAAATCACTCTTCAGAGGAATTGCAGCTGAGGAACTGGGACATGTTCACAGGTGCTCAGACCAGTGGTTCCTCTGACAGAGCTGGGATAACACCAGGCTCACACCCTGGAGATCTCTGCAGGTTTCTAGCACTCATTAAGAGCTGTTTCTGGCACAGAAACAGAACACAAGGGGAAGAAAAAAACACCCCAGCAAGACTACTGGGAGGCTTCTTAGAAACAGTGCATCAAAAAAAGAGTCAATGAAGAAACCCATCAAATTCCAACTGGTCTGGCCAGGATTTTGTACGTGGGCTTGTGATCCTTCCTCCCCCTCCATCCCCACATCAGCTGCATTAAATACATCATCTCAGAGTCTCCCTGTTCCAAGTTACTTTTCTGGCTGAATCCTTGTTTTCTTGGGAACACAATCTGGCTTTTTGTGATTCTGGAGACAGATGAGGAAGAGGCTTAAAGTGCACAAACTAACAGCCCACTACCCAAACCCTAAAGTCTTTCTATCTAGACTTAGTCATTGCAGTTAAAGGTAAAAGCACAAAGGTGAATTTGGAACAATAAGGAAGATGATTTCTTACCTTTATTTTCACTTCTATCATATCACAGACTAGTTTCCAGTTAGAAAATATTCCAGCCCTGCAGTACTTTGGAAACCCACAAACCTATAAAGGCTTCTTGCCTCTCAAAGCAGCAAAACCAAATAGGAAAGCTCTGCTTTAAACCAGAAAATCCTCCAAACAGTGCTTCCACTGTTACAGGCTTGCTCTTGGGCTGATCCCTTCTTAGTAGTGCCAGTCCCCACAAGAACCAGCCTTTTAAACAGAAAATAAAATAAAATAAAAAAAGATGAACAGAGAAAATGGTTCTGCAGAGGGAAGGGGCAGGTTTCCAGCATTGGCCCAGCTACCAAAAGTAGCTTTGCTTTTAAATCTAGTTTATCAAGTCTTATTTATGCTGCCACAGCACCCTGTTACCAGAAGTCCTTTCAGAGCTGTACCACCCCCAGCAGCCCCCAAGTGCCACCAAAAGCCACCGCACCTCTGAGCTTCCCGGTCATCCTTGGGGTTGTAGTTGGACAGACAGTCCAGGATGAAGATCTGCCCCCACTCTGTGCACTCATTTAAGGCTGTCAGCAGCTTGTTGATGTTCTGAGGGTTCAGATCCAGCAGGTTGCTGTTGGGGTGGGACTCACTGATCTCTGACAGGGCGGCCACGGCGTTCGCTACCACCTGGGGGGAGAAGAGCTCCTTGTTAGCAGAGCAGGAGGGGCTGGGCAGGATTGATCCAGGGAGCAAACTGCAGCTCTGTCAGCTGCCACTGCAGTTATCTGAGCCTTCTGGGATGCAGCACCACCTCACAACCAACCTGCAGAGCCCAAAGCCTCGCTGGGAGGAACAGGAACCCAGACAAGGACACCACAAGAGACTTTGTGGCATCCACAGGAACACCACCACCCTGCAGGCTCCACATGCTCCTCCAGTTCCAGGGGATGCTCAGCTTTACAGTCAGGGTGCCCAAACCTCCAGCTGCCCTATTTTTTCAGGAATGTGTGCCTCTTGCCCGATTTCCCCATGGCACATGGCTTAGCAGTGATCCAGAAATGAGCTGGCAGGTGCCTGGCAGCCTCCAGCTCTGCAGCAGCACTGGCAGGTCACCCAGTTTGAGAGCAAACAAACCATTTCTCGAAAATGGGCAACTCCTGCTAAATTTTTAATAAGCCATATTTCAGTTTCAGTCTCCAGAACATCCTTTTGCTTTATGGAGCTACGGTAAAGCAAGCACTCCAGCACAACTCATCCCTGAAAATATTCCTGCTGCATTTAGGACTATATAAGGTCTTCTCTTTTCTAAGCACAGATTAAATGAAGCACAGAGAGGAGGTCCAGGGTCCAGAATGACACAAACAGAAGAGGGAGCGCAGCATAAATTTCTAATTCTTAGCTCCATACTCAAATTCAACAGTTATTCCAACAGACTCCATGGGAAGATTTTTTTTTTAAATAGAAGAACTGCAGAATATAGAGACAAAATAGAAAATTTGCAGATGGGACTAACTGCAAATTAGACTGCAAAAAGTCTTATTTGTCTAACCAACATGAAAAGGGATTTCAGCTGAGTTTGACACAGAAAAATGAAATCCCCTATGAAAAGGTGTTTTCAGGACGTTTTACAATGTACGTCATGTCCAGCCCAACTCCCAATAAATATCTGCTCAAATGAAGATTTATAGTGTTATTTTCTATGAGATTAAGGCAAAGAACCATCTTATCTAAAATCATCTGATTGTCTGGATGGCTAAAGATGCTTTTGATGCAGTACAATGAAAACAAGAACAGCACAACCAGAACTTTCCCTGCTTTGTTCCCATCCCTGCTTGACATTAAACCAATATATTCCAAAGTCATTGCACAGGCACAGTAATGTTGATTGTTCTGCATTTCACACCTAGAGGTCAGAGATAGGATTTTGATCCAAG